>NC_053389.1:333012830-333346935 GCF_905171765.1 Bufo bufo
TTATAAACACTCATCAAAGCTCATAAGTGTTTATGACCTCTTGGTAATTTAGAGATAAAGGTTATTAGATGACTGGCACAAAGTGAAAGTAGGATGCACAAAGCTAGAAAAACAGTTAACCTTTTGTGACAGAATGGCTTAATATGTTTAATAAAGACCAATTGAAAAAATTAGTTTTAGCCCCAAATGAGTAAAATTCAATCATAAAAAAAATATTGCCCCCGAAGGTGTACATAGCCTTTAAAGATTTGCCAAATTGACCAAACATCATGTGACATTCAATATATGGGTCAAGTTACGGCAACGCAGACTTGAAAAATGTGTGTAATTTGATGAATCTGGTTAAATCAACTTGACAGGCTGAGAATGCCGACTTTTCCGCCTTCATTTAAAAACACGAGTGAATGAAATAAAAATGCTAAATACCTCAAGGTGATGGGCAAAGAAGCCCAAAAAGTCTCAAAGTCATATTTTGAGACTTCTTGAAGCCGAAATTCTCAAGTGCAAGGGCCCAAAATGAATCTAGCTGAGCGATGAATGTTGGCAACATGCTGCCAAAACCTCTTATTCTGTTTTGGAAAAACTGGCAATCACATTCAATTACGTGTAATGTCTCTAATTATATCATCACAGCCCGTTTCAAGGAAGTTCTTTGCACTCACCAGCACAAAGTAATTGGACACAGATCTGTGAGCGGAATGTTAAGGTCATTACCAGACTGAGGAAAACAGAGAATTTATCCAAAATAAATTAACTATAGATCATGTTCTGCTTAGTGTAATGGTTTTCAATGATTGTCTCTAAGACCTTGCATATATTGGACATATAGCTGAACAGAATGTTATACAGTGAACTGTAAAAGTACTTACATTTACAAATTGATTTCACTTCCCAATTCTCCCACTCTAAATAGCCTTTTACTTATTATCTCTAAAGGCTATTTACATATGCTGTCTCAGTTGTCTCATGGCTAGATTAGTCATATCAGACTTCAAAGCTCTGTAAGAGTTTATGTTCCAGGTAATAAATGTTATTTTATTCTATTTGTAAAGTAAATAACCAGTGAGTAGCACAATAGGTTTTTGACAAATTTGTGACAACATTTTTTATTTTTTTATGACCTCAGATTACAAAGATAACATTTTTATTGCAGAGGCAAGTTTAAAGGGCCTCTGAGCACCCGAGCACAATAGAAGTCAATAGGAGAACCCGAGCATTAAACCAGGCACCCCCTGCTCTGAAGAGGGGAGGGTGTTGGGACTCTAGTTCGGCTTAGGAGTCCCTGCTCTGACTCCATATACAGCTATGTCCATATATG
The DNA here is from genome assembly GCF_905171765.1 of Bufo bufo. Classification (NCBI taxonomy): domain Eukaryota; kingdom Metazoa; phylum Chordata; class Amphibia; order Anura; family Bufonidae; genus Bufo; species Bufo bufo. The sequence goes on from NC_053389.1 coordinate 333,014,149, forward strand.
GAGTCAGTGCATTGGGGACACACAGTTTATTTAAATCTAATTTAGGGTCCATTCACACGTCCATGGTGTGTTGCAGACCCGCAAATTGCGGATCCGCAACACACCCGGCCAGCACCCCCTATCGAAATGCCTATTCTTGTCCGCAGCTGCGGACAAGAATAGGACATGTTCTATCTTTTGCGGAGCTGCGGACTGGAAGTTCCGGGCCGCACTCCGCAAATGCGGAAGCAAAGAGCACATAGTGTGCTCTCTGATTCACGTCCGGGCCCATAGAGAATAAATGGGTCCGCACAATTGCGGAACAGGTGCGGACCCTTGAATGGGGCCTTAGCCTCTATTTCTGAAAAGTTTCTGATGGGATTTGAACTCACAACCTTCTACATTACAGCCAAGAACCTTAACCACTACATTAAAAACTATGTATATGAGACTTCTGCTATATAGGAATACTTACTAGTAGTAAGTATTCCTATATAGCAGAAGTCTTATATATATATTTTTTTATTTTTTTTTATTTTTTTTATTTTAGTAACCATCCATGCAGCTCTATAGTGTAGTGGTCAAGATTCTTGGCTGTAATGTAGAAGGTTGTGAATTCAAATCCCACCAGAAACTTTTCAGAAATAGAGGCTAAATTTTATTTAAACATATATATATATATATATATATATATATATAAGTTTTTAGCCATAATATATTTACTTACATTATTATATATTTAGAATATATAATATATTATAATATATTATAATATACTATGGCTAAAATATCAGTAGTAGTTTCCCACATATTATGCATTCATATATATATATATATATATATATATATATATGGATGTAGCAGGGTTAACACACATGCTTTATGATACATGTTATCTAAACTAAATGCAACTAAATGCGTTAAGCAATTGCTTTTCAAAGGCTTTTGTTTCAAGATAACGCGATGAGTTAAGAAATTTGAGTTTAGAGTGTGTGTGTGTTACCCCTGCTACATCTGTATATATATATATATATATATATATATTTAGTAATTACACATTTATTTTGTGCAATACTTTTTTTACAATTACAAAAAAAATATCAAATATATAAATTTAATTTAGCCTCTATTTCTGAAATGTTTCTGCCGGGATTGGAACCCACAACCTTCTACATTACAGCCAAGAAACTTAACTATTACACTACAGAGCTACATGGATAGCAACTTAAAGGGAATCTGTCACCTATTTTGACCAAATAAAACCGTTAAAATAGCAATGTGCAATAAAGTACCTTCTTACCTACATATGTCTTCTTTCTTTTATTCAACTTTTCATTCTTATAAAAAAGCGATTTTTCTGATATGCAAATCGGGTTCCAAGGTGCCCAGAGGGGCGTTATTACTCTGCTCTAGTGCCCAGTAACGCCCCTTTGCAGTGCCCAGCCAGCCTTTCTTCCAAGCCCAGCACGCCTCCTCATAAATAAATGTCCTCCCACATACTTGCCGAAGTCATTTAATTTATTCATTGCACCATCGTGCTTCCTCCTCTCTTGGCCTACGGCGTCGCCCCCTCCCGATTACGTTATTTAATTTATTCACTTCATCGGGCGTTCCTTCCTCCTCTCTTGGCCTATGGCGCCGCCCCCTCTCATTACGTCATTAAATGTATTCATAGCCCTCTGGAACAGGAGAATCGTGCAGGCGCAGGCACTCACCGATACTGCGCCTGCGCGGGATTTTGGAGCACAAGAGAGGAGGAAGGGAGGGCCGGTGCTATGAATACATTTAATGATGTAATGGGAGGGGGCGGTGCCGTAGGCCAAGAGAAAAGGAAGGAACGCCCGATGAAGTGAATAAATTAAATGACGTAATCGGGAGGGGCGGCGCCGTAGGCCAAGAGTGGAGGAAGCATGATGGTGCAATGAATAAATTAAATGACGTGGTGGGGAGGGGGCGGCGCCATTCGGCAAGTATGTGGGAGGACATTTATTTATGAGGAGGCGTGCTGGGCTCGGAAGAAAGGCCGGCTGGGCACTGCAGAGGGGCGTTACTGGGCACTAGAGCAGAGTAATAACGCCCCTCTGGGCACCTTGGAACCTGATTTGCATATCAGAAAAATCGCTTTTTTATAAGAATGAAAAGTTGAATAAAAGAAAGACGACACATGTAGGTAAGAAGGTACTTTATTGCACATTGCTATTTTAATGGTTTTATATGGTAAAAATAGGCGACAGATTCCCTTTAAAAAAAAAAAAAAAAAAAAAATAATATGAGACTTCTGCTCTATAGGAATATTTACTACTAGTAAGTATTCCTATACTGCAGAAGTCTAATTTTATAATTTTTTTTATTTTATTTTTATTAAAGCAACTGGCCATGCAGCTCTATAGTGTAGTGGTTAAGGTTTTTTGCTGTAATGTAGAAGGTTGTGATTTCAAATCCCACCATAAACTTTTCAGAAATTGAGGCTAAATTAGATTTAAATACACTGACTTGAGCATCGCGCTTGAGCACACACGATATTCGGCAAAACACCGCAATGTGCCGAGCATAGCGATGCTCGAGCTGAACTGGTGTTCAGCCTAGCATGCTCACTCAACACTAAACATAACCCCATTAAGTTGCCAATATTTCCCACTAAGCCATGACCTCTTTTCAATCATTAATAAATGTGTTGTAAGACATGTGTGCCAGAATTCTGAGGCATTTGCAATAGTAAATTTTCCCCAATGGGTGCTTTTATTTTGAATTCATTTTCAGATATATAGCATTGGGGTTCTGTTTGGAGGCTGCTCAGATATAAAATACCTAACAGCTCTGTGTTCAAAGAGGTTACAAGGGAGATTTACTTATTCCACAGTGAGATACTGTAATTCCATTCTAGTTCACTGCTCGTATAAATTGGAAGAGCTCTGTATTACAGACAGTTCTACAGTCATTCATTTTGAATTGGGCCAAAATGTTCCATATTAAGGGAAATATAATCCAGATGACAGGACAGCCATAAGAGTTTTTTTTCTGGGTAATGATTGCTATTTCTTTTTAATACTAAATTGTTTACTATTCATAAATCATCAAACAACACATTTTATTGGTGGAAAGGTCAGGGCAAGTTAATGATTCTAGAAGTCGTAGGTTAGTTATGAACCAGAGGAGACATTGGTTAAAGCAGGGATCCAACAATTGCATTACATTTAAAGAAGAACTCTGAGATTTTGTTTCTCTTGCCTATATAGTGCAGGATAGGTCTTTAATAAAGAATAAGGTATAGGCTCTTGAGGATACCTATTTTATGTGATGTGTAATTCATGGGTTGACAGACATAATGATTCCTTCTCCCCTCAGATATGGTTTTCCTAATAAATACTACATTTCCCATCATGCCTGGCTTTGCAGAGACAGAGGGGGCAGAATCTTATCACTTTGTGTTGCTCTGTGTAATGGCAGCCATGACAGATTAGTAACACAGCTGCTATCCCCTCACACTGCAGGGTCTCCATGTTCTCCTATGTGATGCGGTTTGAGTGTGTCTGCTCTCTCAGCCCTGTCACCTCTCTCTCTCCTGTCAGCTCTTACATGCAGGAAGCAGGGAGAGCAGTGTGAAGCTACATCCCATAGAACTACAGTGTAGGCAGTGTGAGTCAGGAGGTGTATATAACTGTAGCTAATCACTGTCTACACTCACCTATTATATATCTGCACTCCTGCTTCTTTACATAGGGTAGACATTATGGGCCAGATTTAACATTAGCTCAAGTCAAAATAATGGAGTGAAAAAGTTGCAAATTTTTGCGCAATCGCTAAAACTGCGCAAAATGTTTTAACTTTTATTGGCTCTGCGCTATGCTTGGCAGTTTTCTGAAAGTGGGCGTGTTTTCTTATGTAAATGAATCTCTAGACAGATTTACTATTGCGACAATTTAAAAAAGTCACAAAAAATTGTGCAAAAAATGTAGCAATTTCAATCCAGTGAGGACCATGCGTATTTTATGCTACTTTTTAATAGAACATGCGACTTTTTCGTAAAGACGTGCGACTTTTGTAAAGCCTCTTACTGAAGGATAAACTGCTGCCGTCAAGCCACATTTATCACAGTATTAAAGGATCATTAATAAATCTGACTTAGCCAAAAGTGACTTTGGACATATGTAAAAGTAGAGTAAGATGTAAGTGTAATGATAAATCTTGGCCTATATCTTCAATAGAATACAGGGACACACATACGGACATGGAGGGTGAAGAGGATCGTGAGAGCTGGCAGGAGAGATTTGATTGGCGATGATGTCATCCTGTAGTTCACAGAAAGTCAGCCATAGGGAGATACTGAGTTCCTGTTTACATGTTAGAGCAAGCAGTCAGACTTGAGGTGACATCACCAGGTTCCCATAATGAAAAGGTGCAAAACGCATGGATGTAACTGATTTATGGTGTGACAAATTACACTGCTACAATACTGGTGATGAGTAGTAATATATGTAAAATAAAAAAAAGCAAAGTGCTTATTTAAGATGAATTAAGGATTATCTGTTATTACACTATATAAGTATTCTGCAAAGGTTTTAGGAAGGTGTGGAAAAAATGATATAACATAAGTATGAGTTCACAAATAAAACTGTCAATATTTATTTTTAGCAGTTAACAAAAGAATGAAAGAGAAATCTTAGTTAAATCACAATTTTGTGTGACCACCCTTTGCTTTCAAAACAGCATCAATTCTAGGTACACTTTCACACAGTTTTTGAAGCAACTCAGTAGAGAGGTTGTTCCAGACAATTTGGAGAACTAACCACGGATCTTTTGTGGATGTAGGCTTGCACAAATCCTTCTGTCTCTTCATGTAATCCCAGACAGATTTGATGATGTTGAGATCAGGGACAGGTGGGAGCCATATCATAACTTCCCGGACTCTATTTTTTTTACACTGAAGGTAGTTCTTAATGACATTGGCTGTATGTTTGGGGTTGTTCTCCAATGCAGAATTTTTTTTAATCCAATCAGGTACCTCATTGGTATTTGCCTGTGTTTCTTAGCATTGAGGACATTATTAATCCTGACCACTTTGAGGGCTATATATGCAGCGGTCAGCCAAGGAAACTTAGTATAGCAGATGAAAGACACATCATGGTTATTTCTAGTGTTGAGCGAGCACCAAAGTGCTCGTGTGCTCGAGTAGAACACTTTGCGATGCTCGGGTGTTTTACCGAGCACACGAGCACAATGAAAGTCAATGGGAGAACCCCAGGCAGCCCCTGCTATGAAGAGGGGAGGGTGTCGGGACTCTAGTTCGGCTTAGGAGTCCCTGCTCTGACTCCATATATAGCTATGTCCATATATGGAGTTAGTGCTTGGGGACACCCCAGTGTATTTAAATCTAATTTAGCCTGCATTTCAGAAAAGTTTCTGCCGTGATTCGAACTCACAAAATAAAATAAAAAATATATGAGACTTCTACTGTACTGTACTTCTACTGAGACCTATACAGTAGAAGTCTCATTTTTTTTTTTTTAAGTGACAGGCTATGCAGTTATATAGTGTAGTAGTTAAAGTTCTGGGCTGTGATGCAGAAGCTGTGAGTTCAAATCCTGTCACAAGCTTTTTCAGAAATAGAGGCTAAACTTAATTTAAACATATATATATATATAGTGTCCTGTCACTTCCTATATCCGCACGGATAATCATGTCCCTAATATTTTTATTACGCTTATACGCTTCTGCTGTTGTAGCCCATCCGCCTCAAGGTTGTGCGTGTTGTGGCTTCACAAATGCTTTGCTGCATACCTCGGTTGTAACGAGTGGTTATTTCAGTCAACGTTGCTCTTCTATCAGCTTGAATCAGTCGACCCATTCTCCTCTGACCTCTAGCATCCACAAGGCATTTTTGCCCACAGGACTGCTGCATACTGGATGTTTTTCCCTTTTCACACCATTCTTTGTAAACCCTAGAAATGGTTGTGCGTGAAAATCCCAGTAACTGAGCAGATTGTGAAATACTCAGACCGGCCCGTATGGCACCAACAACCATGCCACGCTCAAAATTGCTTAAATCACCTTTCTTTCCCTTTCTGACATTCAGTTTGGAGTTCAGGAGATTGTCTTGACCAGGAGCACCCCCCTAAATGCATTGAAGCAACTGCCATGTGATTGGTTGACTAGATAATTGCATTAATGAGAAATAGAACAGGTGTTCCTAATAATTCTTTAGGTGAGTGTATATATATATATATATATATATATATTATATATACGTTTTTAGCCATAATATAATTACACATATTATTTTATATTTAGAATATATTATATAATATATTATAATATATGTAAATATATTATGGCTAAACATCAGTAGTAGTTTCCCACATATTATGCATTAATATATATCAGAAGTATGATTTTATGAGACTTCTACTGTAGAGGAATACTTACTACTAGTAAGTATTCCTATACAGTAGAAGTCAAATTTTTTTTTTATAGTGACTGGCTATGCAGCTATATAGTGTAGTGGTTAAAGTTCTGAGCTGTGATGCAGAAGCTGTGAGTTCAAATCCTTTTTTTTCTCAGAAATAGAGGCTAAACTTAATTTTATATATATATATATATATATATATATATATATACACTCACCTAAAGAATTATTAGGAACACCTGTCTATTTCTCATTAATGCAATTATCTAGTCAACCAATCACATGGCAGTTGCTTCAATGCATTTAGGGGGGTGCTCCTGGTCAAGACAATCTCCTGAACTCCAAACTGAATGTCAGAAAGGGAAAGAAAGGTATTTAAGCAATTTTGAGCGTGGCATGGTTGTTGGTGCCATACGGGCCGGTCTGAGTATTTCACAATCTGCTCAGTTACTGGGATTTTCACGCACAACCATTTCTAGGGTTTACAAAGAATGGTGTGAAAAGGGAAAAACATCCAGTATGCAGCAGTCCTGTGGGCAAAAATGCCTTGTGGATGCTAGAGGTCAGAGGAGAATGGGTCGACTGATTCAAGCTGATAGAAGAGCAACGTTGACTGAAATAACCACTCGTTACAACCGAGGTATGCAGCAAAGCATTTGTGAAGCCACAACACGCACAACCTTGAGGCGGATGGGCTACAACAGCAGAAGCGTATAAGCGTAATAAAAATATTAGGGACATGATTATCCGTGCGGATATAGGAAGTGACAGGACACTCCTGCGACAGCTCACTCTCTCTACAGTCAAGAAGGGAACATTTCCCTGTCTTAACTGTGTTCACTGTTCAAATGTTATCAAAGGCTCCAACATCTCACACCCACATACAGGACAACAAATTCCCATTCGGGGTCACTTTACATGTGACAGTAGTTTTGTGATTTATTTACTTAAATGTCCCTGTGGGTTGTGCTATGTTGGAGAGACAACAATGCGCATAAAAGATCGGGTAGGGAAACATAAGTCCACGATCAGGAAGGAGAATATTATGTTACCTATTCCCCAGCATTTTAAAGAAAAAATCACCGCAACTCACAACTGCGTTTTCAAATTATAGAGGAAGTGACCCTACCTCGGCGTGGAGGAAATCGGATCCAGATGCTCCACCAACGTGAAGCATATTGGATCCACCGGCTTGAGACGCTTGCCCCCAAAGGCCTCAATAAGGAATACTCATTGAGCAGCTTTATCTGATTCAATATGTGGAACGTATGATTATTGAGTATTATTTTGCATAAATGTCTGCCAAATGTTTGTCCTTGGTCTTGTCACAGATCACGCATGACTCAGATATCTAAACACAATATGGATCCTTGTATATATTGTATCGTAATCGGTCTTCTGACAGATCCAACTCTGTTTGGACTAGTTGCGTAGCAATGTGACGTCATGATTCATGTGACTGGCCATGTGACCGGGATTTATCCCGAATCACGTGACCGCTTGCATGATTAGGAGACGGTGTAATTTCAGTGTATCTGAATGTTGTATTATGAAAAATATTTAATTCTGATGTATAATCGATTACGGATTACCCAGATGTTCAATGATTCACGGATTCGGATGCATGTTTTTACCGCGCTTTATTTCTAGATGATTCAATTTGGTTTGGACTGGTTACGTAGCAATATGATGCTACGGTCACGTGACTTGTCACATGGCTGGGGGCGGTTCAGCCCGGTCCCGGTCATGTGACGACTTACGTGACCAGGAGGCGGGTTATTTGAATTGTATTTAAATGGTGCCTTGTATATGTGAAATTGAGCTGTTATCACCTGTACTTTGACAAAGACACAGATTAGTGTCGAAACGCGCGTCACATATGGGTGACGAATAAAGAAAATCCTTTTTCATTATTGGAATTACGGAGTGCTGGTCTTCTTACTAAGAGTTAAGAGGGTGTCAGCAGTAAGTTTGTGTTGAAGTCACTGATTATTTTGCCCTTCCACATTTTAGGTGGACAGGCGAGTTCTTTTTGGGGTAACTATGGCCCCCGCCGCACTAAATACCTCGCTCTGATGCCACACTACTGCCGGGCAGGATAGCTTTTCCAGGGCAAACTTGGCCAGTTATGGCCACAAATCCGTTTTTGCTGGCCAGTAGTCCAGTGGATCTTCAATTACAGCTGGCAGGGTGCACTCCAAGTATGCCACCACCTGCTGGTTCAGGCTGTGCTATACGTCTAGCTGGTGGTGAGTAGTTTCTTCACTGTCCATGGCATCTAGGATTGCTCCAAACAATATTTCATTGTATTTTATTCATTGTATTGTACAGTGACAATAAAGGCATCTTATCTTATCTTATCTTATCTTAAGAAAGCTGCTCATCAGCTACTCTAGAGTCAGGCAGCTGCTGATGGAGCTGGTACTGCTCCTGCCACCCCACCCCTCCCCAGCAGCTATGGCAATGGAACATGAGCGCAGATGGCCCACCCAGTCAGACGGACTGACGATGGCACAGATAGGCAGCAGACAACTGGATGTCTCTATAGTAGTTCAGTTTGTACTCCCTCTCAGCGGGGAGGACAGGTAGCAAGGGTCCAACAAGGTGGAGCGCCAGAAGTCATCCCTCTGCTGAATGGTGACAATTCGTCTGTCATTACCCAAGCAACTGAGCATGCAGCGGTCCATTTGCGCAAGTGACTCGGAGGGACTCCCTGCCTCCATCTCCACTGCATACTGCCATGGTGTGTCTGGGTCCTCTGCCTCATCTTCCTTATCGCCCTGTAGCTCCTCCCCTACTCCTCCTCTCCTGTCACCTGTGTAGAAAAATCACCCATTTCACTACACATTGCTTGTGCTCCAATGTCCTCCTCCTCCAGTTCAGCCCCCACAGGGATCTAGGCGCCACTTCTTCAGTCCCCTGACCAGCCAGATTTACCAGCATCTTTTCAAGGACATGAAGCAGTGAAATGACATCGTTCATCCCGTAGTCCTTGCGACTGGCAAATAATGTGGCCTCCTCAAAGGTCCTGAGCAAACGGCAGGTGTCAGGCATGAGCTGCCACTGGCTGACATCGAAGTCACACAGGGGAGTACTCCTGTCCGCTTGGATCATCAGGAAATCGTTTATGGCCTTTTTCTGTTCAGTCAGCCCAACATATGGAGGGTGGAATTCCAACTGGTGGAAACGTTGAATATCAGCCTATGTTGGGTGATGCCGTTCTGCCGCTGCAGCTCAAGGAGGGTGTGCTTTGCGGTGTACGAGTGGCTGAAGTGCATGCAAAGTTTCCTGGCCATTTTTAGGATGTCTTGCAGATGGGTGGAAGACTTCAGAAACCGCTTGACAACCAGATTGAACACATGTGCCATGCAGGGCGCATTGCTCAGCCCTCCTTGACACAGCGCCGACACAATGTTCTTCTCGTTGTCGGTCACCATGGTTCTGATTTTCAGTTGTCGCGGAGAAAGCCAGGATTTAATTTCTTGCTGAAGGACATGGAGCAGTTCCTCCCCTGTGTGACCCAGTTCGCCCAGGCAAACAAGGTGCAGAACAGCGTGCACCATCGTGCCCTGCACATGTGGTATGCTAGAGGAGCACTGTGAATTGTCCCTGCAGTGGAGGCTGAGGACACCTTGGAGGATGAGGAGGCAGAGGCGGACATTGTCGCTGGACCAACGGCGTGGCAACATGGAGGCGGAAGAGGCATCACCTGGCCAAGTTGCTGGTGTGGCTGTGCAGGAACCACATTCACCCAATGGGCCGTAAAGGACATGTATTGTCCCTGATCGTAGTTACAGCTGCACATGTCGGCACTGCCGTGTACTTTGCCAGACACCGACAAGCTCAAGGACTGGCCCACCTTCTGTTCTAGATGTGGTGCAGGGCGGTACTGCCTTTTTCGCAAAGAAATGACGGCTTGGGACTCTCTACCTCGGCTCGGCACAAGCCATCAGTTCTCTGAAAGGTGCAGAGTCCACCATTTGGAAAGGGAGGGACTGCAGCACCAACAACTTGGAGAGGAGCGAGTTCAGCTTCTGTGCCGTTGGATGAGTGCATGCATACTGTTGTCTCTTGGCAATCGCTTTGGTGATCGATTGCTGACGGAATGACTGGTGAGGAGTAGGAGGAGCAGGAGCATCAGGACCAGCAGATGATGGGAAGGACAGACAGCTCTCTTTGGCTGAGGTGGTGGAGCCTTGACTGCCTAAAACCGGGCGCGTGCCACTGGGCGATGTAGCGGTTGCTGCGGCAGGCTGTACCACCACATCGGAGCCACGGTTCTCCCAGGCCACTTATGGCGATGCTGCATATGTTGACGCAGGGCCGTGGTGCCAACATTGGCGCCCTGGCCACGCTTCACCTTCTGCCCAAAGATTCTACATATGGCCACGTTCACCTCCTCCAGCAGCTTAACCAAAAACTGCCACACCGCTGAGTAGGTGATTTTACCCCCAACACTACACACTGACAGACTGCTACCGCCGCTGCCTCCTTGAACCCCTGCACCACTACTTCCTGGGCAGGTAGGTTCCCACGAAGTGGGTGGTGTACCCCGGGCATGTTTGGCTACCGACCGCCCAATGCTGCCACCCTGCTGACTCCCGCCCACGCTAGTGACTTGCTGCCTATTCAATATAGTGCTATATATTTGTTTTTTAGAATATTTCGTCTTTTTTTTTCCATCTGAAGTGAACACTTCAGCGCCCTGATACCGCCTCCATGGGAGGCCCCAGTCCTGCACCTTCTTTGAAGTCTATTCATTTATATAGACAAATAAGATTGAAAAATGACAAAAAAAAATTGTATATGCATAATACTTGATAAGAGTATCAGATATTCGTGGAATAATAATGTATATATCCTTCTAGAAGAGAATAGAGTAGAACAATGCATTTTATACAGAAAACACACAGAAATTGCATTAAAAACGCATTTGCGTTTTTCTTGGATTAGATGCATTTTGTGTTTATGTGCATATGATTTCAAGTGGGAATTGCCTAATGGGACCATAATGATTGATATGTTAGTGAAAAACTGGCTTGACAGAATATAACATATCAAGTGACCAAGGTTGGTTTGCCCAAAATGACCGTGATTAGGTAATGTCAAATTCATTTGTATTGTCCTTTTCCTATGTGTATGATCGCTATATACAGGTGAAACTCGAAAAATTAGAATATTGTGCAAAGTTCAGTTATTTTAGTAATGCAACTTCAAAGATGAAACTAATATATGAGATAGACTCATTAGATGCTAAGCGAGATATTTCAAGACTTTATTTGTTATAATTTGGATGATTATGGCTTACAGCTTATGAAACCCCAAAGTCACAATTTTGAGGTACCCTTTGCTCAGGGGTACCGATTAATTAGCTGACTAGAGTGTGACACTTTGAGCCTAGAATATTGAACCTTTTCACAAAATTCTAATTTTAAGCTGCATTAATGCAATTTCTTTTAATTTGCATTACTGAAATAAATGGACTTTTGCATTATATTCAAATTTTTCGAGTTTCACCTGTATATATCCATATAGAAATCTTTGTCAGCTCGGTCAGGGGTCTTTTCTTGGGGTTGCTTATAGTACCAAAAGCGTTTCGGAGCAACAAGCTCCTTCCTCCTATTCGCATTCCCGATGTTCTTTCATATCCCAAAAGTGGGTGTTTTGATTTGTCATTTTTCATTCTTATTTTTCTTCCTTATGTATACTGAATATACTTCTTTATAAATGAATAGACTTCAAAGAAGGTGAAGGATGGGGGCCTCCCATGGAGGCGGAATCGGGGCGCTGAAGTGTTCACTTCAGATGGAAAAAAATGACGAATATTCTAAAAAACAAATATATAGCACTATATTGAATGTAGTGCTATATATTCGGTTTTTTTTTATATTCGTAATTTTTTTTCATCTGAAGTCATGATTCCTCCCTGCTTAAATTGCTTGTGGGCCAATGACTCATTACCTTGCTGATTTTCTCGAAAAAAAATAAAAAAGAATGTGGAATATAACGAATATACGAATTTGCGAATATATGACAAATATTCTATAAAATATTTGCGAAATATCACAAATTCGTATATGACCCGTGCCGCTCATCACTATAAAAGGCGAATATACTTTAATTTCGCCACAAATACACTTCAAACAGGGCTTTAGAATATATCACTGGACCGCTAATCAGCAATTAGGCCCTTATTATTTTCTACTTTTACACAACACAAAAGGCTTTTCAACAGATAAGTGCAAAGCAGAACGGCGAATATATTTTTTATTTCGCCACTAATACACGGCAAACAGGGCTTTAGAGTATATCACTGCACCGCACAAGGGCAAATATATTTTTATTTTGCTGCTAATACACGGCAAAAAGGGCTTCACAACCGCACAAGGGCAAATAAGATATACTCTAGAAATATTTCCTTGTAATAAACCCTGTTAATGGCTGTATCAAACAGCACTTACTTCCTTGCTCCTTGTCCTCACATGTGCAGCAGCCATTTTAGTAAAAAATGTGTTTCGTTACCACGAAGCGTGAGGAAATTCCACTTCGTCAGCTTCAATTCACTCATCTCTAATGGTTGGGTTTGAGTATGGAGGCCCCATGGTGAGCACTTCAATCCTGTCTTTGCTGTACAGTGGCACACTGCCCCAACTGCTGGTGTGATGGTCTGGGGAGCCATACATACGCCAGTTGATCGCCGAGAAATATGAGGTACACTTAACAGCTCATTGATTTCTACAGGACATCCTGCGGCCATATGTGTTGCCTTTCATAGCAGGGCTTCTAACTCGCATTTTTCAACAGGATTATGCTCGCTCACACAACACAGCATGGTCTTCCCAGGAATGTCTCTGCCAGATTGCAACACTTCCTTTACCTGCAAGGTTGCCAGATTTTTTCCTAATTGAGCATTTATGGGACCAGCTGGAATGCCATCTTTGGAAGCCTACAAGTATGCCTCCATGCCCAGTTGTATCTCTTCTTGTATCCTGACTATAGGTGGCCCCAATATGGTACTAGAGCTTCCCAATTTGCTCTAATATTGTAATCACTAACATAAATCATCATATCATCATTACATTCCCACATATAAAGTCTCATTCGAATACAACTCTTTTTTGTTGCATTATTTTTTTTGTCAATGTTTGTATTTGTGTTCATGTATGTGTGTGTATATAAATCATATATAGCTGCTCTCTGACTCCACGTGTGTCTATAGAGCCATAACTATGTGGCTTTTTTCTTAGTGCAGAGGAAGTCTCCATATGTAGGTCAATGTTATACTGCACCATATTTATGGCTTAGGATCAGACCTAACACATAGGCCTTACAAGTTCTAACCAGGTGTCTAAACAACGTTACATATTTCCATGATTTCTGCTAAGACCAATGTTTCTTAATCTTATTAGTAAAGTATAACTGGCATAAAATTTTTAATGTGTAGAGCAAGTCATTAGGATATATTGTATTTGTTAATTTTGTACACTTTCATTAAAAAACTGCCTCTGAAGTCATTGCTGCTGCCCTCACTGCCTCCATACTTTATATAGCTATAAATGGCCTTATTTACACTTAAATACACTTATATACACCTTCTCATTCAAAGAGTTTTCTTTATTTTCATGACTATGAAGGCATCAAAACTATGAATTAACACATGTGGAATTATATACATAATAAACAAGTGTGAAACAACTGAAAATATGTCATATTCTAGGTTCTTCAAAGTAGCCACCTTTTGCTTTGCTTACTGCTTTGCACACTCTTGGCATTCTCTTGATTTTTACCTATTTACACGTGTTTATTTATATTGTGATTTAATAAAATTTTATGTACTTTATGATCCAAATGGAGTGTGCTCGCCCATCATTTTAGTTTTACAATTTACCATATAGAGGGTGGGTGTCCCTCCAATCTGGGTTAGCAGCACCTGTTCCACAGTTCCGTCCAGAGATGAGCCACCGCCCTATTGTTTGTGGTTTAAACAAAGGTTTAAAAGTCAGTACCATTAAAGTCCAGATATCGGCCCTGAGTGCATTTTTAGATACTAAAACTGGCAGAAGTAGATCTTATTATCAGATTTGTGAAAGGGGCCCAGAGGAAGGAACCTATAGTCAGATCCACGGTTCCTCCATGGGATTTAAATTTGGTTTTATCTACTGTAATCGAGTCCCCCTTTGAGCCGCTACCTGAAATCTCCCTGAAATTGCTATCATTTAAAACAATTTTTCTGGTGGCAATTACTACAGCTAGGAGAGTTGGGGAGATACAGGCGTTTTCATATAGACCTCCATATCTACAGTAACTGTTAGAGATGATAGGATAGTGTTAAAATGCTCTCCCTCTTTTTTGCAGGAAGTGTCTCTACCATCATTCGGATCCCCAACAGGCTGTCCGGAACAGAAGCGTTTCCATAATCTGGATGTTCGGAGGCCAGTGTTGGCTTATCTTAAGACAACGGAAGAATTTAGGAAGACAGATAGACTGTTCGTTCAGTTTGTAGGGTCAAACAAAGGAAAGGCGGCAAGCAAAACAACCATCGGCAGACGGATCAGATCAACAATTTTGTTTTGTTATAATTTGAGAAAGGTCTCTCCTCCAGAAGGACTTAGAGCTCATTCAACGCGGTCAGTCACGACTTCCTGGGCTGAGTCAGCGGACGTCGCTCTGGACCAGATTTGCCAGGCAGCTACCTGGTCTTCACCTTCCACTTTTTTCAGACATTATTAGTTAGACGTGTTAAAAAATAAGGACTTATCCTTTTCTCGCAGAGTGTTACCTGCTGTAGTCCTTCCCTAAATATTAATTTCTCTGTTATTCCTCCTGACAATCGTGCCGCTGTGGAGGCGTTTGGAAAGAATGCAATTATTTACTGGTAATTGGTTTTTCCTCTAGCCTCCACAGTAGCATGGGGAAATTCCCCCCATATTTATGTTATTTTTTCGAGAGATGTTTTTTTCTCTGGTATTTTGTTTATTCTGATGATTAATAGATAAATAATACTATGTTGCATCCATTTCAGAGTTTCTCGGTTATTGACTATAGCAGGTAAGGGGAGGGGGCTATTTAAAGATCTCCACGTTGTTTTCTGTCCCTGGGGGAGGCGGGTTAATCCTTCTGTCAATCGTGCCGCTGTGGAGGCTAGTGGAAAAACCAATAACCGGTAAGTAATTGCAATCTTTTCCCCAGCACACTAGCTAACTAAGGAGCTCCAGGGAGATGCCTATGAGTGGACAGTCAGAGCTCGCTATTGAGAAGTCAGGGAGACAGGGAGAAGCAGTTTTACAGTATATAGGGATAATTATATGCAATATTTATTTAACTGTCCTTATATATACTATAGAAGAGCTTCTCTCCCTGCCTTCTCACCAACAAGCTCTGACTGCCCGCTCTCAGGCATCTCTCTGCGGCTCCTTAGTTAGCGAGCGCACCATGGATAAAAACTGAACATACACTGCACCCACTGACAGTGTAGAGATGGCGTAAAGACAGAGCACAATGAATATATATATATACACTCACCTAAAGAATTATTTGGAACACCTGTTCTATTTCTTATTAATGCAATTATCTAGTCAACCAATCACATGGCAGTTGCTTCAATGCATTTAGGGGGGTGGTCCTGGTCAAGACAATCTCCTGAACTGCAAACTGAATGTCAGAATAGGAAAGAAAGGTGATTTAAGCAATTTTGAGCGTGGCATGGTTGTTGGTGCCAGACGGGCCGGTCTGAGTATTTCACAATCTGCTCAGTTCCTGTTATTTTCACGCACAACCATTTCTAGGGTTTACAAAGAATGGTGTGAAAAGGGAAAAACATCCAGTATGCGGCAGTCCTGTGGGCAAAAATGCCTTGTGGATGCTAGAGGTCAGAGGAGAATGGGCCGACTGATTCAAGCTGATAGAAGAGCAACGTTGACTGAAATAACCACTCGTTACAACCGAGGTATGCAGCAAAGCATTTGTGAAGCCACAACACGCACAACCTTGAGGCGGATGGGCTACAACAGCAGAAGACCCCACCGGGTACCACTCATCTCCACTACAAATAGGAAAAAGAGGCTACAATTTGCACGAGCTCACCAAAATTGGACTGTTGAAGACTGGAAAAATGTTGCCTGGTCTGATGAGTCTCGAATGGTAGAGTCCGAATTTGGCGTAAACAGAATGAGAACATGTATCCATCCTCTGATGGCTACTTCCAGCAGGATAATGCACCATGTCACAAAGCTCGAATCATTTCAAATTGGTTTCTTGAACATGACAATGAGTTCACTGTACTAAAATGGCCCCACAGTCACCAGATCTCAACCCAATAGAGCATCTTTGGGATGTGGTGGAATGGGAGCTTCGTGCCCTGGATGTGCATCCCTCAAATCTCCATCAACTGCAAGATGCTATTCTATCAATATGGGCCAACATTTCTAAAGAATGCTATCAGCACCTTGTTGAATCAATGCCACGTAGAATTAAGGCAGTTCTGAAGGCAAAAGGGGGTCCAACACCGTATTAGTATGGTGTTCCTATAATTCTTTAGGTGAGTGTATATATATATACAGTACAGACCAAAAGTTTGGACACACCCTTCTCATTCAAAGAGTTTTCTTTATTTTCATGACTATGAAAATTGTAGATTCATACTGAAGGCATCAAAACTATGAATTAACACATGTGGAATTTTGTGTTTAAAATGTTAAAATTAGACTCTATAATAGGATGTATAAAATAGATAAATATGTATAAATAATAAATATTTTATACATCCTATTATAGAGTCTAATTTTAACATTTTAAACAAAAAATATATGTTCAGAATGCACTGTAAAGATTTGTCCATGATGCATAGTATTATGAAACAAAATGAAGATACTATGCATCCATATATAATTTCAAAATTGAATAACTTCCATACGCAATCTGAATTACAAATTCTGTTCATAGAGGATGTTCATATTGATGGAAGGAATACATAGTACAAAAAACGCATGTGTACAAAAAAAGACGCATAAAAAAACGCATGAATTGCATTTTAAAGAAAGAAATCCAGTGATCCACACTTTGGTGCTACCTAAGATATAAAAGGCGGAGGTCAACAGGTGATGCGACACCACTGATGAAGGGAAGGAGAGTTCCCGAAATGCGTATGGGCTGGATCGCACACCTGTAAGAAAAGCACCTCCACGTCTATGAGCATGGCCATGCTGTAAAATTGGATTGAAGGACTTTAACAATAATCGGAACTACACCGAATATACACTGTGTCCTTTCCTTTGTTTAAACCAGCCTGCAGAAAATCTAAAATATTAGAAACCATAAAGGGGCCAGCTGTGTTATCTTTTGCAAATTTTAAAAAGCTTCCAGATCTATTATAAATTTTTGATGTTATAGCTTTTCGACTGCATAGTATTGTAGAAATTACCGCCTTTGAAAGTCTTTTCTTTTTTAATAATTCCAGCTCAGGTTCCAGGCTGCCAGTTGAAGCTGCGTTGACCTGGGGTGTAAAACTGGGCCCTGATGAAGAAGGTCTGGAATATTCGGTAGGATCCAGAAATGATGACATCCTGAAGAGTAGGGGAAACCATGACCTTCTTGGCCAGTAAGGCGCTATTAGGATTAACCTGGGCTTTTCTTGTACCACCTATTGTAGGATCTTCGGAATTAATGCAAATGGAGGAAACACATACAGGGTCTCGTTTGGCCAAGCTGGGAGAGTGCATCGATGAAGAATGGGTGATCTCTGTAGGATAGGGAGCAACATTTTTCTGTTTGTCTGTTTTGTTGTGTTGTAAACAGGTCCAGTGTCTGAAAAAACAATTTTTGTGTTATTTGAAGAAAAACCTGTCGATTCAGACTCCAATCTCCTTCTTTCAGGACATTTCTGCTTAGAAAGTCTGCGACTCTGTTGTCCTTTCCTTTTATATAGACTGCTGTGATTGAGAGTATATTTTTTTTCTGCCCATCGGAAGATCTTTTCTGATACTTTTGCCAAGGACGGACTTTTTGTACCTCCCTGTTTGTTCAGATAAGTGACCGCCGTGATGTTGTCTGATAACATTTTAATCTCTCTTCCTTTTATTTCTAATTGAAGTGTTTTTAAGGCCTCCCAAACCGAAGATAATTCTCTTAGATGGAGGAAGACAGACTTAGATTTTTCTCCATGTTCCCTGTACAATGGACAGGTCAGAATGAGCCCCCTAGCCGATCTGCTGGCGTCTGTTGTTATTGTTATGGTGTTTGTTTGTCGCCATGGTACTCCCCTGCAAAGATTCCTTCTGTTTTGACACCAATTTAGGGAGTCTTTTACATACTGGGGAACTCTTATCTTATTTCCTAATGAGGATATATTTTGTCCCAAATCTTTACATCAACGCTTGAGAGTCCGAGAATGCGCTTGTGCCCATTTTACAGCTGGAATTGAAGAAGACATTAGCTGCAGAATAGAGAAATGTCCTGGTTGATTTTTGATAATTTTTCTGTTGGAAGAAAAGTTTCATAAGATTTGAGTCCAAAAACATGCCCAAAAATATCTTCCTTCTTTCGGGACGAAGATTAGATTTTTCGAGATTTATCATCCATCCTAGTCCTTCTAGATCCTGCTGTACAATACTTAATTGTCCTTCTAGTGTCTCTTTCAACTCTGCAGCAATAAGAAAATCGTCTAAATAGGAGATGACCAGTATCCCTTTTTGATGTAAATCTGCTACGGCCTCTGCCATTATTTTTGAAAAGACCCTCGGACCAGATGTGAGGCCAAAAGGAAGTACCTGAAATTGGAAATGGAACACTTCTTTTCTCTTTTGAATTGCAAACCTTAAATACTTTTGGTGACCGCTGTATATTGGAATGTGATAATATGCATCGGTCAGATCCAGAGTCGCCATCAAAGCGTCCTTCCGTTATCGTAGATTTTATCGTCTCCATTTTAAAATGTTTGTACTGGAGATGACGATTTAGGCCTCAGATTTATAATTGCTCTGTACGAGCCGTTTTCTTTTTTTTTTTTACTAGAAACACTGGAGAATAAAAACTATTCTCTCTCTCCTGGAGGGACTGGAACAATGGTGTAACAGTACAGCCTGGATCGCAGCGGCTCCCTGTGACTCCGCCCACTTACCTCCGGGCCTTAAATAGAAGACAGGTGCTAAGCAGGGTGTTCCACTAATGGGGTGCGCACCCTGCTAGCTCCATTGCATCTGAGGACTCTGTCCACATATCCAGACCTGATCCCTAACAACATTGTGAAGGACTGCCTACCTTCTTGCCACTGGCTTCCCCACTGCTGGCTTCCTAGCCAGGACCAACTAACCGCAAGTATATGCCTGTTACCTGCTCTGATTAAGGTCCTGGAACTCAGAGTGGGGTGGTTCCTGCTGGTGTGAGGCGATATTCCCAAACCAACTCTGAACTCAGGACATGCTATACAAACTCTGAACCTGCTGCATATTATATACTAAACTGAGGACATGCTATACTCACTCTGAACCTACTGCATATTATATACTAAACTGAGGACATGCTATACTCACTCTGAACCTACTGCATATTATATACTAAAACTGAGGACATGCTATACTAACTCTGAACCTACTGCATACTACATACTAAACTGAGGACATGCTTATACTAACCCTGAACCTATGGGCATACTATATACTAAACTGAGGGCATACTATATACTAACTCTGAACTGTGCACAAGCTTATACTAACTTGTGACTCCTGTAATACTGGGGGACCTTCCTTTCCAGCAGTAACTAATTATATGGATAGCGGTAAATGATTTTGTTACCCCATACTCTCCGCCCAAGACTGAGAGAGACGCCTGGGGTACATACTGAGTAACCGCGAATCCCACAGCCAAAAACAAGGGCGGTGGGATAAAAGTGGATGTCCATTGCTTCCGCAGTTGAGATCCTAACTGATCAACTAGGTGCGTTACAAATGGCCTCTTTCTGAAGTAGTATCATCACCTGGTCTAGGAGCAAAGACTGAAATGTTTTCAGCTCTCTGGTGATCTGGAAAACATCTAGAGGTAGGGAACAAAACACTAGTTTTAGACCTGCTGATATTATGTCTAATACCCAAGGGGACCTGGAAATTCTTCTGCTTCTAGCTTCATTGATTTGTAGATTTCTGGAGGAATTTGTTGGGGATCTGATGGAAATCCTTTTTCTTATTGTGGCTTTCTCTAGGTTGTCGTCGAGTACAGATCCAAAAATCCTATCACCCTCACAGGGATACCGCATAACTTATTTTTTGATGCTGAATCCCCTGACCAGGATCTCAGCCACACTGCTCTTCTAGTGGCATTAGAGAGGGAAGCCGACTTAGCTGCCAATTTTATAGTGTCAACAGAAGCATTGGCTAAAAAATGGGTAAGGAAGCAATGATGTTCTCCCTTGGGGTTCATGTCATCAAATGCCTCCTCTAGTTGGTTAATCCAGATAGCCATGGATCTTGCCGTATAAGTGGACGCTACACTTGGTCTTAAAATAGCTGATGCATTCCCAGTGTTTTCTTAGGAAAGCTTCATGGGGTCTTTTAAGAGACCTAAATCTTCAAGGGGAGTGCAGATTATATATTTTTTTTTGCTACTGGGGCATCCACTTTTGGACATTATCTCAAAAGGTGGTATCTATCTCTGAAAAAGGATATTTTCTTTTAGGATGCTGGAGACCCCAGGTTTTTTCTCTAGGTCAGTCCACTCCTTATTAATAAGTTAGTAATATTTGAATGTAGGGGGAAAACTATTTTCCTTTTTCTCCAAACCCTCTAAACATAAGGTCCTGCATGGATTTTGGCTGTTTAGATTCTCCTAGGTTTAAAGGTTGCCCTATTGTTTTTTTTAATAGGGAATCAGTGTCCTCTATGTAACAAAGTGGACGACCAGACTCGTCCTCAGAGAATTCAGAGTCGGATCCAGAAGGTAAGTCCCCTTCATCAAATTCATCCTTTTGTAGATCAACTTCAGAGGGTGCGGACATAACAGACATGGAAGTGGATGGTTTTTGAGATGTGGATGCTAACTTTAGGTCCACAGCGCTGCTCTCACTTCTTCTTTGATAATGTACTAATATTATCCCGAAGAGAAGGAGATTCTTCAGACACAATCTTTTCCAGACATTTCACACAAAGGGGTTTTTTTATGACCGGAAGGCAGTCCTTTTTTTACAAATGGAGCACTTTTTGACACGCTGAGAAGATTCAGCAGATTTCTGGTGTCTCCCTGACATAGGGAATATATTTTAAAAAGTGCATTCAGAAGGAAGAAGCCTTAGTCATAAAAGATTGACATGGATAGCCCCTCACCCCTGGTGAAAAAGATTGTATTCTGCTCAAAACATGAAAAAAAACAAGTGAATACACATCATTAAACTCCCAAGAGGAGGAGAGCTTACCGGGCTGTTGGCTTTTGACAGGTCTGCAGATTTCCGGACGCTGTCTGATTCCCCTGGTGCCGACATGTTACCAGCGCAGCTGATCAGCAGGACGCTGGAACCACTTCCCTCCTTTCTTTTAACCTGCTCATTGTCTAAGGGGAAGTACATCACACAGATGCGTTCCTGCAGTTCCGGTCTGCCGCGAGATCTCGCCTGCCACGTGACCTGCCCATCCTAACCCGATACTTCACACGGATGCTGCCCGGGGCTGCCTCCACCGGAGGACTTGTGCCTGAGATGCAGGAAGGACCGCACCACGAGCTCCGCGACTCTGCTCTCCGCCCAGCACACTCTACTTACAGATCTTCAGCCGGACGTGTCAAATAAATAAACAATCCTACCTCTTTTTCCAGCAGGAGGATCTCCACGTATCTCCAGAGGGACAGGAAACAACTGGAGCAGGTAAGGGGAGGGGAGTATTTAAAGATCTCCACGTTGTTTCCTGTCCCTGGGGGAGGTGGGGTAATCCTCCTGTCAATCGTGCCGCTGTGGAGGCGTTTGGAAAAAAGCCATACATTGTCAGCGCTGACCGCTAACAGTGTGGAGATGGCATAATGACAGGCACAATGAATATATATATATATATATACAGTACAGACCAAAAGTTTGGACACACCTTCTCATTCAAAGAGATTTCTTTATTTTCATGACTATGAAGGCATCAAAACTATGAATTAACACATGTGGAATTATATTCATAACAAACAAGTGTGAAACAACTGAAAATATGTCATATTCTAGGTTCTTCAAAGTAGCCCCTTTTGCTTTGATTACTGCTTTGCACACTCTTGGCCTTCTCTTCATGAGCTTCAAGAGGTAGTCCCCTGAAATGGTCTTACAACAGTCTTGAAGGAGTTCCCAGAGATGCTTAGCACTTGTTGGCCCTTTTGCCTTCACTCTGCGGTCCAGCTCACCCCAAACCATCTCAATTGGGTTCAGGTACGGTGACTGTGGAGGCCAGGTCATCTGGTGCAGCACCCCATCACTCTCCTTCATGGTCAAATAGCCCTTACTTTCAAAGTTTTCCCAATTTTTCGGCTGACTGACTGACCTTCATTTCTCAAAGGAATGATGGCCACTCGTTTTTCTTTACTTAGCTGCTTTTTTCTTGCCATAAGACAAATTCTAACAGTCTATTCAGTAGGACTATCAGCTGTGTATCCACCTGACTTCTCCTCAACGCAACTGATGGTCCCAACCCCATTTATAAGGCAAGAAATCCCACTTATTAAACCTGACAGGGCACACCTGTGAAGTGAAAACCATTTCAGGGGACTACCTCTTGAAGCTCATCAAGAGAATGCCAAGAATGTGCAAAGCAGTAATCAAAGCAAAAGGTGGCTACTTTGAAGAACCTAGAATATGACATATTTTCAGTTGTTTCACACTTGTTTGTTATGTATATAATTCCACATGTGTTAATTCATAGTTTTGATGCCTTCAGTGGGAATCTACAATTTTCATAGTCATGAAAATAAAGAAAACTCTTTGAATGAGAAGGTGTGTCCAAACTTTTGGTCTGTATTGTATATATATATACTGTATATACAGTACAGACCAAATGTTTGGACACACCTTCTTATTCAAAGAGTTTTCTTTATTTTCATGACTATGAAAATTGTAGATTCACACTGAAGGCATCAAAACTATGAATTAACACATGTGGAATTATATACATAACAAACAAGTGTGAAACAACTGTAAATATGTCATATTCTAGGTTCTTCAAAGTAGCCACCTTTTGCTTTGATTACTGCTTTGCACACTCTTGACATTCTCTTGATGATCTTCAAGAGGTAGTCCCCTGAAATGGTTTTCACTTCACAGGTGTGCCCTGTCAGGTTTAATAAGTGGGATTTATTGCCTTATAAATGGGGTTGGGACCATCAGTGGCATTGAGGAGAAGTCAGGTGGATACACAGCTGATAGTCCTACTGAATAGACTGTTAGAATTTGTATTATGGCAAGAAAAAAGCAGCTAAGTAAAGAAAAACGAGTGGCCATCATTACTTTAAGAAATGAAGGTCAGTCAGTCAGCCGAAAAATTGGGAAAACTTTGAAAGTAAGGGTTTTGACCATGAAGGAGAGTGATGGGGTGCTGCGCCAGATGACCTGGCCTCAACAGTCTCCGGACCTGAACCCAATCGAGATGGTTTGGGGTGAGCTGGACCGCAGTGTGAAGGCAAAAGGGCCAACAAGTGCTAAGCATCTCTGGGAACTCCATCAAGACTGTTGTAAGACCATTTCAGGGGACTACCTCTTGAAGCTCATCAAGAGAATGTCAAGAGTGTGCAAAGCAGTAATCAAAGCAAAAGGTGGCTACTTTGAAGAACCTAGAATATGACATATTTTCAGTTGTTTCACACTTGTTTGTTATGTATATAATTCCACATGTGTTAATTCATAGTTTTGATGCGTTCATAGTCATGAAAATAAAGAAAACTCTTTGAATGAGAAGGTGTGTCCAAACTTTTGGTCTGTACTGTATATATATATATATATATAGGAAAAAACCACTGGCAGCACCACCCTAAAGGAGTGTGGAAAGATAGACGGGTGCAATGTCCAAGTACGGCAAAAGGTGCTTACCCACTTATAGAAAACAAAAATCGGACTGCACTCCAAGCGTTTCTTCAGAGAAGTTTGTTTTTATTTACCCATATGGTGGCAAAAGCGACGTTTCGGCTCAAGCATGAGCCTTTCTCAAGCATTGGTGAACAGTGAATAACAGGTATATAAAGGTGTGCCAATACATACATTCAATCAAACAACATAATTGATACTTTAAAAATAATACATGTATACAATATATAGATATGTGCAAAAACCGCATAATGGTCATGATTGTTAAAGTGACTAGTGCATTACATACAGTAAATCTCCATGTTACAACAAATTACATATAAAAACACCATAAGACATATAATTGGTTACATCTGTAACTCATCAATACATCATTCATGCATCAACTGTAATAGTGCACATGTGTAGATAAGGAAGACTAATGAATTGCTACCTGGGGGAATGATGGCACCCACATGTACCATAGCGCTGATCCGCGCGTCCTCAGGAGACCAACGCGCATGTCCCAGTCGCAACACGTCATCATTGGAAGACAGGCTGATGCATAACAGTGCCGCCTACTGATGACATCAGCGGCGCACCCGATAGCATGTCACCGCCTTCTCCCATCGATGACTCCACATAGCGGCGCATACGCGATAGCTACAGCAAGCTGTTTGCCGCCATATTGGAAGAGGGAATCTGAGCAAAGGGATGATCATTAACTCTGTCGCTTGCTGCCTTGTTCGTTCCACATACTCAGTTACTGTGGTTGAATACCACCATGATGCAGTTGGATGAGTAACCATCCTTTCCAAAATGGTAAACCCAAATCCACTCATCACCCCAATGCCAGCGGCACGTCAGTGTCATCAGCATTGTAGGATCTTACCCTGCTTCAATACATAACTGTGAGGGTACTCCTCATTACAACAGAACGGTTTAAAACAAGCGGCAGTGTCCACTACAGCAAAGAGAGTATAAAGTGCTCAGTATCGGCTACAGCAAGGGAAGTATAAATTGCTCCTCCCTTTTTCTTAAAATTCATCTTAACGGGACATACGCATGGAACCCAGAGAAAAGAATATCTCAACACAATTATTTTTTCGTGGGCTCATCATCCACCATTCAGGTTCATCAGTTTTCTGAGGTGCCATCTGTGCAAGTGTATCTGAAAAGATAATGCAAAAGTGTCAGTGTCATAAATTAGTAAAATTACCTATTACATTTATATTAAAATCAATTTCTTACTCATAATTATGTGTTTACATTTTTTTCTTTTTTTAAACCAATGAATCTGTCAACCACAGGAGGTAATTTGGAGCCCACATCAATGGAACATAGGGGCAAAATGACCTCCTCACAAAACTCCACCGCATCTATAGTCGATATTTAAACCTTTGGGATGCAGACTTTGTAGTTTCTGGATCCAATGCATTTCTCTTTTTTTGAGTAGAGATACCCGATCCCCACCCCTCCGTGGCATTGGAACTTGATCTAAGATCCAACATCTAAGATCTTTTTCTTTATGTCCCAGTAGCCCAAAATGTCTCGGCACTGGCAAATCTTTGCGTCCCTTTCTGATTGTATAACGGTGATTATTGAGCCTAGTCTTAAAATCTGTGGAAGTTTCGCCTACATGCAGAAGTTGGCATGGTCAGGATAGGACATAGACTACAAATGAAGAGTCACACGTTAAGTGAAACTTAATGGGATATCTTTGTCCCGTGTCAGGGTGTGTGAATGTCCTGGATCTACAAATCAGGCTACAGTTAACACAATGCAGGCACGGGAAACAGGCCGTGCCTGATGGTGCCAACATTGTCTGCCTGACAATAGACCTGGGTCCCACATCCGCTCTCACCAGTTCGTCTCTTATATTTTTACACCTACAGTAGGCACATAAGGGAGATGTTCTAAATTCTGGTACCGTTTTTAAGCAGCTACCAAGTATTGGCCAGTGTCTTTTCAGGATTTTATTAATTGCGCCGCTGCATTCTGAATAGGTGGATACAAACGTAATTCTTTTCTGTATCTTCCTGTTATCCTTACCCTGCAATAGGGAATCCCTATCTACAGCCAGCGCTTTTTGTCTCTGCTCGGCGAGCAGTTTGTCCGGATATCCCCGTTGTTTAAACTTAACAACCATGCTGTCAACCGTATTTTCAAGGGCTTCATTGTCAGCTACAATTCGCCTTGCTCTTAAAAATTGTGAATATGGCAAATGCTTTACCATGCTACGTGGATGACAGCTCTCGTACCTCAGCATCATATTCCTGTCAGTGGGTTTAGTATATAATACTGTAGATAGCATTCCATTCGTAACCACGACATTAGTATCAAGGAACTGAACTGAGGTATCTGAGTAAGTCACCGTGAACTGTAACTCACTATCCACATTATTGAGGTAACCGTGAAAATCTAACAACTGTTGTTCAGTTCCTGTCCAGATGAGGAAGATGTCGTCTATGTATCGCCACCATCCCAAGATGTATTGGGCATGGCGGGACCCATAGACGACATCTTCCTCAAACCTGCGCATAAAAATATTGGCGTACGTTGGGGCCACATTGGACCCCATCGCCACGCCGCGTTTCTGGACATAGTATGTGTCTTGGAAAAGGAAATAGTTGTATTCCAATACAATGGTAAGAAGCGAGATAAGGAAGGCGCAAGCCTCTGGTGTCATTGATGACATATCCAACATACCTTGTACCGCAGCTATACCCTTTTTGTGGTCAATGGAAGTATACAAGGATATGACATCAAACGAGACCAATGTGATCCTACCCACATCTTCAAGATTGACCTTACCCAATTTTATCAAGAAATCTGACGTATCTTTAATGTAAGATAATCCCCCTGTAGAAAAATCACGTAACACTTTGTCTATGTTTCTATGTTTCTATGTTTCTAAAAAAATGGATATGTGACAAAACACTGAGTCGGTGCCCGAGACAATGGGGCGCCCTGGTGGGTCCACCATTGTCTTGTGCACCTTTGGCAACACATAAATTACTGGGGTAATGGGGTGGGAGACAATAAGATATTCCTTAAGCCCCTCATCTATAATACCTGCTTGTACAGCCTTAGTCACACATTGTTCAATGATACGTATGATGTTAAATTTGGGGTCATGTGGTATCAAATTATATACTTTTACGTCATTTAATTGTCTTGTGATCTCTTTGATGTATTTGATGGTATCCATCACTACAACGGCACCGCCTTTATCGGCGGGTTTTATCGTTAGGTCATTATCCTTCTTCAGTTCAACTAATGCATACACCTCGGCCGCAGTGAGGTTGGGGTACCTGAAGCCCTCAGTACGAGGGAGAGACCTCAGGACACCAATCTCATTCTTAACCGCCGAGATGTATGCATCAATGGCTGGTTCATTTACCACCGGATTAAAATAGCTCTTGTTGGACAAATTAAACATTTTACATGAGAACTCGCTGGTTCTTGTTACCTGCTCCCCACTCTTTCCTTGGGACCACGCCTTTAACCTAATGGAGCGGAAAAAATTATCCATTATGCATTATCTTTTCAGATACACTTGCACAGATGGCACCTCAGAAAACTGATGAACCTGAATGGTGGATGATGAGCCCACGAAAAAATAATTGTGTTGAGATATTCTTTTCTCTGGGTTCCATGCGTATGTCCCGTTAAGATGAATTTAAAAAAAAAGGGAGGAGCAATTTATACTTCCCTTGCTGTAGCCGATACTGAGCACTTTATACTCTCTTTGCTGTAGTGGACACTGCCGCTTGTTTTAAACCGTTCTGTTGTAATGAGGAGTACCCTCACAGTTATGTATTGAAGCAGGGTAAGATCCTACAATGCTGATGACACTGACGTGCCGCTGGCATTGGGGTGACGAGTGGATTTGGGTTTACCATTTTGGAAAGGATGGTTACTCATCCACCCTGCATCATGGTGGTATTCAACCACAGTAACTGAGTATGTGGAACGAACAAGGCAGCAAGAGACAGAGTTAATGATCATCCCTTTGCTCAGATTCCCTCTTCCAATATGGCGGCAAACAGCTTGCTGTAGCTATCGCGCATGCGCCGCTATGTGGAGTCATCGATGGGAGAAGGCGGTGACATGCTATCGGGTGCGCCGCTGATGTCATCAGTAGGCGGCACTGTTATGCATCAGCCTGTCTTCCAATGATGACGTGATGCGACTGGGACATGCGCGTTGGTCTCCTGAGGACGCGCGGATCAGCGCTATGGTACATGTGGGCGCCATCATTCCCCCAGGTAGCAATTCATTAGTTTTCCTTATCTGCACATGTGCACTATTACAGTTGATGCATGAATGATGTATTGATGAGTTACAGATGTAACCAATTATATGTCTTATGGTGTTTTTATATGTAATTTGTTGTAACATGGAGATTTACCTTATGTAATGCACTAGTCACTTTAACAATCATGACCATTATGCGGTTTTTGCACATATCTATATATTGTATACATGTATTATTTTTAAAGTATCAATTATGCTGTTTGATTGAATGTATGAATGGGCACACCTTTATATACCTGTTATTCACTGTTCACCAATGCTTGAGAAAGGCTCATGCTTGAGCCGAAACGTCGCTTTTGCCACCATATGGGTAAATAAAAACAAACTTCTCTGAAGAAACGCTTGGAGTGCAGTCCGATTTTTGTTATATATATATATATATATATATATATATTGTGACGGTATGCGAGGCGAGGTCGTGGATGATAGGTATGTTTCACCTCGCATGCGCTCTGTTGTCAGGGACTGAACCGGACTTTCTCCCTGTAGCTCAGTGCTGCTGTCTGAGAGTGAGCTGTTCAAAAGGACATCCCTGTGTCCGTCCAGATCCTGCACCGGACAGAGGACAGGGAGTCTGAAAGCAGGACTGTCCGGCCTAAAACTGCACCTCTTGCCTCCCTAGGGGCAGGCTGCTGTAGAGGCCACTGTTAAGGGGATGGGGTGTTGTGGAAATCACTGTTAAGGAGATTGGGTACTGTGGAGGTCACTAATAAATGGGTGACTGTTGTGGAGATCACTGTTAAAAAGTGGGCTGCTGTGGAGGTCACTGTTAAGGGGGGCGGGATGCTGTGGAGGTCACTGCTAAATGGCGGGCACTGTGGAGGTCTCTGTTAAGGGGGCAGAGAACGGTGGAGGTCACATTTAAGGGGACGGTTCACTATGGAGGTCAGTGTTAAGGGGCGGGGTGCTTTAGAGGTCACTCTTAAGGGGGCAGGGTGTTGTGGAGCTTACATTTTAAGGGAACGGAGCTCTGTGGAGGTCACTGTTAAGGGGGCGGGTTATTGTAGAAATCATTGTTAACGAGACGGGATACTGTGGAGGTCACTAATAAAGGGGCAGTCACTGTGGAGGTCACTGTTAAAGAGGAGGGCGCTGTGGATGTTACTGTTAAGGGGGCTGGCCGCTGTGGAGGTCACTGTTAAAAGGGGGGGGTACTGTAGATGTCACTGTCGATATCATTTAACAACACACACAAACATTAAATGAAATAGATGAAATATACCCGTGCAAAGCTGGGTCCTTCTGCTAGCATATATATATATACAGTATAGCCATTTCTAGCTATATAAAGGAGGAAGGCAGTGAGGGTAGCAGCAGTGAGCTGAATCATCTTAGCCATTCGGTTGTGCGCTGTGCTATGAAGACAGATTTTCTATACCAACTCATTGAAGAGAATGGGTACAGTGAAGTTGTAATTACACCTGCTCGATACTGCAATGTCACAGCAGGTAAACAGTGAAGAGAACACAGCGCTGACAACAGAGCTGATTGGTGGGGGTGCCAGCAGTCGCCCCATCATCAATCTGATATTGTTGACATTCCCTTTAATGTTTGTCACATTATTTAATGTCATTTTATGGTTATGAATGGAAGTGACAGAGTTAACACAACCCCTGCAGGAAGTTTGGGTGTGGATCCTTGCTGAGTCTTGAGAGTTCTAGTGTAGAGTTAGCCAGTAGAGGAGGACTAAGGAAGCAGCTCTATGTACTCTATTCCTCACAGGGCTGGACTAAAGCTACAGAGATTCACCAATCAACAGAAAGGAAGAAAGAAAAAAAAGAAAGAGACAAGAAGGTTCAGAAATCTGCATGGCTGAGCATTGGAGTTAGTAAGGTATCCTGCTACCTTCACATCTTACTGCAGAGAGGGAAATACTGTTAAGACACCCTTCATACTTGCACACAATTTGGCCAGTCTTGTCCGTAAAATCTGTACGCCTCAGTTGCGAATTACAGGTACAATTGCAAAAGTGACATTGCCAGCCATAGATTCTGCAATAAGAGACTTGAGAAATATAGAGAGGAAAGACTACGATTTCCATAGTTGCTCAAATCCATAAAAAACCTTCTAGGGAGATTTGCACTGTATATTGTGTTTTTGCTATCATTAGATGTACTATAGCTCACATATTGCACTACAGTAAAGAGAGATGTTTCTTCTGTTACATTTGGCCTGGTTACTGAGTCCTGTACCATACACAAGCCATTGCACTCTATATGCCCTGCCTTGCACCCATACAAACACTTAAAGGGGTTATCCCATAACTAATGTAAAAAATGAAAATAAGACATCATATAGTACACAAAAATCTCTTTCTGGCAAAGCTAGAACCAGCCCTGTACCTCATATGGATCCAGAGATCTCCCCGTTCATTCATTGCTCTGCTAGATTTATATCGAGCTGATAGCTCAAGGGGAGTGTCTTTTCTGCTGCAGCTAAGGGGGCGTGCCCATGCTCTCCCTATCACAGCTCAGAAGGCGTGTCCATGCTCTACCTATCACAGCTCAGGAGGCAGTTGAAGAATGAAACTGAGCATGTGCGGCCATTTCTGTGAATCAGACAAAGAAATGAGAAAAAAACAAACAGCAGGTGGCGCTATACAGATATATTTTATTTTGAATTACATGCAATTACAAAAGTATTCAGATTCAAGTGCTGGTTTGAAAACTGTAGAATATTTTTAGTGGGATAGCATCACCAACACCCCAACTACTATCTGGAACCCCAGAACCAGGGTGTGTCCCTAGAGAAGAAAGGGTGCATCCTCCAGTCACTGCATAGCCCTAAGGAGCATCGGTGTAAGCAATGCCAGTGTAATTGACTGTAAGAGGGAGAAGAAAAACTTTGTGCGCTGTTCATCACAGTGAACAAGAATTAGTGTGCACTGTACACATTTAAACTTTTTTATTTGAAACCAGAATAACACATTTTGGACACCTATATAATATTCCTCTTCGAGCCTCATGCACACGACCGTTGTTTTGGTCCGCATCCGAGCCGCAGTATTTGCGGCTTGGATGCGGACCCATTCACTTCAATAGGGCCGCAAAAGATCCGGACAGCACTCCATGTGCTTAAGAAGAAAAGAGACCGGCACTCGCTTGTTTAGATAATCTTGCTGTGATTTATTATCACATTCCAGTGACTAGTTTCGGCATACAATCTGCCTTTGTCAAACTGTGCTGTCCGCATCCATTGCTCTGTTACGTGGTCCGCAAAAGAAAATAACCTGTCCTATCCTTTTCCGTTTTGAGGACAAGTTCCATACCGTTCCGCACATTGCACACACTGACGTCATCCGTGTTTTGGGGATCCGCAATTTGCGGACCACAAAACACACAACGGTCGTGTGCATGAGGCCTCACTGTGAAGGTTTTCTTCTCCCTCTCCGGTCTTGAGATTGTCGGCCCAGCCCTGGTGACCGATCTGAATGGGCAGCAGCCCATGGTGATTCTGAATGCATTTTCGTATTGTCCAGGACAATACCAATAGGTAAGCCTCCCATCTGTCAGTCCTATACCTTCTTTAAAGACCTATCTATGAGCGTTTCTCTTTCCCTTACTTGACTGTGATTGACTGTGAAAGCCAGAGCCACTACCACTCCCAATCTTCACTCCTCCTGTGTTCTCTGGCTACCTCTGGCTTTGAAATCTTGTACGTGTCCTGGTTCTTATATAGGTCACTCCCCAATCCTCTTCTCTAGGACGTTTTCACATTGTGTTTGCCATTCTATTGTGTTCCCAGGGGCGGATTGGCCATAGACCCTACAGGGAAATTTCCCAGCGGGCAGATGCCCCAGGGGGCCACCCAAACTCTTCTCTGCTGATGACCGGGTACATAATGCTCTCTCTGGGGTAATGAACGCTGTGAGAATCAGGTACTCATGTACCCGACCGCACATGCCCTCCTAAATTCAACTTCTGTGGTCCGCGCCTCACCTCCTAAGCCCCCTGCTCCATAGACAACTGGAGAAGAAGGACAGAAGATGGTAACTATTGATGGCCTCCACAGAGGGCCAGCTTTTGGGCCAATATATTTTGCTACACTGTGTTATTTTGTTTTGCTGGGATGGTATTTTGCACTTATTGGTACTGCTGACCCCGCCTATTTGTGTTGCCCCACCTTCTGTTAATTTGGTCCTGCCTAGAATATGGGGACATTTTTAGTTTTTTTTCCACGGCCATTTTAAGTTTCCAATCCGCCCCTGTGTGTTTATTTTGATGTACAATATGTGACGTTTGCACCATTAAAGTCTCCATGTCTCCTGTAGTCTTTACAGACAATGCACCTCTTCACACACAGAGACGCTGGCACACTGTTTGGGTATATGCTCTACTTCTTGTTGGTGGGAAGAATAGCCCCTTTTATCACCTCAGCCATTAGGACTATATGAAGAACCTGGCATCCCTATGCCCATGTGTTCTTAGGGTACTTTCACACTAGCGTTAAAGTTTTCCGGTATTAAGTTCCGTCATAGGGGCTCAATACCGGAAAAAAACACATCAGTTTTATCCTAATGCATTCTGAATGGAAAGCAATCCATTCAGTATGCATCAGGATGTCTTCCGTTTCATCCCTTTTACGGTATTTGGCCGGAGAAAATACTGCAGCATGCTGCGGCATTTTCTCCAGCCAAAATTCCAGAACACTTGCCAGATTGCCGGATCCAGCATTAATTTCCATTGAAATGTATTAATGCCGGATCTGGTACCAAGTGTTCATGAAATTGCCACATTGACGGATCCCGTTTTCCGGTCTGCGCTTGAGCAGACCTTTAAAAATGTGGAAAAAGTAAAAACCGGATCCGTTTTTCTGGATGACACCGGAGAGACGGATCCGTTATTTCAATGCATTTGTCACACAGATCCGGATCCGGAAACAAATGATATCTGTTTGCATACAGATTTCCAGATCCGGAAGGCAGTTCCGGCAACGGAATTGCCTGTCAGATTCTTCTAACACTAGTGTGAAAGTTCCCTTACACTTTAGGACCAACTACCATGTAGTTCCTTACCGATTATGAAGCCTTGGGCCTAATCTCCCCAGTACACTGACGAATAACAGTAATAACTAAGAGAGTAACCATATTTTGCATAAAGCACAAACACATTTAACCCCTTCCCGACCAGCGTCGTAATAGTAGGACGCAGCGGGACGTGACTTGCTGCCCAGCTCCTGCTCCCGCCCGATCAGCGGCAGGGGTCTGGCAGTGACTGATAGCCGGACCCCTGCTGTATGCGCTAGCATCGCTGAAAACACTGATGTCGGCGCATTAACGTTTGATGTGCCGCGGTCCGCGCTGACCGCGGCACGTGCGATGTATGGAGAGGGAGGAAGCAGCCATCGCATCCCCGCCCTGCTGTTTCGGGAACTCGATGGCAGGGAAGGCAGCCAGATGCCTTACTTAGGCATCGTGGCTGCCTTCCCTCTTAGGCCACAAATTGCGGGCCGTAATGCACGAACACCCACCGTGGGGCAGCCGCAGCGGATCGCGGACCCATTCACTTTAAAGGGTCCGCGATCCGGCCATTCCGTAAAAGGATAGGACATGTTCTATCTTTTTGCGGAACGGAAGTACAGGACGAAACTTCACGGAAGCACTCCGTAGTGCTTCCATAGGGTTCCGTTCCGTGCTTCAGTTCTGCACCATTCCGCATCTCCGGATTTGTAGACCCATTGAAGTGAATGGGTCCGCATCCGTGATGTGGAATTTACACGGAACGGTGCCCATGTATTGGGGATCCGCAAATGCGGTCCGCAATACGGCCACGGAGTGCACACGTTCGTGTGCAATAAGCTTTAGCCAGTGAGATCCAGCCCCCTGGATCTCACAGGCAATTAGGCTGTAAGGCCCCTTTCACACAGGCGAGAATTACGTGCGGGTGCAATGCGGGAGGTGAACGCATTGCACCCGCACTGAATCCGGACCCATTCATTTCTATGGGTCTGTGCACATGAGCGGTGATTTTCACGCATCACTTGTGCGTTGCGTGAAAATCGCAGCATGCTCTATATTGTGCGTTTATCACGCAACGCAGGCCCCATAGAAGTGAATGGGGCTGCGTGAATTTTTACGCATGGTTGCTAAGATGACAGTCTATTCACTGTATAATTTTCCCTTATAACATGGTTATAAGGGAAAAAAATAGCATTCTTTAATACAGAATGCTTAGTAGAAGGTCAATTGAGGGTTAAAAAAAAAAAAAATTTATTCACCTCCTCCTCTTGATCGCATAGTTGCCGATCTCTTCTTACTTCTTTAATCATGAGCTGCCGGATAAAGGACCTGTGGTGACATCACATCACATGGTCCAATCACATGGTCCATCACCGTGGTGATGGACCATGTGATTGGACCATGTGATGAGCTCAGTGACGTCACCACGGGTCCTTTGACAGGTCCTGAACAAAGAACAGGAGACCGGCAGCTACGCGATCAATTGGAGGAGGTGAGTTAATTTTTTATTTATTTTTTAACCCTCAATTGACTTTGTACTAAGCATTCTGTATTAAAGAATGCTATTATTTTCCCTTATAGCCATGTTATAAGGGAAAATAATTACATCTACACAACCTTGAACCCAAACCTGAACATCATTGAAGAAGTTCGGGTCTGGGTACCACATTCAGTTTTTTATCACGCGCGTGCAAAACGCATTGCACCCACGCGATAAAAACTGAACAACGGAACGCAATTGCATACCTACTCGCGCGGGTTTGCTGCAATGCACCCGGAATGCATCCGGACCTAATCCGGACATGCTCGTCTGCAAGGGGCCTAAGTGTATTACACTGGTAACACACTTACAGCCAATGCATCACAATATAGAAGTATTGTGATGCATTGTAAAGGGGATCAGACCCCCAAAAGTTGAGTCACAGAGTGGGAAAAAAAAAAAAAGTAAAAAAAAAGTTAAAAAAAAGTTTTACAAAAAAAAATTTAAAGTAAAAAAAAAGCGTCTTTTTGCCAAAATAAAGCATATATTTTTTTAATTAAATAGGGAAAAAAAGACCAGTAGAAATATTAGGTATCGCCACCTCTGTATCGACCGACTCTATAAAAATATCACATGACCTCAGACGAACACCGTCAAAAAAATAAAATAAAAACTGTGCTAAAGAAAAAAATTTTTGGTCACCTTACATCACTAAAAGTGCAACACCAAGCGATCAAAAAGGCATATGCCCCCCAAAATAGTACCAATCTAACCGTCACCTCCTCATGCAAAAAATTAACCCCTACCTAAGACAATCACCAAAAAAAAAATATATATATATATATGGCTCTCAGACTATGGAGACACTTAAACATGATTATTTATATTTTTTTCCTTTCCTTCTGCGCAATACCGTGTGCCCATACAGCAGTTTACAACCAGATATGGGGTGTTTCTGCAAACTACAGAATCAGGGCAATAAATTTTGAGTTTTGTTTGTCTGTTAACCCTTGTTAGTGGAATTTTTAAAATAGAAAATCTGACAAAAAAAGTAAAATTCTGAAATATTATCTCCATTAATTCTTGTGGAACACCTAAAGGGTTAGCAAAGTTTGTAAAATCAATTTTGAATACCTTGAGGGGAGTAGTTTCTAAAATGGGGTCATTTTTGGGTGTTTTCTATTATGTAAGCCTCACAAAGTGACTTCAGACCTGAACTGGTCCTTAACCCCTTAGGGACTTAGGACGTACCGGTACGCCAGGTTTGCAGAGTCCTTAAGGACCCAGGGCGTACCGGTACGTCCTAACTTTAAAACGCAATTGCGGCGCGGCGGGGGTTAATCGGAACAGGATGTCGGCTGAAATCATTCAATCAATTCAGACCTGCGATTTGTGGTTTTACCTTATCCGGCGGGCGGCGGTGCCATCGGGTCCCCATGCGGCTGTAGGGGGGACCCGATGGCATGGAAGGCAGCGCGATGCCTTCCTGAGGCATCTGCGCTGCCTTCCGGTGACGAGCCTGTGAGATCCAGCCCCCTCGATCTCACAGGCCGGAAGCTGTATGAGTAATACACACTGTATTACTCATACAGCCAATGCATTCCAATACAGAAGTATTAGAATGCATTGTAAAGGGGATTAGACTCCCAAAAGTTTAAGTCCCAAAGGGGGACAAAAAATAAAGTGAAAAAAAGTTGAAAAAATAAAGTTTTCCCCCCAGAAAATTTAAAGTTTCAAGTAAAAACAAACAAAAACGCAATTTTCCCCTAATAAAGTTAAAAAAAATTGGTAAAAAATAGGGGGGGAAAAAAAGTATAAATATTAGTTATCGCCGTGTCCGTATCGACCGGCTCTATAAAAATATCACATGACCTAACCCCTCAGATTAACACCGTAAAAAATAAAAAATAAAAACTGTGCTAAATAAACCATTTTTTGTCACAAAAATTAAAACAGCAAGCGATCAAAAAGTCGTTTGCCCACCAAAATAGTACCAATCTAACCATCACCTCATCCCGCAAAAAATGAGCCCCTACCTGAGACGATCACCCAAAAAATAAAAAACTATGGCTCAGAATATGGAGACACTAAAACATCATTTTTTTTGTTTTAAAAAAGCTGTTATTGTGTAAAACTTACATAAATAAAAAAAAGTATACATATTAGGTATCAGCGCATCGACCGGCTCTATAAAAATATCACATGACCTAACCCCTGAGATGAACACAGTAAAAAATAAAAAATAAAAACTGCTAAATAAACCATTTTTTGTCACCTTACATCACAAAAAGTGTAATAGCAAGCGATCAAAAAGTTACACGCACCCCAAAATAGTGCCAATAAAACAGTCATCTCATCCCGCAAAAATCATACCCTACCCAAGGTAATCGCCCAAAAACTAAGGCATTGCTGATGTGACACTCAAAGCCATTGTTTCTGGACAGCAGCCCATGCTGTGTTAACAGGAATCTGCTGCCCAGAAGCAATGGGGGAGATTTACCAAAGACTTTGATATCCTTTATACTGCTAGAGGATGTGCCTAATTTATGACAAGGTGAAGGCCTCATCATATCAGGAATAGATCAAACTTGCAATTTACAAGTTCGGCGTTCAGGTTTTGGTTATCTATGAATTCCGTAATGGATTCCATTATCACGGACCATAACGGTATTCTATGGCGGCATGCACTATGATGGCCTATAAGAGGCATTCCGAAATTGCATTCCATCATAATATAAAAGTCTATGGCCAGAATAGAATCCAACGGAATCCATTGCGGAATTCTTAGATAACCCGAACGCCAAACTTGAAAATCACAAGTTCACTCAACATTAATCAGGAATATCCTCCTGCAGCCAGTGATTCAGACTGAAATCTCTGGCAGCAATAAGCTGATATACTGTAGATTTATGTCCTCATTTATGCAAGAAAACTTGCGTAAATTAAGATTTGGTCACAATGGCATTTAAAAAGTCGCAGTGTTTGCAACATTTTTCTGCCTGAAAACTGGTAAAGGGAGATGATAAATCTCCCCCATTAAATATGAATGGGAACAAATATGAATGGGAAAGTAGAGGTCATTTGTCCCCATACAGAGGTGATTGCTGTAAGTAAATGCAGCTCACACCTCTGCTCACGATTAGGCAATTTTTGGGAATGTCCAGTTCATTCCCAATAATTGCCTGCTATCAGCCAGAATAAAGGTACCTTAAGATTCAAGTGGGTATCCAGAACAAAGCAAAATAAATGTGGTGAATAAACATTGAATACAGGTATTATTAGTAAGTGTTTTTTGGATTTGTTAAGTTCTTTTTTTCTTTTGCCCCTGCCCTTGCTGATTTGGTGAGAAGAGCTATAGATATTTCCAGTGTGACCATAAGGCTCCTGGCTAACACTCCTATTATTTGCTTCTTGGTTATACTCCCTGCATACAAGCTAGTATTCAACACTCTAGAGTAGCATTATGGTTAGTGTTGAAGTGAAAGTGGAATTCAATCTGAAGTTTAGGAAAAATTTGATTAACAACTAATCCGAATTTCCTCACTTTTCGTGATAACAAAATGGCGGCTAAGGCTACTTTCACACTAGCGTTCGGGGTTCCGCTTGTGAGCTCCGTTTGAAGGCTCTCACAAGCGGCCCCGAACGGATCCGTCCAGTCCTAATGCATTCTGAGTGGAGGCGGATCCGCTCAGAATGCATCAGTCTGGCACCGTTTGTCCTCCGCTCCGCTCAGCAGGCGGACACCTGAACGCAGCTTGCAGCGTTCGGGTGTCCGCCTGGCAGTGCGGAGGCAAACGGATCCGTCCAGACTTACAATGTAAGTCAATGGGGACGGATCCGTTTGAAGTTGACACAGTATGGCTCAATTTTCAAATGGATCCGTCCCCCATTGACTTTCAATGTAAAGTCAAAACGGATCCGTTTGCATTATCATGAACAAAAAAAAAAATAATAATAATTATTTATTTTTTTTGTTCATGGTAATGCAAACGGATCCGTTCTGAACGGATCTAAGCGTTTGCATTATAGGTGCGGATCCGTCTGTGCAGATACCAGACGGATCCGCACCTAACGCAGGTGTGAAAGTATCCTAAACGTGTTACAAAATGAAAGTAAGAAGCCCAGAAATGCAAGATCATCCATAATGCTGTGCAGACAGCCAATCAGCAGATAGCCAGCCCCTGTGATATCACAGCCCATTAAAAGCCTCATCCCGCACAGGCACCGCAGGGACAGTGTAGGGAGATCGTGGGGAGAGTTTTTACACACTGTATGGAGAGCATAGGGA
Organism: Bufo bufo; assembly: GCF_905171765.1. Classification (NCBI taxonomy): domain Eukaryota; kingdom Metazoa; phylum Chordata; class Amphibia; order Anura; family Bufonidae; genus Bufo; species Bufo bufo. The sequence goes on from NC_053389.1 coordinate 333,053,577, forward strand.
GACTGCAGGGACACTGTAGGAACTGTAATCTGAAGCTGAAGGGATCCATAGGAGACAGCGCAGTTTGCATCAATCCCTGTATAAGGCACAGAGCTATCTAATTAAATAGTGTCATCCTTGTTTAATAGATAAGCAATTATATTACTCTTTGATTCTCAAATTGGCGAGAATAAGCTGTCTAGTTCTACTGTTATTGGGGTGTCCACCTTGTTTAATAGATAAGAAATTGAAATAGCCCTTGATTCTCAAATTGAGATGAATAAGCTGTCTATCTCTACTGTTATTGGAGTGTCTACCTTGTTTAATAGATAAGCAATTCTATTATGCCTTGATTCTCAAATTGGGGTGAAAAAGCTACCTAGTTCTACTGTTATTGGGGTGTCCACCTTGTTTAATAGATAAGCAATTCTATTAGACCTTAATTCTCAAACTGGGGTGAATAACCTACCTAGTTCTACTGATATTGGGGTGTCCACCTAGTTTAATAGATAAGCAATTCTATTATGCCTTGATTCTCAAATCGGGGTAAATATGTTTTCTAATTTTACTTTTATTGAGGCATCCAAATTGACATTGAATAACATTTTACATATACAGTACAGTAGAGTTACAGTACAGTATGTCTAACAGACAGTTGGCAGGGCCCACTAAATGAACGGGCAGTGGCAAAAATGAAGTAGTAGCAGAAGAAGGGAGGGTGTTAGCAGCAGCTGCAGCAACAGGCCAGAGTTGCCACTGTGATCCAGCGGTCGTGTTTTGACGACCAATCCCGCTCTCCAGGAATGGTTGACTCACTCTTCAACATCATCTCAAGTGATGTCAGACACACACAGCCAGGAATCGGTGGGCTCCTCTGATACCACACTTAGTTGGTATGGCTCAGGAACAACATCTGTGCCCTCACCTGTTCTGAACCTGCCTCTTTCCTTTGCTGCTCCTTCTGCCAGGCAAGTAATGTATGTCGCCAGCTCTTCTCCGCTTTTCAATGAGGAATATATTATTGAGGACAGTTAGCAGCTAGTGGCCAGGCCATATTTGGAGGAGAGGTCCGCTACTTCCTCTTGTAGGTGTACAAGTAGCAAGGATGACAGTAGCATGGGAGCAGGTGTGCCAGCGGTTAGGGACACGTCCATGAGACTGATGAGGATGACAAAAGTGACGAGCAAACAGGATAATGATATGCCTGACCACACGTGGGAGCCAGGTGAAGAGGTGGCTTCACTATCATCATCAAAGGGGTGAGGGTTGCAGCTTGGCCATGAGACAGGGGCAGGGTGGCAGCGGCTGAGCCAGCAGTGTTCAAGTGTGGCTGTGAGCCATCAGGGTGGCAGCGGTGTGATATCTGGAGCCAAATGTGCCCGGGGTAGACTGTCTGCTACTCAGGAGCCTACCTGTCCGGAAGCAACTAGCGCTGCACAGCTTCATAGAGGTAGTGGCAGGCAGTCAGCACAGAGTTGTAGACTAATGCCATATGTAACACCCCAGAGTTTTGTTACTACATGCCTCTACCTCGCTACTATCACCTAAGAGCCTTTTTTACTGTCATCAGATATAATTTATATTATGTCTTCCACAAATGTGCATATAAATCCATGTTAAATGCAATTGTTCCTGTAATTCGCCTGGTTAACAGTAGGTGGCAGCAACCCATTGGCAGGTACAAGTTACAGTTTAGTGTATCTGAGCTGGAATGGATTAATCCAGCTTAGCTCCCCCTCTGTGGAGAGTGAGTTAGTCCCTCTTCCTGCAGCAAGAGAGGGAAAAACCAGTTAGAACCAGTTTTTTAGTGAACCCCTGTATAGGGAAGACAGCAAGGACCTAGTCTCGGCTGAGACTTGGCCATATACACAGTCTGAGCACCTTCAGCTCTGCTGGATGAGGAAAGCAGAAACTACAGACAACCTCCAGTGTTCCAGGAAGAAAGCATCCCCTAAGAATCCATCTGTGAGATAAGTCCAGAGTCCTAGGAGAAGCCAATTCCTCCTCAGCTAGTCTGTCCACACAAAGCAGACGGTACCAGATAAGTGCAGAAGCTAATCCTGCCACAGTTACAGAGCTATCAAGCAGACATTTTATCCTGCGATCTACACATTTAAGGCAGAAGTACTCATTCCTGCCAATGATTACCAAAACCTGCTGGGGCCAAGAGACTAAAGCTGTATACCGCTTGGATGCAAGTTATTCCAAGTAAAGAAACGTTTGAACTTCATCTAAAGGTCTGGACATCATTTATTCTGCCAAGTTCCTCTATTACTCCTACTATCACTAAACTATCAGTCAAATTTATTGCAAGTGAGACATTATAGGCCATTATATTTTTCTTTATGTTTTGACTTGGAATAGAGTGTGTAGTGTTCCCAATGCATTTGTGTGTATGGAAATAAAAGCTATTAGAAGGATTTTGAGCTTTGTTCATTTTTTTAAACACACTGCTATTATTTTGAACACAACTGTAAGTGTATAGGAGCAGCAAAGTGATGCTTGACTTGGGTATGCTTAGCAGGGGCAGACTGGAAACTTAAAGTAGCACTGGAAAAAAAACTAAATGCGATCCCATGTTGTAGGTGGGCCCAAACAGAGATTGGCTCCTTGTTCCACTGCAGCATTCAACTGTATTCAACTATACTGTGGACAGGGATACAATTGAATTCAGGAAGGTAACTGTAGTTGCCGTCAGGGTACATAAGTGCCTGACATTAACAGTGACAATTAGAACTGGTAGTGTCAGACAGTTATGAACCCAGTCAGAGGCCCCCTGAGCATTGGTCCACCCATTGGTCTGATGCTTAGACTTGTGCACTGTGAGCCACAGCAACTGATCTAATCCTAGAAATTATTACTTACACCACCTTCTTTCATTTCACTTATATCCCTGCAGCCATGCCCTGTGGTAATTTGGCCTTGCTTTAGCGGCACATATCTGGCATTGTATATTTTGGAGGAATATTCATGCCAAGATACATTAAGATTTTTTTTTGAACATAACAGATAGAATCAAACACCAAAGAAGGAAAAAGGCTGGCACAAATAAAGAGATATAAACACGAGACAAAATATGATAAAATACAGGTAAAAGACAATGCTGTGGTGGGTATAAAGCACACAGGAAGAAATACGGCACCACTAGTACATAGGCATATACATATAAATATAAATATCCAGGCTAAGAGAATCATATAAATGACATAATATATAAATGATGTAAACCGGATATCTGAAAAACAGGGCCAAAAACCAGGGCTAAAAAGACAAGATGGAGATCCAAAACAGTACCAAGGATATAAAGTGCAAAGTGCAAGCATACATAGTACATGGATCACAAATACTAAGCTAACCACAATGGAGCCATGGCATAAGTACCTGAGTGGTGAACCGGATACCCCAACGCACGTTTCGCGTAGAGCTTCTTCAGGGGAAGAAGGTGTGTGTGTGTGTATAACAGATAGAAGTAATACATATCAAAATATATATATTTATAGATAGGCTTTTGGGCTACGGAGAAAAAATAAATGACAAGTGCAAGCTTTATTGAGTAGAGGAGCAATTTTAACATCACTAGGCAACAGATACACATACAACATTTTACTAGGGTTTAAAACGCATGCAGAACACATTAAAGCCATCCCACTCATCAGGGCTAAATTATAAAAGGCATTCTTCGAAAATCATTTATGGAAATCTTCCAAGATTTTATTTTTCTATAAGCAAGCTTGAAAGCAAGAAAAAAATTGAAATACTTTCCAAAGAACTACATCTTGAAGAGTTAGTTAGCTAAGCCAGTCTACAGAATCAAATCTTTCCCTTTCCTGGTTAACCCATTTAGCATCCGTGCAATTATATTTTGTATTGTGAAATGACAAAAACATTCTGATAAGTTACAATGGCTGCTTATGAAACCATTCTTATTAAACTCTACTGGATACAAGGATAAATCTTGGCATGATGCATAACATGCATTTATATCTATAAATATTTTGCATGACCCAGAGCTGTCAATTGCTGAGCGATTTCCATTTGTCACTATAACTTTCTCTATAGATATTATGGGGGTCATTTATTAAATACACATTTTGACACCTTCCTACGTATAAAATGTAACTTTTAATAAATACCACTAAAAGCTGAAAATACATTAAAGACAGGCCCTGCTATCTAAAAAGCACAGGTCAAACAATAATACAATACAATAGGTAAACTGTCAACACCTGAGTCATATATTAGATGAAAACAAGCACATATTCTCAGAAATCCATAGTTTCTCTGTGTCACTCACGGTTTGCAGAACCACTGATGAATGTACACACATGTTGATCACCAAGGGTAGTATGAAGATCTTTGATAGTTGATGTAGGTTTCACTACTCTATCCCTATTCCACTCTTAACTAGTACTCAGCCCAAGGCCATCCCCTGATGATGGAGGTTCCCTGTTCTCGTGCCTATTCTAGTATTCACCTATACAGACCCTATACTGAGGCAATTAGTTAGATGCAAGAAAATACAAACATGAGCATATTGTGCTAGATAAGTGTGACAGTTATATAAAGATGAAAAAATGCGTTAAAGAATAAAAAAACACGTCCCAACACGCCCCGACACAGCGTTTCCCCAGCAATTAAATACTGGTTCGTCAGGGGACAAAAATATATTAAACTCGAACAGGATCCTCTGATATGAATCCTTATCCAGATAGAAAGATCTCCAAGAGTTAGGAAATCTATAGTCCCTGAGATAGGGACATATGGAGACCTAGACTTAGATGTAGGCTCTAGGATGAAAGGCATCTCAGTATTGGATTCATAGAAGAGAAGATTGCGGCACACAGAAATATCTTTGAAATTATGTATAATTTATTGATTAAGCATCATAATTTTCGACTCATGTTCCAGATACTAGTTGGACCTTCTTCAGCGATCTAGTTATCTGCGATCCAATGTCAATAATTTTGGAGAGTCTAATATGAATTCTATTTTCTTCCAGACCCGTTGAATCTCTTGTCGCATCTGGTGAGGGTGAGACACACTACCTCCCCGTTCCTTTAAACCCCCCCTTTCCCCCCCTTTACCCCCCTTTTTTTTTACCCCTCCCCTCTAGAACCAGGTGCATTTGAGGACAATGATGCTTATTATATTAACTATATATAACGATGATGTTGTATTCTCTACAGGATCATCTTTTCTCTTGCACTATTTTTCCCCCTTATTTATTCTCCACCTTTTTTCCCACCTATATATCCTAAATTCTCCATCATTCAGATCTCCCATATAATGTGTAGCTGTGATATTTAATGAGGTAATCGCATATGAGTAGACTATTGGCCCTTCTCCTATATAGAGACTCTTGCTCGTATAATGGACTGTAAAACACATATAGCACCATTCCAATGCACATAACAACCCACTAATGGTTTAGCCATCTAGACTCGCTTCTCCCACAATAGAGATTCCCCTGTGGAATGCAAATCGCCACTTCCAGGGTCACGTGACACGGCGGTGGAACGCACGCCAACGCCTCCCGTGTCACGTGATGCTCAAACCACGTGACCAGAATTCCAGGCGGCACATACATTTTAAAACACAGCGCTCACAGGCTAGCGTCCTGTGATCCAGCGCGCCATACCTCCAGCCACAGATACCAGGTAACACTAGGATGACACTGCCAATATTTCTTGTGTTTTTTTCCCCCTTATATTTCCAGTTAGCCCTGTACTTTCCTTGTTACTCTTTAGGACATTCCTCCATCATGTTTTCCAACTGATTAACTAATCATATACCTCTTTGCTTTCACACCCCTTATCCCCACTTTCCTGCATTGGGGGTCTGTACTCCTCTCACTATAGACAGCCCTATTCTCTAAGGAACATGCTCAGTCTCTATAGTTTGTTTTAAGCCTTAATCTCTATATTATTTCACACCATATTTTTGACCATGTACAACGGGCATTTAATGGGATCCATATTGTCATTGTATCACAGATAACTAGACCACTGAAGAAGGTCCAACTAGGATCGAAACGTCCGGTCAATATGTTTACTAAAAGTGGCTATAATAATGCATGAAGTATCTGGATCATGAGTCGAAAATTATGATGCTTAATCAATAAATGATACATAATTGCAAAGATATTTCTGTGTGCCGCAATCTTCTCTTCTATAAGTACGACTACGAAGTCCTTGCTGGCACCAGCTAATTTAGTGTGCGGAGCTCCACTACTACGAATCAGTATTTGATTCAGACCTGGCGCCTTATATGTGACCACCTCCAAAATACATGCCCACTGACTTCCCCTTCCTAAGCCAAAACAAGTACTATCAAAAACTTGCTAATTCCATCTCTCTTCACTCCCAACATCTCAATATTTACCGCCTAGGATCTAAGTACATGATCGCTATGTCATAGCTACTTATTTATTACTCCTTAATATAAAACAGGCTACGAACACCACCGTGGAACGCATATGCGTTCCACAGGCCTAACCAGAAGTGGGCTTCATGACATCGCACTTGCGTGCAAAAGACAGGAAGTGGCTTGTATCGGAAGTCTACTGTGGAACGCAAGATGCGCTCCACAGAGCAACTCCAACAATATATAAGTATAAGATGTAATGATAACGCGCTACAATGCGCTTTGTTAATACATCTGCCACCAGAATTAAGCTCCTGCAAAAGGAGGGAAGGGATAAATTGGGAGTAGGGATAAATTGGAGAAAAAGAAAGGGGAAGAGAAGTGGGATAAAGATGACCTATGGGGATAGCTATTTAAAGGAATATTCCATATATTTTAATACTATCCCTAATTCAGTGGATACTTACAATGGGCCCACATCCTATGAGGGGAGCAAAAGAAAAGTCCTCAGGGAGTAGTCCATATTTGATGAGGACACTCCAATGGGACTTATCAATTGATGTAATCTATAATGGACCATTCCGATCCGATGATTCCTATTACAGCATATATTTAAATTTCCTCCAAGACCTCTATGACCAGGGAGCCAGCAAAAGAAAGAAAATAACCCAGGGAGGGTGCACTAAATTCTATATATTAAATGACAGAATACCAAAGGATACAGAGAGAGAGAGAGTATTACTGACTATAAGAAACATCCAAATAACAATTGTTCATTAAGACCCTCTAGATTTGATGTTCGTAATCTAGAGATCCATTGACTCTCCCTCTGTAATATTCTTTTATTCCAATCTCCCTTGCATGGAGAGGGATGGATCACTTGAAACCTGAGGGATTTCGGGTCCCCCCCAAGGAATTCATGAACATGTTTGCTACTGGTGTGTCCCTCTAATGTTTAATGTCCCCAATTCTCCTTCTCAGTTCTCTTAGTTTTTCCCACATAAGTACGAGGGCACTGACACGTGACAAGGTACATTTCTCCACATGTTCTGCAATTTGAGAAGTCCCTCATATCAAAAGTTCTCCCCGTAATTACACTTACGCATATGCGTTCCACAGTGGCGTTCGTAGCCTGTTTTAGACTAAAGAGTAATAAATAAGTAGCGTAGTAGTATGACATAGCGATCCTGTACTTGGATCCTAGGGGGGGTAAATATTGAGATGTTCTAGCAACACACAAATTCCAACTTTTTATGCCCTCCCCAAAATCCATAAAGGGAGACATCCGTTAAAGGAAAGGCCAATAGTGTCGGGAGTGGACGCTCTCTCACAGAATGTAAGTCTGTATGTGGATAAGATCTTAATATCGTTTGTTTCATCTTTACCCTCTTATATAAGTGATACGACTGACCCCCTCTTTATAATTCAGGATACTGCTGTAGATCATGTAATTTTAGCCTCCATTGATGTAGAGGCCCTATACAGTAGTATACCACACAATTGGGGCATGAAAGCCGAACAATCCTATCTGGAAACAAGGGGAATACAATTTAGGCCACACAACTGTTTTGTTCTCTCCCTTTTGAATTATATATTGACTCACAACTTTTTTCTCTTTGAGCCTAGATTTTACCACCAGCTCAGAGGCACAGCTATGGGAAGCCCCTGTGCGCCCACTTATACTAACCTGCTCCTGGGCTGGTGGGAGGATCGTATTGTTTTTGGAGAAGTGGAGGATCCTTAAACCACCAATATTCTCTTTTGGGAAAGGTATATTGATGACATCTTCATATTGTGGGATGGTCCAGTGGATGCCTTCAATTCCTTTGTGAAGTCTTTAAATCACAATCCTATAAGGCCTTCAGTTTACCTGTGAAATTAATGAACTTGAGATTTCCTTTCTTGATGCTAAAATCACTAAAAAAGGGGGGATAATCCATACGGAAAGGTACGGCTACTAATAGCATGCTTCACTGGGAGAGTTTTCATCCACAACCCCTTAAAAAGGGAATACCTAAATGACAATATATCCGCATGAGAAGAAATTGTACAAATACTTCCACCTTCGTTTGGCAATCAGGAGATTTGAGGAATAGATTTTTACAAAGGGGGTACCCTGATGAGACACTCAAGGGGGCATTTAAACACTCCATTTCTATTGATAGGAAGGATTTGTTAAGGCCCAAAAAAAGGAACGACAGAGAGGCATAATGAGGATAATAGGCACATACAGTCCTGATCAAAAGTTTAAGACCACTTGAAAAATGGCAAAAAATCATAATTAGCATGGCTGGATCTCAAGAAGGTTTCAAGTAGAGCTTCAACATGCAACAAGTAGAAATGGGAGTGAGAAAAAACATTTTTTGAGCATTTAATTTAATGAAAACAACGAATAAACTGAAACAGGCTGTTTTTCAGCTGATCAAAAGTTTAGGACCACACCTCCAAAAAAAATCTAAACCCCCCCCAAAACAGAAATCCAACTTCCAAACATGAACTCAGTAATGAGTAGCTCCGCCGTTATTGTTGATCACTTCCAAAATTTGTTTCGGCATACTTGATGCAAGCGTTTCCATGAGGTGAGTGGGAACATTTCTCCAAGTGTTGAAGACGGCCGCACGAAAGCCATCTACTGTCTGGAACTGTTATCCATTTTTGTAAACTTCCCTTGCCATCCATCCCCAAAGGTTCTCAATTGGATTTAGATCAGGGGAACACGCAGGATGGGCCAAAAGAGTGATGTTATTTTCCTGGAAGAAGTCCCTTGTCCGGCGGGCATTTTGTACTGTAGCGTTGTCCTGTTGAAAAACCCAGTCGTTACCACACAGACGAGGGCCCTCAGTCATGAGGAATTCTCTCTGCAACATCTGGACATAGCCAGCGGCCGTTTGACGCCCCTGCACTTCCTGAAGCTCCATTGTTCCACTGAAGGAAAAAGCACCCCAGACCATTATGGGGCCCCCTCCACTGTGGCACGTAGAAAACATCTCAGGTGGGATCTGCTTGTCATGCCAGTAACGTTGGAAACCATCAGGACCATCAGGGTTACATTTTTTCTCAGCAGAGAATAAAACTTTCTTCCACCTTTGAATGTCCCATGTTTGGTGCTCTCTTGCAAAGTCCAAACGAGCAGTTCTGTGGCGTTCAAGGAGACGAGGTCTTTGAAGATGTTTTTTGTTTTTGAAGCCCTTCAGTCTCAGATGCAGTCTAATGGGTATGGGGCTGCAGTCAGCACCAGTAAGGGCCTTAATTTGGGCCGAGGATCGTCCAGTGTCTTGACGGACAGCCAATTGGATCCTCCGGCTCAGTGCTGATGAAATTTTTTTTGAGTCTTGCACTTGACTTTTTTGTTCCATAACCCTCAGGATCATTTAAGAAATTCCAAATAACTGTTTTACTGCGTCCCACCTCAGCAGCGATGGCGCGCTGTGAGAGACCCTGCTTATGCAGTTCAACAACCCGACCACGTTAAAAAAGGGAAAGTTTTTTTGCCTTTGCCATCACAACGTGTGACTACCTGACAGAAAATGACAATGAATCCACATCTTTGCACAGATTTGGCCTTTTAAAGGCATGTGGTCCTAAAATTTGGATCAGCTGAAAAACAGCCTGTTTCAGTTTAATCGTTATTTTCAATTAATTGAATGCTCAAAAAATGTTTTGTCTCACTCTCATTTCTTCTTGTTGCATGTTGAAGCTCTACTTGGAACCTTGTTAAGATCCAACAATGTAAAATAGGATTTTTTGCCATTTTTCAAGTGGTCTTAAACTTTTGATCAGGACTGTATTATAATGCTAATGAGAAGATCTATGAGATATTGAGGAAGCACTGGGGAATTTTACAGACAGATCAAGATCTGGTGGACGTATTACCTCCAAGACCAGCTGTTATGTTCAGGAGGGGTAGGTCTATCAAGAATCACCTGGTACATAGTATGTATGTGAAACCTAGACCCTCAGGTACTTGGCTGGATCGAAGACCCTTGGGGACATTTAAATGCAGTGGTTGTGTAGCCTGCCCCTTTATTTTAATATTCAAAACATTTAAAAGTGTAATTACGGGGAGAACTTTTTATATGAGGGACTTCTCAAATTGCAGAACATGTGGAGTAGTGTACCTTGTCACGTGTCAGTGCCCTCGTAATTATGTGGGAAAAACTAAAAGAGAACTGAGGAGGAGAACTGGGGAACACATTGGAGACATTAAACATAAGAGGGACACACCAGTAGCAAATCATGTTCATGAATTCCATGGGGGGACCCGGAATCCCTCAGGTTTCAAGTTATTGAAGTGATCCATCCCTCTCCATGCAAGGGAGATTGGAATAAAAGGATATTACAGAGGGAGAGTCAATGGATCTATAGATTACGAACATCAAATCCAGAAGGTCTTAATGAACAATTGTCATTTGGATGCTTCTTATAGTCAGTAATACTCTCTCTCTCTGTGTATCCTTTGGTATTCTGTCATTTAATATATAGAATTTAGTGCACCCTCCCTGGGTTATTTTCTTTCTTTTTCTGGCTCCCTGGTCATAGAGGTCTTGGAAATTTAAATATATGCTGTAATAGGAATCATCGGGTTGGAAAGGTCCATTATAGATTATATCAATTGATAAGTCCCATTGGAGTGTCCTCATCAAATATGGATTACTCCCTGAGGACTTTTCTTTTGCTCCCCTGCATAGGATGTGGGCCTATTGTAAGTATCCACTGAAATAGGGATAGTATTAAAATATATGGAATATTCCTTTAAATAGCTATCCCCATAGGTCATCTTTATCCCAATTCTCTTCCCCTTTCTTTTTTTCAGATTTATCCCTCCTCCCTTCCCTCCTTTTGCAGGAGCTTAATTCTGGTGGCAGATGTATTAACAAAGCACATTGTAGCACGTCATCATTATATCTTATACTTATATATTGTTGGAGTTGCTCTGTGGAGCGCATCTTGCGTTCCACAGCAGACTTCCGATACAAGCCACTTCCTGTCTTTGGCACACAAGTGCGATGTGATGAAGCACACTTCCGGTTCGGCCTGTGGAACTCATATGCGTTCCACGGTGGCGTTGGTAGCCTGTTTTAGATTAAACAGTAATAAATAAGTAGCTATGACATAGCGATCATGTACTTAGATCCTAGGCGGTAAATCTTGAGATGTTGGGAGTGAAGAGAGATGGAATTAGTAAGTTTTTGATAGTACTTGTTTTGGCTTAGGAAGGGGAAGTAAGTGGGCATGTATTTTGGAGGTGGTCACATATAAGGTGCCAGGTCTGAATCAAATACTGAGACGCCTTTCATCCTAGAGCCTACCTCTAAGTCCAGGTCTTCATATGTCCCTATCTCAGGGACTATAGATTTCCTAACTCTTGGAGATCTTTATATCCGGATAAGGATTCATATCAGAGGATCCTGTTTGAGTTTAATATCTTTTTGTCTCTTGACGAACCAGAATTTAATTACTGGGGAAACACTGCGTCGGGATGTGTTGGGACTTGTTTTATTATTTTTCAACACATTTTTTCATCTTTATATAACTGTCACACTTATCTAGCACAATCTGCTCATGTTTGTATCTTCTTGCATCTAACTAATTGCCTCAGTATAGGGTCTGTATAGGTGATTACTAGTGATGATCGAGCACCCCGATGCTCGGGTGCTCTGCCCGAGCACACCGGGATGCTCGGGTGCTCTACCGAGCACCCGAGCCCTATAGAAGTCAATGGGAGGACCAGAGCATTAAACCAGGCACCCCCTGCTCTGAAGAGGGGAGGGTACCTGGTTCATAGGAAAAGGTCAGAAATTGATGGAAACACCACCGAAATGTGTCGGGGACTGCATGGGGAGGATGTCTGGATGCATCTTGGACTACAATGTCGCTGCTGGTAATGATGTTACCCGAGTTGTACGCCACTTTTACAGACTGACCATAAAACTCACAAAACCGAAGATAAAAGCGATTTTAGATGAAAAATTGTTAGGAAACATTCTTTCCTGTATATTTACTTTTATATAAAGAGTAAGTTCAGACAAACATTTTCGTGATTTTCGGAACTGGGGCCATGACTAAGAGGGATGGCCGGTGGTTTTGATTGTGTTGACCGGACTTTTGGACGATCAAACTGAACTCATTGGAAGAGGAACGGCCGGTGGCATCCGTATTGTACCTGTAGAGGTGAAATTCTTGTACTGGCGCAAGCCGAACCACAGCCGAAACCTTTGTTGCCACAAACGTTTTCATTAATCAACAACTTAAGTTGGAGGTTCGAAGACGATCCCCGGCAGCGTTATTCCTATTTCCCGCCAAGCATTTTCTGGGAAACTAAAGTCTTTGGGTTCCGGGGGGAGTATGGTTGCAAAGCTGAAACTTAAACTAATTTATGGAAGGGCACCACCAGGAGTGGAGCCTGCGGCTTAATTTGACTACGCACGGGAAGCCTCACCCGGCCCGGACACGGAAAGGATTGACAGATTTATACCTATTTTGCGATTCTGTGGGTGGTGGTGCATGGCCGTTTTGAGCATGTGGATCGAGTCGATTTGTGTGGTTCATTCCGATAACCAAAGACACTCCTCCATGCTAATTAGTTACGTGACCCCCTGTGTTTACGATTGTGTTGACCAGACTATCATCTGATGATAATGAACTTGGAAGAGGAACGGACGTTGAGCTGACCGTGTAAAAAATTGTAGGTGAGGACCTGCTGCCGCTTTGTTAACTCTAGATAACTTCCAAGCTGATCGCATGTCCCAGTGATGTTGACGATCTATTCGGATGTCTGCTCTATCAACTTTCAATGTTCTTTTTTGTGCCTACCATGGTGACCACGGGTAATGGGGAATCAGGGTTCGCTTCCGAAGAGGGAGCCTGAGGCATGGCCACGGCTATCACTACCAAGAAAGGCAGGCGGGGGCGCGCAAATTTCCCACTCCCAACTCAGGGAGGTAGTGACGATAAATAACAATACAGGACTCTTAAGAGAGCCTGTCATTGGAACGAGTACAAAAAAATTACAGGGAATGTCATAGGTATTTAGGATGAGGAAACGTTATACAGGAGAGGTAAAGTATGATTGATGGCCTGCTGGTGACCCACTAAAACATTAGGGGTGAGGGTCTTCAGCTGAGCTGACCATCTAAAACATTATGGGTGAGGGCCTGCTGGTGAGCTGACCATCTAAAACATTATGGGTGAGGGCCTGCTGGTGAGCTGACCATCTAAAACATTATGGGTGAGGGTCTGCTGGTCTAGAAATAAGTGTAGATTTGCTTCTCACTGGTCACAGCAAGCAGAGTTTGAACAATACAGAAACTGACTGTAACTGCAATTTGGATTAAATATAGGCGTCACACACTGTCTAGAAATAAGTGTAGATTTGCTTCTCACTGGTCACAGCAAGCAGAGTTTGTATAATACAGAAACTGACTGTAACTGCAATTTGGAATAAATATAGGCCTCACACACGGCCTAGATATCAGTGCTGATTTGCTTCTCACTGGTCACAGCAAGCAGAGTTTGTTTAATACAGAAACTGACTGTAACTGCAATTTGGATTAAATATAGGCGTCACACACGGCCTAGATATCAGTGTATATTTGCTTCTTACTGTTTACAGCAAGCAGAGTTTGAACAATACAGAAACTGACTGACTGCAATTTGGATTAAATATAGGCGTCACACACGGCCTAGAAATAAGTGTATATTTACTTCTCACTGGTCACAGCAAGCAGAGTTTGAACAATACAGAAACTGACTGTAACTGCAATTTGGATTAAATATAGGCGTCACACACGGCCTAGATATCAGTGCTGATTTGCTTCCCACTGGTCACAGCAAGCAGAGTTTGTATAATACAAAAACTGACTAACTGCTATTTGGATTAAATATAGGCTTCACACACGGCCTAGATATCAGTGCTGATTTGCTTCTCACTGGTCACAGCAAGCAGAGTTTGTTTAATACAGAAACTGACTGTAACTGCAATTTGGATTAAATATAGGCGTCACACACGGCCTAGATATCAGTGCTGATTTGCTTCTCACTGGTCACAGCAAGCAGAGTTTGTATAATACAGAAACTGAATGTAACTGCTATTTGGATTAAATATAGGCGTCACACACGGCCTAGATATCAGTGCTGATTTGCTTCTCACTGGTCACAGCAAGCAGAGTTTGTTTAATACAGAAACTGACTGTAACTGCAATTTGGATTAAATATAGGCGTCACACACGGCCTAGATATCAGTGCTGATTTGCTTCTCACTGGTCACAGCAAGCAGCGATTGTAGAATGCAGAAAATGAATGTCACTAACGGTCGCCCTGACACAAAAAAATAATTCCCCCAAAATAAATTTTGCTGCCACCTCTAACAATAGTCCTTAAAGGGACTTTTGGGTCTCTGAAAGGTTTGAGATCAAATTCGCTCTACACTCGCTCTGTTCCTTCCTAACAGCAGCTTTCCCTGACTCGCAATGAGCCTAACCCGCGTGACCGGGCACTATATAGCACCCGTTGACGTGTTCCGGCCAGCCAATCACTGTAATGCCAGTAGAAAACATGTCTAATGGCATTATAGTGATGGCAATACTTACCAGCATGTTTATTGGCTGCTTAGAAGGCGCCAAACGTCCGGGGAGGAGACTCGAGCATGGTGCTCGAGCACATGTGGTACTCGGCAGAGCGCTCGGATCTGCCGAGCATAGCGATGCTCGAGCCAAACTGGTATTCGGCCGAACGTGCTCGATCATCACTAGTGATTACTAGAATAGGCACGAGGACAGGGAACCGCCACCATCAGGGGGTGTCCCTGGGCTGAGGACTAGTTAAGGGTGGAATAGGGATAAAGTAGTGAAACCTACATCAACTATCATAGATCTTCATACTACCCTTGGTGATCAACATGTGTGTACATTCATCAGTGGTTCTACAAACCGTGAGTAACACAGAGAAACTATGGATTTCTGAGAATATGTGCTTGTTTACATCTAATATATGACTCAGGTGTTGACAGTTTACCTATTGTATTGTATTATTGTTTGACCTGTGCTTTTTTGGTAGCAGGGCCTGTCTATAATGCATTTTCAGCTTTTAGTAGTATTTACTAAAAGTTCCATTTTATATGTAGGAAAGTGTAAAAATGTGTATTTAGCTTCTATACTTCCTCACTGTGGTATTCTGCCATTCTTGGCGATTTTGTATAGGTTCATTTATTAAACAGAAATACGCCGAAATTAGGCATATTTCTGGCACAGATTGCGACACATAGGTCCATTGTGGCGCAATCTGCAACTTCTTTCCTGCTCACGGCAGATTTAAAAAAATGGGCATGGTGTGGGCGGGATGTTAGGTTTAGCCGTAAAAAATGGTCTAAATGTAAGACAGCAACAAAGTTGTCTTACATTTCGAAGCGGTGGTGGATACGCCAAAGTTATATAAAGGCCGGTGTCTCTTCAGAACTCCGGCGTGTGATAAAATGAACCGTCACTGGGGCTGCTGGAGAAGCCTGAGGGCCAGCCTCATTAGGCATTCATATGACAGAAAAGAACAAGTGATTATGTGGCTGGAGGTACATTAGACGGTCACTGGATAACTATTTTACTGTAGGCCATTACAGGCCCCAAAAATTAGGCATTCACCTGACAGAAAAGAACAAGCGATTATGTGGCTGGAGGTACATTAGACGGTCACTGGATAACTATTTTACTGTAGGCCATTACAGGCCCCAAAAATTAGGCATTCACCTGACACAAAAGAACAAGTGATTATGTGGCTGGAGGTACATTAGGCGGTCACTGAATAACAATTTTACTGTAGGCCAGTGGAGTAAAGACCCCAAAAATTAGGCATTCACCTGACAGAAAAGAACAAGTGATTATGTGGCTGGAGGTACATTAGGCGGTCACTGAATAACAATTTTACTGTAGGCCAGTACAGGCCCTAAAAATAAGGCATTCACCTGATAGAAAAGAACAAGTGATTATGTGACTGGTGGTATATTAGACGGTGACTGGATAACTATTTTGTTGTGGGCCAAGACAGGCCCCAAAAATTAGGCATTCACCTGACAGAAAAGAACAAGTGATTATGTTGATGTAAGTATATTCGACAATCACTGTATAACAATTTTACTGTAGACCAGTACAGGCCCCAAAAATTAGGCATTCACTAGACAGAAAAGAACAAGTGATTATGTGGCTGGAGGTACATTAGGCGGTCACTGAATAACAATTTTACTGTAGGCCAGTGGCGTACAGGCCCCAAAAAATAGGCATTCCCCGGACAGAAAAGAATAAGTGATTATGTGGCTGGAGGTATATTAGGAGGTCACTGGAAAACAATTATACTTTAGGCCAGTACAGGCACCAAAAATTAGGCATTCGTTTGATGGAAAAGAACAAGTGATTATGTGGCTGGAGGAATATTAGACAATCACTGGATATCTATATTACTGTAGGCCAGTACAGGCCCCAAAAATTAGGCATTCACCGGACAGAAAAGAACAAGTGATTATGTGGCTGGAGGTATATTAGGCGGTCACTGGAAAACAATTTTACTGTAGGCCAGTATAGGCCCCAAAAGTTAGGCATTCACCTGACAGAAAAGAACAAGTGATTATGTGGCTGGAGGTATATTAAACGGTCAGGGGATAACTATTTTACTGTAGGCCCCAAAAATTAGGCATTTACCTGACAGAAAAGAACAAGTGATTGTGTGGCTGGAGGTATATTAGACGGTCACTGGATAACAATTTTACCGTAGGCCAGTACAGACCCCAAAAATTAGGCATTCATATGACAGAAAAGAACAAGTGATTATGTGGCTGGAGGTACATTAGACGGTCACTGGGTAATTATTTTACTGTAGGCCATTACAGGCCCCAAAAATTAGGCATTTACCTGACAGAAAAGAACAAGCGATTATGTGGCTGGAGGTACATTAGGCGGTCACTGAATAGCAATTTGACTGTAGGCCAGTTGTGTATAGGCCCCAAAAATTAGGCATCCACCTGACAGAAAAGAACAAATGATTATGTGGCTGGAGGTACATTAGGCGGTCACTGGATAACAATTTTACTGTAGGCCAGTACATGCCCCAAAAACTTGACATTCACCTGACAGAAAAGAACAAGCGATTATGTGGCTGGAGGTACATTAGGCGGTCACTGAATAACAATTTTACTGTAGGCCAGTGGAGTAAAGACCCCAAAAATTAGGCATTCACCTGACAGAAAAGAACAAGTGATTATGTGGATGGAGGTATATTAGACAGTCCATACCAAATAACAATTTTACTGTAGGCCAGTACAGGCACCAAAAATTTGGCATTCACCTGACAGAAAAGAACAAGTGATTATGTGGCTGGAGGTATATTAGGCAGTCACTGAATAACAATTTTACTGTAGGCTAGTGGAGTACAGACCCCAAAAATTAGGCATTCACCTGACAGAAAAGAACAAGTGATTATGTGGATGGAGGTATATTAGACAGTCACTGGATAACAATTTTACTGTAGGCCAGTACAGGCCCCAAAAATTAGGCATTCACCTGACAGAAAAGAACAAGTGATTATGTGGCTGGAGGTACATTAGGCGGTCACTGAATAACAATTTTACTGTATGCTGGCGGAGTGTAGGCCCCAAAAATTAGGCATTCACCTGACACAAAAGAACAAGTGATTATGTGGCTGGAGGTACATTAGACAGTCACAGGATAGCGATTTTACTGTAGGCCAGTACAGGCCCCAAAAAATAGGCATTCACCTGACAGAAAAGAACAAGTGATTATGTGACTGGAGGTATATTAGACGGTGACTGGATAACTATTTTGTTGTGGGCCAAGACAGACCCCAAAAATTAGGCATTCACCAGACAGAAAAGTACAAGTGATTATGTGGATGGAGGTATATTAGACAATCACTGGATAACAATTTTACTGTAGACCAGTACAGGCCCAAAAAATTAGGCATTCACTAGACAGAAAAGAACAAGTGATTATGTGGCTGGAGGTACATTAGGCGGTCACTGAATAACAATTTTACTGTAGGCCAGTGGCGTACAGGCCCCAAAAAAAAGGCATTCCGTGGACAGAAAAGAATAAGTGATTATGTGGCTGGAGGTATATTAGGCGGTCACTGGAAAACAATTATACTTTAGGCAAGTACAGGCACCAAAAATTAGGCATTCACCTGATGGAAAGAACAAGTGATTATGTGGCTGGAGGAATATTAGATGATCACTGGATATCTATATTACTGTAGGCCATTTCAGGCCCCAAAAATTACGCATTCACCGGACAGAAAAGAACAAGTGATTATGTGGCTGGAGGTATATTAGGCGGTCACTGGAAAACAATTTTACTGTAGGCCAGTATAGGCCCCAAAAATTAGGCATTCACCTGACAGAAAAGAACAAGTGATTATGTGGCTGGAGGTATATTAGATGGTCAGGGGATAACTATTTTACTGTAGGCCAGTACAGGCCCCAAAAATTAGGCATTTACCTGACAGAAAAGAACAAGTGATTGTGTGGCTGGAGGTACATTAGGCGGTCACTGAATAACAACTTTACTGTAAGCCAGTACAGGCCCCAAAAATTAGGCATTCACCTGACAGAAAAGAACAAGTGATAAAGAACAAGTGATTATGTGGCTGGAGGTATATTAGACGGTCACTGGATAACTATTTTGCTGAAAGCCAGTGGAGAACAGGCCCAAAAAATTAGGCATTCACCTGACAGAAAAGGCCTTTTATGCCGCTGTATATACATAAGACACAGAACATACTTTGTTCTGGGTGGTGGCGGATATGTGTGGGCTGGCATGAGGAAATTCATTTACACGTGGTTGTCACAGGTAATAAATTCCTCAGAGATCTATGCCTTATTCATTTTTAGAAATGTGAGTTAGTCCACGCTGTCGAGAGCTAGGCGATTGCGCTTATCGGTCACAATCCCCCCTGCTGCGCAGAACGTACTTTTGGACAGGGCACTTGACGAGGGGCAAGCCAAGAGTTCCATGGCAAATTGTGGCAGCTCTGGCCACAGGTCAAGCCTGCACACCCAGTAGTCAAGGGGTTTCTCGCTTCTCAGAGCGTCCACATTGACTGATGTAGTCGTACACCTGTCGACCTAGGCGTTCCCTGAGGCTTGACCCGGAGTTCGGCTGTCGATGGGTGGGCTGCAAGAATGATCTCATATCCGAAGTGACCAACACATCTTCAAACCGCCGTATTCTTGCAGGCGTGGTAGGATTGGCACCCGCACCTGTTTCACTGTGGGTGGAAATTACTTTGCTAGTGCCCGCAACAGCAGAAAGCAGTATCTCTCGCAGCAAGGCCTGGAAATGCTGCATTCTGACAGCCCTCTGTGATGCTGGTAACATGTCCGCCATTTTGTGTTTGTACCGAGGGTCTAAGTATTTTGCCACCCAGTACTGGTCCTTGCCCTTTATGCTTTTTATATGGGGGTCCCTCTTCAAACACTGGAGCATGAAGGCCCCCATTTGCACTAAATTGGAATTGGTGGAGCGCCCTGGCTTTTGCTCATTGCCCAGGAGAATGTCGTCCTCGGTCTCATCCCCCCAGCCACGGGCAACACCAGGAATCCCCAAAAAGTTTAAAGTCCCCCTCAAAGCCTGCTATTTTTCTCCTCCTCCTCCTCCTCCTCCTCCTCCTCCTCCTCCCTCCAGCCACCATCCTCCTCTGACTCCTCTTCAGACTCTTGCTGACTTGTCTCAGATAGAGTAGCCCCATTCATCATTGCGACTGCCTCATCTTTCAGCTCCTGCTCCTCGACAGCTTGATCAATGACACATCGCAATGCACGCTCCAGAAAGAAGGTGTAAGGTACGATGTCACTGATGGTGCTCTGGCTGTGACGGACCAGTTTGGTGATCTCATCAAATGGCCGCAGAAGGCTGCATGCGTCGCGCATGAGCAGCCACTGGCGTGGTGAAAAGAAACCAAGCTCCCAAGAACCTGTCCTGCTGCAGAGTTCATACAGTTAATCGTTAATGGCACGTTGCTGCTGGAGCAGCCTATCAAGCATATACAAGGTGGAGTTCCAGCACGTCGGGCTGTCACAAATCAGACGTTTGACGGGCAGGTGGTGTCGCCGCTGAACGTCAGCAAGGCGAGCCATGGCCGTGTAAGATCTTCTAAAATGGCCAGAGATTTTCCTGGCCTGCCGCAAAACGTCCTGGACCAGTGGGTCAGATTCCTTACGCCACGGCTCAGCGGAAAAGCCCTTGAAATCTTTGGGTACCTGCCCAGCGAGACCATCCTGAGCTATGAGGACATCAAACAGGCTCCGGGTCGAACCGGAAAAAGCTCAGGAATTTGCAGCAGGGTTCTACCCAGAGCTGGGTCGATCACATGCGGACCTTGCTGAGAGCGGTCGATCAATGGACCACAGGATTAGAGCTCACCACCGTCCAGCAGCTGAAGGAGCTCGTCGCCACAGAACAGTTCTTGTGGAATTGCCAGCAGTACCTTGATGACTGGAAGCCAAAGGGGGCCTCCGCAACAGCAGCCCTGGCCGATGAATACACCAACAACAGGACTTCAGAGGCCCGGAAACCTGTTGGCTGGAGAGGGGGTAAGACACACTCTGCCCCTGCTGCCCCTGCCCCAAGGCCAAGTTGGCGCTGGCCCCGGCTTCCCTTTTCACGTCGGTGGGGGAACACTGACTTTGCCACCTGTGTAAACAGCCAGGACACTTCACGGCCACTGTGTTGTCTGTGGGTGGGGATGGTGGGAGGTCCCTTGAAAATGTTCAACCGGTCACCATGGACCAGGCCGTGTCCATGGGACTTAGAGACACCGGCGCTGAGATGACACTAGTATGGCCTGAACTGGTGGCACCCCATGATTTACTGCCCGGGAGATCCCTTACTGTCTCCGGGATTGGAGGAGTAGAACGGGCGCTGCCCGTCGCCAAGGTCTATTTGGACTGGGGCGCCAGTTGAGGTGTAAGGGAGGTGGGGGTATCCGCAAATATCCCCGCCAGTGTTTTTCTGGGGACGGACCTGGGGCGCCTTGTGTCTAAGTACGTGGCCGCTGACACCCCGAGGTCCGATTCCCCAGAATGTGATGTAATGTCTCCCCCTGATGATACTGTGAATGTACCTAACATGCCTGTTGATGGGGATGTAATGTGTACCTCTCCCCTCAGTGAGGAGGTTGTCATCCCTGCCAGCTGTGCTGAAGCCCCAGGGTGTGGCCCGCAAGCCTGCCGGAACCTGTTGTCCTCCGGTGTGGTGACTGAGGGGACAAGCAGGGGGCAGACAGCTGCGGGGAAGGAGGATGCAAATGAGGTCAGGGCTGTCCCAGGAGAAGTAGGGCTGCCAGGTGAAGCCTTAGTGCAGGGTTCCTCCACCACTGGGATGTCAGAGGGCCATCTAGTCCGTCTGGACTGGCAACTTGGTCGGAAGCTGTGGGGAAGCAGGCACTACCAGCGGTGGCAGCGGCTATAGCGGCTGTCACGCACAGTGGGAGTGCTGGGGCCCTAGGGGCCCCTCAGGGGTCTGATGGCTTTCCCCCTTACAACCAAATGGCTGCCGAGTCAGATGGAGGCCAGAAAACAGGTCCCAGGGATCTGACAGGGGACGTTGCAGTATCATTTATTCTGGCCATGTCTATTCCGACCACGTCCAGTGAGGAGTTTTAGGCAGTGTTAGTGGCTGACGCCAGCCTGAATGCTCTCAAGGAGCAAGCGGAACAGCCCCCCTCAGACTCAGACCTCGAACGGATGGTCTGGGACCAAGGACGGCTGTACCGGGTCACTGTCCAGCAGGGCTCACCGGAGGCGTGGCTTAGGGACCGACAGCTAGTGGTACCCTATCAGTTCAGGACAGAGTTGTTGCGGGTTGCGCATGAGATTCTGATGGCTGATGGGGTCGCTAAGACAAAGGCCAGATTAGCCCAGCATTTCTAATCGCCAAAGATGGGTGCCGATGTTGTTGCCTACTGCCGTCCATGTGACACCTGCCAGTGGGTGGGGAAGGCGGGGTGGCGCCCCAAAGCCCCACTGGTAATGCTGCCCATAATTGAAGAGCCTTTCAGGAGGTGGCTGTGGATCTGATTGGACCGCTTTCCATTCCCAGCAGCTCCGGGAAATGCTTCATATTTACGGTAGCAGACTATGCCACCCGGTACCCGGAGGCGGTAGCCTCCTCATCCATTCGGGCCGACAAGGTGGCCACCGCCTTGCTGGAGATTTTCTCCAGATTGGGCTTTCCCCAGGAAATGCTCACCGACCAGGGGACCCAGTTCATGTCGCAATTGATGGAGTCCCTCTGTAGGCAATCACAGGTGCAACATCAGGTGACTAGCCCGTACCACCCACAGACCAATGGCCTGTGCGAACGGTTTAATGGCACCTTAAAGCAGATGCTTAAGATGTTGGTCGACTCCCACGGGCATGACTGGGAGCGGTACCTCCCACATCTACTGTTTGCCTACCGAGAGGTCTCACAGGCCTCCACGGGGTTCTTCCCCTTCAAGCTTCTGTACGGGCGATGTGTGCGGAGGCCCCTGGCTCTGGTGAAAGAGGCCTGGGAGGGAGATGTAGCCACCCCTCGGAGTGTCGGTCATCGAGAATGTTATGCGCTTCTGAAACAAGATGCAGACCTTGTCGCAGCTGGTGCACGATAATATGGAGCGGGCCCAGGCCTACCAGAAGCGATGGTATGACCAGAACGCTTGTGAGAGGACCTACCAGGTGGGTCAAAAGGTATGGGTACTGGTCCCTGTACCTCAGGACAAGCTTCAGGCGGCGGCCTGGGAAGGCCCGTACCTTGTGCATTATCGCCTCAACACTGTGACGTACCTGGTCACCCTGGACCACGCCCGGGGAAGGCTGAAGGCCTTCCACGTGAACATGATGAAGGCACATCAGGAGAGGGAGGCATGCGGCCTCCCTGTCTGCAACCTTCCAGAAGAGGGGGAGGAGGAAACCCTCCTGGACAGGCTCGCCCAGGTGAAGGTGGGTGGGTCCATCGAGGATGTGGAGGTGGGCCAACAGCTCTTGAAGGACCAACAGTCCCAGCTATGGGCCACCCTTCACCCCTTCCGGGAGTTGTTCAGCAACAAGCCCGGAAGGACGAAGTTGGCCGTCCATCACGTGGACATTAGGGATCACCCCCCCATCCAGCGTTCAGCATATCGGGTTTCCTTGGAGGTGCAGCAGCACATGCGCCAGGAGATTGACGAGATGCTGAAGCTGGGGGTCATCCAGGCATCCAACAGCGTATGGGCCTCGCCTGTGGTCCTCGTCCCAAAGAAGAACCGGACCACCCAGTTTTGTGTGGGCTACAGGGGACTGAACGCTGTCTCGGTCACCGATGCGTACCCTATGCCACACATCGATGACCTGCTCGATCAGTTGGCCGGGGCCCAGTACCTGACCATCATGGATCTGAGCCAGGGGTACTGGCAGATTCCCCTGACCCGTGAGGCACGGGAATGCTCTGCCTTTATTACCCCCTTTGGATTGTATGAATTCACGGTGATGCCGTTCGGCATGAAGAATGCCCCTGACACTTTTCAGCGGATGGTCAACACGCTGCTTAAGGGATTCGAAGAGTACGCAGCCATGTACCTGGATGACATTGCCGTCTTCAGTCCCACATGGGAGGATAACCTACAGCACCTGACGCAGGTGCTGGGGCGGATCCACCAGGCAGGCTTGACCATCAAGCCGGAAATGTGCTAGCTGCATGAGCAAGGTCCAATACCTGGGGCACCGGGTAGGCGGGGCGACCCTGAAGCCAGAGCCCAGGAAAGTAGATGCTATCGCATCCTTGCCCACCCGCAGGCACCGCCAGGTACTATAGGAGGTTCGTCCCCCACTATAGTAGCCTGGCGAAGCCCTTGATGGACCTCACCAAGAAGAAGCTGCCCTCTGCAGTCGATTGGACAAACGACTGTGAGACGGCCTTACGGGCGCAGTAGGCCGCCCTCTCGAGATTCAGGCAGCCGACTTCACGCGGCCTTTTATAGTACAGACCGACGCCAGTGATTTTGGCCTTGATGCCGTACTCAGCCAGGTCGACACTACAGGCCACGAACACCCCATTCTGAACCTGAGTCGGAAGCTCCTGCTGAGGGATGTGGCGTACTCCACAATGGAGAAGGAGTGCCTGGCCATTGTCTGGGCACTGCAACGGTTAAAGCCGTATTTATACGGGCGCCAATTCACTGTGGAGACTGACCACAACCCCCTCAGCTGGCTAAACACTGTATCCGGGACGAATGGGAGGCTGCTATGCTGGAGCCTAGCTCTCCACCAGTATCACTTGACCATTTGCCACAAGAAGGGCCGTGACTCGGCAAGGAGAGGGTGCAGATGGGCGCACGGGGAACACAGGACGGTGCTGCTCCCTAGCGCCCTCTAAAGGGGGGAGGTGTGAGGAATATGGATTATCATTTATTGGCAGCCCTAATTGTCAGTTGATTCACCTTTTGGCATGTACAGTCAGTGTACATGCAAAATATGTTCCCATCCCCCAGCCATCTGATTGTCAGCTAGCAAGGGAGAAATCCCCAGGGGTCCAGGCTTCAAGGAGGCCCCAGGTGGATAATGTCACACCTCAACTAGCCAATTTGGAGATAAGCTAATCCTGCAGGAAAACCCCCAGCAGGGGGTCTTAGCTCTTGCCAGGATCAATGATACCTTCCAGACATGTTTGGCACCTACATTTCATAAGGAATTATGAATCGTCCATCCATCCCAGGCATAATTCGGTTATATTTTTGAGATCCTGGGGCAAAGCCGAACATCCACGCAGTCCTGGCTTGAGGCTAGGATGCCTGGGAGGGGAGATATACATATCTCCCCACAGAAACCAAATAACAGTACCATGCTTGGACTGTAGTTGTAGCCGGAACGCAGGCGGATCAATTGGGCCTGGAACCATCTTCCTGTGACATTCTGGTCTGGGGCTATGAGCCCTAATGGGTTTTATGGGTCATTTGCTGCCAGCACCAGAGAAGGAGGAGGGGACCCTACCCCTAGGCGGGGAGGGGAGCGGCGAGCCACAGGTCATAAGCCCATGCAAGCCAGCGGGCGGTGTGTTTTCTGAAGGGGGTCACATTGTGCCAATGTGTTTGGAGAGACCGGGAACCAGCTGACATCACTGCCTCCACTTGACTACAGCCAAGGACTATTCCACTATTATACCCCAAAGGAACTTTCATCTTACCCGGTAACTGACTTTTGCGCTGCTTAACCTGTTGTACCTATATCACCTGTATTGGTAACCTCAGACCGCTGTATATATTCTGTGTGTATAGTGTTATATCTAGTGTGCCCTTTAGGCGATTAAATATAGAATTTAATCTTGTGCTGTCTTGTATCTAGATCACCAATCCCTGCGTTCGTGTTTCGGCCTAGTTATAAGCTACCATGGGTTGGTTTCTTACCCTATATAATACCGTTAGCGGACCGGGCTTATATCAAACAAGAAGCTGGTGGCAGATTACCTGGGCTGAGGAGGTGCTGTTTTCACTTCGGCAGTAAAAAGGCTCTCTCAGCTTGTTGCCTCTCTGTGCTCGCGTGGACAGGAGGTGTCTGTGTAAACTGTACCAAGCTGACCTTACCTGCTCATCTGGAGGGCGTAACATCACGTTTTGTTAACAAGCGACCATACTGTGTCTCGTGAGCTCGATATAGGTGACGTCAAGCGGGCACGAGGCGTGGTATTCATCACAGAACCTCTTAATCAATATTTTGTGGAAGCAGGTATATTGCACCCCTCAATCAGTATTTTGTGGAAGCAGGTATTTCAAACCCCTTAATCAGCACTTTGTGGAAGCAGGTATATCGCACCCCTCAATCAGTATTTTGTGGAAGCAGGTATATAGAAGCCCTTAATCAATATTTGGTGGAAGCAGGTATATCGCAGGCCTCAATCAGTATTTGGTGGAAGCAGGCATATCAAACCCCTTAATCAGTATTTTGTGGAAGCAGGTATATCGCACCTTTCAATCTGTATTTTGTGGAAACAGATATATAGAACCCCTTAATCAATATTTTGTGGAAGCAGGTATATCGCACCCCTAAATCAGTATTTTGTGGAAGCAGATATATAGAACCCCTTAATCAATATTTGGTGGAATACTGCACACTGATTATCAAATAACTACAGATGACTACTAATAATCTATATACAGGGATTATCAATGACATATACAAAAGATTATTAATATTTTATATTACACTTAATTTGGATAGGAAACACAATATATTTACTATTATTATTTTATGGTAAAGGATCCACTCAGAATGCTTCAGTTTGCATCAGTTTGCCTCCGTTCAGTCTCCATTCCGCTTTGGAGGCGGACACCAAAACGCTGCTTGCAGCGTTTTAGTGTCCGTCAGACAAAACTGAGCCAAACTGATCCGTTCTGACACACTATGTAAGTCAATGGGGACTGATCTATGACACAATCTGGCACAATAGAAAACGGATCCGTCCTTCATTGACTTTCAATGGTGTTCAAGGCGGATCCGTCTTGGCTATGTTATAGATAATACAAACGGATCCGTTCTGAACGGATGCAGATGGTTGTATTATCTGAACGGATCCATCTGTGCAGATCCATAAGGGATCTGCACCAAACGCAAGTAGCCTAATATGCATTCCCTAGACCAGAAAAAATGAAATTCTATAGACTGACTGAACAGAGAGGCCTAAAGGGGACTGGTAAACTACCTGCCTATCATATGCAGCCTTGGAAACTGTATATGCCAATTGTAAAGGATGAGCTTAATGTGCCTGGTTATCCCGCAGGTGGCAGTGTACCTGTCAGTAGAGATGAGCGAATTGAATCAGACGAAGTGGAATTTTATCCGAATTTCAGGAAAAATTTGATTCGCAACAAATACGTATTTTCTCGCGCTTCATGGTAACGAATCGCAATTTTTTATAAAATGGCGGCTACAAGTGTGAGGACTGAGGACATGGGGAAAGGAACGCTGGGAAGGCAGGATCACCTAGATTGACTTGCATTCATGCAGGAGCAGCCAGAGGAGCTACAAGGCGATGAGGAAGACGAGACAGATGCCAGAGACACACTGTGGCAGTCTGCACTGGAGATGGAGGCAGGGAGTCCCTCTGAGTCACTTGCACAAATGGCCCGATGCAGGCTCACTTGCTTGCGTAGTGACAGCCGAATGGTCACCATTTGGCAGAGGGATGACTTCTATCTCTCCACCTTGTTGAACCCTCGCTACCGGTCCAGAATAGGGGCCCTTTTTACACCCACTGAGAGGGAGGACAAAACTACTACAGAGACATGTTATGTAGTCAATTGGCCGTTGCCTATCTGCGCCATCGTCCATCCTCTCGCAGGTCTGACCGGGGGGGAGCCCTCTGCGCTCATGTTCTACTGCCATGGCTGAGGGGTGGCAGGACCAATACCAGCTCCATCAGCAGCAGCCTGAGTCTACAGTCACCAGCAGCAGCAGGTAGACCTGGAGCAGGACCTGAAGCAGCAGGTGGTGGCATACTTGGACAGCACCCTGCCAACCCACATTTAAGATCCGCTGGACTATGGGGTAGCCAAACTGGATTTGTGGCCGCAACTAGCAGAGTTTGCCCTGAAAAAGCTGTCCTACCCGGCCAGTAGTGTGGCATCAGAGCGGGTGTTTAGTGCAGCAGGGGCCATAGTTACCCCAAGGAGAACTCACCTGTCCACCCAAAATGTGGAGAGACTGACCTTTGTCAAGATGAATCAGGCGTACATCAGCCAGGATTTCCAACCACCAATTCCTGATGCATCAGACTACATCATCCATGGTGTCTCACCAACACTTTGACAAAAGACTAGTTTTCTTCTGGCTACCGGCCTCAGCTACTACTCTTATGCTGCCACCCACCTGATGCCACACATCTGATGCCAAGTGCTCCTTCTTTCACCCACCTTTGTCAGCAGGTACTGGTATTGCCACCCACCGCCCCACTCTGTCACCTTGCCACTCTGTGGTATCCTGATGCTGCTGCTGTCATCTCCACACTATGTCACCTTGCCACTCTGTGGTATCCTCCTGCTGCTGCCATCTCCACACTATGTCACCTTGCCACTTTGTGGTATCCTGCTGCTGCTGCTGTCACCTCCATACTCTGTTATTGGGCCACTCTGTGATCTCCTCATGATGCTGCCACCTCCAGACTCGGCCATTGTGCCACTCGGTGGCCTCCTCATACTGCTGCCAACTCCAGACTCTGTCATTGTGACACTCTGTGGCCTCCTCCTGATGCTGCCACCTCCACGCCCTGTCATTGTGCCACTCGGTGGCCTCCTCATACTGCTGCCAACTCCAGACTCTGTCATTGGGCCACTCTGTGGTCTCCTTATGCTGTTTCTACCTCAACACTATGTCATAGGTCCACTCTGTGGACTTCGCATGCTGTTACCACCCTCCCCACTTCATGACTGGTCCTCTATTTTGGCTTTTGGCCTGGCTGACATCATCATTTATTTGACCTTTCTTCTGATCTGTCAGAAGGAAGGAAAAATGAGACGTACAACGGATCCTGTCTGTGTAGCAGCTGTAAGGCCTGTATGGTTCCATCAGATTTTGCTTATGATTTGGTAGCCAAAAGCAGGAGTGTGTACAAAACACAGAAGAAAAGCAAATATTCCATTCACGTGTCATCTCAGTTTTTTTGGGGCATTAGCAATACTGATGGATTATTGGGCAAATGCTGACCGAGTGAAGGTGTATTCTCCACAGACAGGATCCGTTTTTTGTGGGTTATTGTTTTAATGGATCACAGGAAGGGCAAATTAGTCAGTGATGTCAAGACAAACTTACTGCTGACACCCTCTCCACTCTGTCAGGGGGGCTCTACTTGTATAAGTGTTTAATAGAACAGGTTCTGTAGACATCTATTTGGAATCAGCTGGCGACAGTGTAAAAGGAGTGCACTTCTTCTTGGCACTAACATCGACCTGTAAGGCTAAGTTCATACTTGAGTTATTTGGTCAGTTTTGGCCCTGTGACTGCCCAAATAAGTGAAGTGTGCAGTGATTCTAAGTGTGACGCCTGTCATCTGCATGTCATACGGACACACAGTATTATTTCACTACCAAAGCAGACTCCCTATGCGTGTTATGCAAGGCACAGTTTTCTACACCACAATAAAGCCTCTCTGCAGCCAGGAAATAGCCGTTTTTTAACATAATTCACCACGAATAAATTCGGATTGAACCGAACCGGTGAATCAAATTTTTTAAAAATTCACTCCTCTCTACCTGTCAGAGATATTTAGTCAGAATGGAACTTACCATTCCATTCTCCCCCTTTTGGGTAGAGTTGGAGCGAGAGAGTGAAACAGCATGGTGCGGTGAGAAAGTGTTTTCCCCTCACTGCTGCAGGAGCTTTAACAAGTAGCTCAGAGAGCAGCCCACTGCTGATGTAAAAGGACTCAGTACTCAGAACTGTACCAAAGACACCCTATTCAGCAAAACAGGTCACAGTATACCTCACTCTCATAAGAAACAGTAACTGAAGCTGATAGACACCAGACTAAAGTCAGGAATTAGAACAGCAACAGAGAGATAAGGTAAGGTATTCAGGTTTACCTGCCAGTTTACCCTTAGACCTTAGCCTGCTGGAGCCAAGAGAAAGATCAAGTAATGTTTGGATGACACAAGTTTATTGAAAGTTTATTCATGTAAAAACAGTTGAACTTCACCAAGTCTGGACTCTACTTACTCCATCAACTACTTTTGTTGCTACAGAGCCTAACACCAGGGAGTGACAGTATCCAGGTTGGAGCACTGTGATACAAACTACACATCATAAAGAGAGGGGAGGGCCTGTCCTGGCTGCACTGCCTGCTTCACATTATACAATAGACAACAGCAGGCTACAGCAAGGAAGCTCCTCCTCTCTTCTCCCTCCCCAGATCCTGCTCAAGACCTATGGTTCCCCCCACCATCCGATACCCGCCCATGACCTGCTGCCCCCCAAAGCCGTACTCACCCAGCTCTGAATCCTCCTTCTGCAAATGGCAAGGGGAGCAGCCGGAGTATCTCCTCTCCAACATAGCGCCATGTACCTCTTACATCCAGTGATGTCACATTTGATGTAGATGTTCTCTTTCCTCATCTTTCCATTCAGACCAGACCGCCATGATTATTTTTCAGCCATCTCCCGTCTCTGCAGAGATTTACAAACAGACATTAGTTTCCATCATCTTCACATCTTCTGAACACCCCATCCTGCCACCCCCAATACTGTGCCCGCTGTGCTCCCCAATACTATACTGCAGAAACAGTCCCCTGATAATACTAGTACCACACAGATACCACCTCCTTCAACAATTATTGACACACAGTGCCCTAAAAAAAAATAACTGTGCCCAGTAAATAGTGTCCTGGACACTAATAGTATAAACATAATGTCCTCAAAATTAATTGTGCTAAGCTGATACTGTGCCAGGGTACTCACCAAAGTAACAGTGCTCCCCAAAATCCCACCAATAGAAATAATTATCTGCCAGAGCACACTTAGTAGCAATAATGCCCCCATAGTGCACATATTAGTAATTATGTTCCCCATAGCCCCCCAGTAGTAGTAGAGCTCACCATAATGCCCGCTAGTAGTAATTCTCCTTATAATATGACAGTACAAGAAATACCCCCTCTTAGTGCCCGCAGTTGAGCTAATGTCCCCATAATGTATGCCAGTATAAAATACCCCATCTTAGTGCCCCCAGCACATGCCTCCATTGTTGTCCTCTGCCCCTTCCCCATAGTGCCCCCCCATAATATGCCAGTAAAAAATGCCCCTTCTTAGTGCCCCCAGCAGATGCCCCTAAAGTGCTCCTCTTCCCCATAATTCCCCAAAAATGCCCATTCTATTGCCCCCATAATGTGCCAGTAAAAAATCCCCCTTCTTAGTGCCACCAGATGCCCCCATAATATACCAGTAAAAAAATGCCAATTTTTTGTGCCAACAGATGCCCCCATAGTTCTCTTTCCCCCATAGTGCCCCTATAATATGCCAGTAAAAAATCCCCGTTCTTAGTGCCACCAGATGCTGCCATAGTTCTCTCTATCCCATAGTTCCCCCCATAATGTGCCAATAAAAAATGCCCCTATAGTGCCACCAGATGGCCCATAGTCCTGTTCACCCCTATAGTGCCTCTCATGGTCTCATGGGTCAGTAAAAAATGCCTCCTTAGTGTCAGATGCCACAGTGTCTCCTATAATGTGCCAGTAAAATAAATGCCCCTATAGTGCCACCAGATGCCCCATAGTGCCGCTCTTCCCTATAGTGCCTCCCATAATGTGCCAGTAAAAAATGCCCCCTTAGTGCCATCAGATGCCATTGTACTCCCCATAATATGCCAATAAAAAAGTCCCCTTTAGAGCTCCCAGATGCCCTCATAGTGCTTCACTTTCCCATAGTGCCCCCAAATAATGCCCCTATAGTGCCACCAGATGCCCCATAATTCCCCCCCAAAATGGGACAGTAAGAAATGCCCCCAGATGCCCCCATAGCGCCCACCCAAAATGGCCAAAAATTAATGCCCCCATAGTACCCCCCCATGTAGGCTAGTGAGAAATGCCCCCACATGCCCCCCCAAAATGGGCCAGTAATCAGTAAGAAATGCTCTAGTGTCATCAGATGCCCCTCAAAAAATGCCCCTTCTTAGTGCCACCTATAATGTGCAATCTAAAAAAAAACAAAAACACTATACTTACCTTCATGCGATGCAGGCCTCTTCTGCCCTGTGTCCCCCGCTGTGTGCTGCCTGGCTCAGGAGGCACGATTATAATATTTTAATTGCGCCGCCTGAGCCGGCCTCTGATAGGCTGCAGGCACTAGTGCTTTCAGCCTATCAGAAGAACGGAGAATGGAGACGCCTCTCCCTCCCCTGCCCCACCGCAGTAGTCATCTGCGAATATGGAGATTAACACTTCCACAATGGAAGCGCTCATCTCCTATTGTCCGCTGTAATTAGATCCAGGGCCGCGCCACCTGAGGCGATCAGCGGTGTGGCCCGAGTGAGTAAAAAAAAAAAATATATACTGTATGAATGGTTCTAGGGGGGGTCAGACCCGTTGGACCCCCCGTCGGTGCGCCCCTGCTCTCCACTTCCAAGCCCAACTCAACACACAGGAAATGGCTTCTCAACCAATCACTCGCTGAGTTGGGCTAAACCTCTTTAATGTGTTTTAACCCCTTACAGTCCCATATACACTCACCTAAAGAATTATTAGGAACACCTGTTCTATTTCTCATTAATGCAATTATCTAGTCAACCAATCACATGGCAGTTGCTTCAATGCATTTAGGGGGGTGGTCCTGGTCAAGACAATCTCCTGAACTGCAAACTGAATGTCAGAATGGGAAAGAAAGGTGATTTACTTTATACTCTTTATTAGTTTTAGAAAAGACATACATTGTTATCATTAAAGAAACACAAGTGGCTGCATAGTTAACACCATACATAATCATGTTGGCGACGTTGGTAAAACATATACGTGCCACAACGAAATACTGGACAAAATAAAAAAAATAACTAACAATACATCATAAAAAGAACATAAAAACATACTAACATACGACAGACGTACAGTGCAATTATTGGGGTACATTTGCGCAGGCATATTTTTCCAGATATACGCCCATGTGCAGGACCTCGATTACACAGGTATAATATACTTAATTGTATCAGACAGGTTATGGTACTGCGAGCGGTGAAGCTCTCCATATGCCCCATTCCCTCTCAAACCTCGCAGCAGCCTCCTCTGCTCCCGCCAGCACACGCTCATATATATAAGTAGAGTTTAACCTTCGGATAACCTCCGTTAGGCAAGGAACATGCCGTGATTTCCAATTTTTAACTATGGCCAATTTGGTTGAAAGGAAAAGGTGTCCCAGAACCACCCTCCTCTCAGATGGTATCTCAACCAGATCAATCCATAAAAGAGCTAATGAGGGGGATGGCGGGAGCTGGCGTCCCAGCAAATCCGAGGCGAGAGAGAATGTAGCCCTCCAAATATCTTGCAGCCTCGGACAGGACCATAGAATGTGATACAATGTGCCCCTATCGCCACATCCCCGCCAGCATAAACATGAGAGATCCGGAAATATATGACTCAGGCGATCTGGTGTATAATACCACCTTAATATGGTCTTCATCAGAGACTCATAGTGAAGAGCACATCTAATATTTTTTTTTATACAGGAAAAGGCTACTGACCACTGTTCATCAGTGAACACCAACTCCAAATCTCCTTCCCATGCAAGCAGCGGGGTCGTTTTAACAAATAATCCCTTATCCCCCATCATCATATACAGAGGCCGCAGTCGTGTGCATTGTGGCGAAGCCAATGCCCACAGACTAAACACTTCCCGATTGCACACCAGATCAAACGGACAGTTAGTTTTAAAAAAATGTCTAATACACAAATATTTATAAAAATCTGTGTGTGGAATCAGGAACTGCCCATGAAGATATTCAAAGGGGCAAAGGGTATCCGAAATAAATAGTTTGGAGAGAAGGTCCAATCCGCCCCGTGCCCAAGACGACACCGAAATATTCGGAATAAGAAAATTAAGTACAGTCGCTGGGGCACTGGGCGGGAAGGATCCCGACTCCAAAGTACACAATTTATGAAATCGGACCCAACTTTTCAAGGCCATGAATACTAACGACGGGAGGGGTGGCCAAATAAATGTCGGGTGCAGAGCTGCAAGCAAGAGAGCTTTTAAATTACTACCAGGGGATAATATTGCTTCTATATGTACCCACTGTTTCGCATAATTACCTACCCACCATTCCCTCAACTGTGATACCTGCGAAGCCAGGAAGTACTCATGAATATTCGGAAGACCCAATCCCCCTTGGAGTTTAGGTCTCTGCATTATTGCAGTTGCTATTCTCGGTTTATGTCGTTTCCAAATTAGGGCATTAATCAATTTAGAGCACTTCTGAAAGAAACTACTTGGGGGTATAATGGGTAATGTCTTAAATATGTACAGGAGTCTTGGGAGGGTGAACATCTGGAATGATGCAATACGACCCACCCAAGACACCTCACATTTAGCCAATTTATCAAGGTCCTTCTCTAAGAGCCCTAACAATGGGACATAGTTTACTACAAACAGCCTCTTAAATGATGCTGTAAGCTTTATACCCAAATAGTTAATTTGGTTGTTTTGCCAATCCAACTCAAAAGTATCCTTCAGCTTCTTCATCTGCATAGGAGGGATATTTATTGGGAGAGCCTGAGATTTAAGAGCATTTAGTTTATAGAATGAGAGATCTCCAAATCGGGTTATAACGTCCATGGCAGCTATTAAAGACGTTTGAGGAGTAGACAACGTCAAAATGATGTCGTCTGCGTATAGACTGATTTTATGTTCTATACTCCCTATATCAACTCCTTTCACGTCTGGGCACTGGCGAAGAGCCTGAGCCAGGGGCTCTATAGTCAAAGCAAATATCAAGGGGGACAGGGGGCAACCCTGGCGGGTACCATCGCTAATATCGAAAGGGTCTGAGAGTGCCCCATTGACCCATACTCTGGCACTTGGTTGAGTATAAAGTGCCCTGATAGCCGCCAGGATTGCCCCCGTAAATCCCATCCTCCCCAGCACCGAGAAGGCGAACCGCCAATTAATGCGGTCAAACGCCTTCTCGGCGTCTAGGGTAACCAAAAGCGTTGGAATTTTTCCCCTCTGGACGTAGTCCAGGATATTTAATGTCCGCCTGGTATTATCTTGCAGCTGCCTACCTCTTACAAATCCAACCTGGTCCTTATGGACAAGAGCAGTAATACAGGGAGCCAGACGGCTTGCCAACACTTTTGCGTAGATTTTTGCATCTGTATTTAGCAATGATATCGGACGGTAACCCCTTACATCATCCGAAAGAAGGTCAGTTTTGGGGATGGTGACTATCCTCGCCTCCAGCATCTCTTTTGGAGAACGACCGGTACTCACCATTTCCCCAAAAATCTGACATAAATAAGGGGAAAGCTCTCTTTGAAATAACTTATAATATGTATTTGAGAAGCCGTCTGGCCCTGGTGCTTTATTATTCGGTAGTGTCATAATAGCTTCGAGAATTTCCTGCTCTGTCACTGGGGAGTTTAATTTCTCTAACTGGGCGTCAGTAAGACTCGGGAGGTCAATGGAATCTAAAAACTGATCCATGGCCACCGAGTCTACAGAAGACACGTCCGGAAGGGATTCTAAATTATAGAGGGTTTTATAAAAACTCTGAAAAGAATTCGCTATACCTTGGGGATCAATGATCTTTTTATTCGTAGATTTTGACGTTATATAAGGAATCTTATTTTTAGTAGTTCTCTCCTTTAATCTGTGGGCTAATAATTTCCCAGATTTATTATCCTGGGCATAATATAACGCACGGCTCTTTTTTAGATCATTCTCATATCTATAGAGCAAATGCTCCTTCAATTGAAGGCGTAAATTCTGCAACTGAGTTCCTATAGTGGCAGTGGGGTTCATTTTGTTACTGGACTCCAAAGCCCTAATCTGTAGAGTCAAGGCAGTTGTCCGTTCCTCTCTCTCTTTCTTTGCTATACAACCAATTTTAATATGTAAACCTCGCATATAGGCCTTATGGGCATTCCAGAGAGAAAAAGGATTAGATACTGATCCCTCATTAATACGAAAAAATTCCTTTAAACCCTCCTGCAGCGTTAAACCATATTTACGATGTTCCAATAAATAGGTATTATCACGCCAAAGAAAGCATAGAGGTCTTTTAAAATCCTCACCAATTGTCAAGGTGACGGGCGCATGGTCAGACCATGTAATCGTCCCTATAGATGAGCATACTGCTATATTTAACAAGTGGCGATCTACCAGAAAAAGGTCAATCCTGGAGTATGTCTGGTGGACATTTGAAAAAAAGGAAAAATCCTTTTCTCCCTCATGATGAAACCTCCAAACATCATAAAGATCCTCTCTCAATAAGAGGGAGTTGAGACCCCGGATGGACCCTCCAACCCCTGATGACGAATCCATCACTGGATCCAATATAGAGTTGAAGTCTCCACCCCAGAGGATCAGACCCCTCCTAACCACATTCACCTTAGTCACCAAATTACGTAAAAAACGTAGCTGGTGCCTATTCGGGGCATATATAAATACCAGGGTAAAAATCACGCTATTTACGGATGCCACCATGATAATATATCGTCCATTTTGGTCAACTATGGATTCGATCAGTTGGAATACGACCGAATCCCTAATTGCCACCATCACACCTCTCTGTTTTTTCGCATAATGAGAATGGAAAATGTGTGGAAAATGAGTATTTTTAAGTCTATACGCATCCTCCTTTAGGAGATGTGTCTTGGTTGCGCAGACTATGTCCCCTTTCATGGTCTCTACTTCCCTCCACAGCATGGACCTCTTGAACGGGCTATTTAGGCCCTTCACATTTATTGCAACAATTTTATAAACCATCTGTCCTTGGGTTCACGCTGTGGAGGGATTGGACCCCCACCAGATCAGGTTTCTGCCATATTAAAGCCTGTAAGCAACGTATCCCATCTTTGCACTGCCAATCGATACATAAATCACAAACAATTTTACATAAAAAGGAGAAGAAACAAGAGAAAAAAAAAACAACATAAACCACAATTATTTTAACACAAACACAAACCCGGCATATAATGCCGTTAATCCTATAAAGGGACATATATTTCGGCTCATGGCCAGAAGGGCTGCTCGACGTTGCCCCCACCCCCTCTACCCTGGTGAATTTCCCTGGACCCCCATCAACTATAGGGCCTTTTCCCCTGGGTCACTAAATGCCATTCAGAGTCCAGGGAAGTAGATGGGCATTGACTTTTATCCGGGATTTCCATCTCAATATTCCAAGAGTCTAACAGGTGCTTCCCGGACTTCATGGAAGTTACAACATGTGCGGTTCCCTGATGATGGATCAAGACTCTGGTCGGGAATCCCCATCTATAAGGGATATTATTCCGTCGCAATGCAGCAGTAAACGCACCCAACTGACGGCGCTGTTGCAAGGTGGTAGCGGATACATCCGCAAAAATCTTAATCTGGTGGTACGGAGAAGGCAAAGTACCTAATTTTCTAGATGCTGCTAAAAGCACCTCTTTAACGTGAAAGAAGTGGATCCGTACCACGGTATCTCTCGGTAATGAGCTAGGGAGGTGCTTTGGTCTCATCACCCTATGCGCTCTATCCAGGGTCAAGTCCTGTGGGGTGAGTTCAGGAGTCAGAATTTTCATTATACTCTGTAGGTAGGGAATCAGGTCTTTTAATGCAATATCTTCAGGGATCCCTCGAAATTTGAGGTTATTCCGGCGTGATCTATCTTCTAGATCAACTACCTTGGCCTTAAGCCACGCTATTTCCCCCTTTAGATCACTATGAGCCTCTTTCAATTGGTTATAAGATGTAGCGTATTCCTCCATCCTTGATTCAATAGAATCCACCCTACTCCCCACCTCTACCACCGCCATCTGTAACGGGCGAACCAGGGCACTTAAATCTTTATGCATCGAATTGCTAAAAAGAACCAGCATGTCTTTTAGTAAGTTACCTGATGCAGGTTGATCATCAGTGGGGATCGCCTGGATTGTTTGAGTGGTGCAGTCAATCACCTCGCTCACCTCATGCATCGGGGTTGGAGTTTCCCCGTCCTGCTGTTTGCTTGCTTGTGCCCGTCCCACTCCAATCGACTGTAATGCTGAAGTCAAACAACCGACATACCTCTGGGAGCCCTCCGTCTCCATCTGCGGATCACGAGGATCTCCAGGTCTCTCACACCTGGTTTGAGAGCCCGCTGGTCCGGACGGATGTAAGCCCGACAGTGAGTTTGCCACCAACTCACGTCTGGTGGTGTTCCGGGTTTCTACCTTTTCCGGATCACGCTGATGCGGTGATAGAGGCAGTACTGGAAGTGAGGGAGGTGATGGCGAGGGAATACCTCCAGGGGTTCCCTTTTCCATGAAGGCATCCAGCTTCCCCTGTTTCTTCCCCGACCTCATACCTCTGGTCATCTCCACTTCGCTTCACCTCAGCTATAGCTATAGCGTAAACTCAATCGTGGAGTGCACGGCCCGCTACACACGGCCTGTTATAACGCCGCTATACCGCTGTCACCGGGTAGTCGAGCAGGAGCAGGAGCACGCCGTGAGCTCTCACCTCACGCAGCCATCTTACTCAGCCGGCAAG
Source organism: Bufo bufo (assembly GCF_905171765.1). Classification (NCBI taxonomy): domain Eukaryota; kingdom Metazoa; phylum Chordata; class Amphibia; order Anura; family Bufonidae; genus Bufo; species Bufo bufo. The sequence goes on from NC_053389.1 coordinate 333,092,122, forward strand.
AAAGGTGATTTAAGCAATTTTGAGCGTGGCATGGTTGTTGGTGCCAGACGGGCCGGTCTGAGTATTTCACAATCTGCTCAGTTACTGGGATCTTCACGCACAACCATTTCTAGGGTTTACAAAGAATGGTGTGAAAAGGGAAAAACATCCAGTATGCTGCAGTCCTGTGGGCAAAAATGCCTTGTGGATGCTAGAGGTCAGAGGAGAATGGGTCGACTGATTCAAGCTGATAGAAGAACAACGTTGACTGAAATAGCCACTCGTTACAACCGAGATATGCAGCAAAGCATTTGTTAAACCACAACACGCACAACCTTGAGGCGGATGGGCTACAACAGCATCTCATCTCCACTACAAATAGGAAAAAGAGGCTACAATTTGCACGAGCTCACCAAAATTGGACTGTTGAAGACTGGAAAAATGTTGCCTGGTCTGATGAGTCTCGATTTCTGTTGAGACATTCAAATGGTAGAGTCCGAATTTGGTTTAAACAGAATGAGAACATGTATCCATCCTCTGATGGCTACTTCCAGCAGGATAATGCACCATGTCACAAAGCTTGAATCATTTCAAACTGGTTTCTTGAACATGACAATGAGTTCACTGTACTAAAATGGCCCCCACAGTCACCAGATCTCAACCCAATAGAGCATCTTTGGGATGTGGTGGGACGGGAGCTTCGTGCCCTGGATGTGCATCCCTCAAATCTCCATCAAATGCAAGATGCTATCCTATCAATATGGGCCAACATTTCTAAAGAATGCTATCAGCACCTTGTTGAATCAATGCCACGTAGAATTAAGGCAGTTCTGAAGGCAAAAGGGGGTCCAACACCGTATTAGTATGGTGTTCCTAATATTTCTTTAGGTGAGTGTATATATATACAGTACAGACCAAAAGTCTGGACACACCTTCTCATTCAAAGAGTTTTCTTTATTTTCATGACTATGAAAATTGTAGATTCACACTGAAGGCATCAAAACTATGAATTAACACATGTGGAATTATATACATAACAAACAAGTGTGAAACAACTGAAAATATGTCATATTCTAGGTTCTTCAAAGTAGCCACCTTTTGCTTTGATTACTGCTTTGCACACTCTTGGCATTCTCTTGATGAGCTTCAAGAGGTAGTCCCCTGAAATGGTTTTCACTTCACAGGTGTGCCCTATCAGGTTTAATAAGTGGGATTTCTTGCCTTATAAATGGGGTTGGGACCATCAGTTGCGTTGAGGAGAAGTCAGGTGGATACACAGCTGATAGTCCTACTGAATAGACTGTTAGAATTTGTATTATGGCAAGAAAAAAGCAGCTAAGTAAAGAAAAACGAGTGGCCATCATTACTTTAAGAAATGAAGGTCAGTCAGTCAGCCGAAAAATTGGGAAAACTTTGAAAGTAAGGGCTATTTGACCATGAAGGAGAGTGATGGGGTGCTGCGCCAGATGACCTGGCCTCCACAGTCACCGGACCTGAACCCAATCGAGATGGTTTGGGGTGAGCTGGACCGCAGAGTGAAGGCAAAAGGGCCAACAAGTGCTAAGCATCTCTGGGAACTCCTTCAAGACTGTTGGAAGACCATTTCAGGGGACTACCTCTTGAAGCTCATCAAGAGAATGCCAAGAGTGTGCAAAGCAGTAATCAAAGCAAAAGGTGGCCACTTTGAAGAACCTAGAATATGACATATTTTCAGTTGTTTCGCACTTGTTTGTTATGTATATAATTCCACATGTGTTAATTCATAGTTTTGATGCCTTCATAGTCATGAAAATAAAGAAAACTCTTTGAATGAGAAGGTGTGTCCAAACTTTTGGTCTGTACTGTATATATATATATATAAATTGGCGGTCGGGACTTTAAGTATGGCGCAATAGGCTCTGTAGCCGCTGGATGCCTGCTGTTTTAAACAGCAGGCACCTGTGGCTAATGTCCGCAACTAGCAGTAATGCCAATTGTGGACATTTAAAAGGGTTTTCCAAGACTATTAAATGCCCCCATATGCCCGAGACCCTCAAATGCCTGTGGCAGAGCTCCATAGGAACACAGTAATATTCTCATATGCTAATGCTAATGCTTTGGAGTCTATGAAAGAAGCAATCTATTGATTGCTTGTTATAGTTCCCTAGGGGAACTATAAAAAAAAGTGTAAAAAAAAAGGTTTTAGTAATATAAAAAATAAATAAATAAATAAGAATTCAAATCACCGCTCTTTCCCCAAAATTAAAAGTACATAAAAATAAAAAAATAAACATCATGGGTATTTATCCCATATGGCAAACGACGACATGTAAAAAAGTTATCCAAAAGTCATACACACCCAAAATGGTATAGATCACCCTGCAAAAAATGTTTGCCCTCACACAGCTCTGTACACATTACAAAAAGTTATGGGGTTAAGAATATGGTGATGCAAAGAAAAAAATAGTTTTTTTCACAGTCTTGATTTTTTTTTCAGCATTAAAACTACACATATTCGGTATCATTGTAATCGTACTGACCCAGAGAATCAAAGTAACAGGTCAGTTTAACCGGAAAGTAAACTCTGTAAAAACAAAACCCATAAAACTGTGGCAGAATTGTGTTTTTTTTTTTATAATTCCACCCCATTTGGAATTTTTTTCCGCTTCCCACTTCATTATATGCAACCGTAAATTGTATCATTAGAAAGTACAACTTGTCCAGCAAAAAACAAGCCATCATACAGCTATGTAAATGCAAAAAGGAAAAGTTACAGCTTTGTGAAGGCTGGGAGTAAAAAATAAAAATGAAAAATTCTTTACAATAAGTAAAAGGAAACCTAAAATTAGGATACCAACTAATGTATTGCTAGTACGGTGAGTTAAAGTAAATTTTTGTACAGCTACCAGTGCATCAGTTACCAAAACCCAACCCTTTGGTTTCCAGCTACTGACTGTACCTTAGAAGTGGATGGGGGGAAAAAAAATCAGTATGTTAGAATACGGAAGCTGAATAGAAAACATAATCTACTGACACAAACTGATCTACAAAAAAAAAGAATGAAATGGAAAGTGGCAAAAGAAAAAAGAACGAAAAAAACTGGTCATGAGTAAAATTGCCATTAAACGTCTGGAGAACCTAGCAACCAATGTATCACGACTGAGATCTTGTTCACTTCATACAGCTCTTGTAATTCAGTATTTTCTCTGGCTGGCTCTCATTCTTGGTTCCTGCTGCCAAACGTAGAACTTCTGGCTCTGCTCTCTCTTTGAGTTTTACGACTTGCCGCAACTAATAAGACTTAAAGCAGCAACTGTGTCTTTTTTGGCATGGAGCTTGCTCATTGCCAGAGAGGCCTGCAGTTTGCTTCACAGCAATAACTAAGGAAAACAAAATAAAATCTATGAACTCATAAATGCAAAGTTCATTGCAGTTACTGATATTTACATGGTCTGTACGCATCTGATAAGCAGCAGGGCCGTGCTGACAAAAATGGTATTTATGTTTCAGCTGTTTGGCATCTTGAATTCCTAAGGCCTTCACAGATGTAAAGATTTGTGTTTGCACAATATCAGCACTGTATTGTATGCTCGAGGAAATCAATCATAAAAACTCGTAATCCTATTTATATTTCAACATACTGTGGTATTAAGAAGTGAAATTTTCTGGTCAAATTTGGCACAGTTCTGTAAAAGCAAAAGTTTTACTCCTGTTATTATTTAACAATATTGGAATCGTTATTGGTCTTGGACAATAATAAATGGAGATTTTCTCGTCTCCACCTACCACTCTAGAGCATGCTGTGGTTATTCACTGAAATTTGAGTTCCAATTTTACTTGCCAGTCTGGTGAACAGACTTACTGAAATAGAAATTAGATTTTTCTGGAAGAAAATCAGAGTAGGAAGATCAGGGAACAATTTATTAGTAAGTTTGTAGAAACAGCAAAAAAATCTGAGGATTCTCAGTTCTAAGGAGTTAGGCTGCTTTCACACATGCGTCAAAGCAATCCACCCACCTACCGGACTTCTCTGGATTTGGCATAACCAGAAAGCGCTGCATGGGATGTTGCCGTGTGCCCACCAGACCACATTGATTATAATGAGAAGTGGCGGGGATCCAGCTGCACCCAAGCATATCAGCCAGGATTAAAATGGACAAAAATGACTGCATGAAATGATTTGTGTCAAACCAAATCCCATCAAACATGCCGGGGAGCAGCCGGATCCCCACCTCATCCCATTATAATCAATGTGGTCTGGTGGGCACATGCCACTATCCAGTTGCACCAGATCCAGAGAACTCCGGCAGATTGGTCTCAGCTGGAATAGGCTGCCGGAATTTTTGGATGCATGTGTAAAACTAGCCTTAAAACTTAGCCTTAAAAATAAAAACAGCAGCAAATGATATATAAAAACACTACTCAACTATTCTATCCCTGCCAATCCAGCATAAAGGTTCTTGTGGTCCTGCAGTGTTGGTTTACAAGTGCTAAGCATGTAACCACCCCAGCCAATCTGTACTCACGCCATATTATTGAAATCATGACTCCTATCACTGAGCAGTGATGCCAGTGCGTTGGCACGTGAACCACTGACTTGCTGCAGTGATAACAAGCTCACCACCTTATGGACCAGCAGGGCATAGAAGAGTAGTGTTTTTTTTTTTAACATTTGCAGCTTTTCTTTTCAGAAGTCGGATAAGCCCTTTAGTTCCTCAAGAAAATTGTATTATGAATGCATTATTCTCAGTAGCTTGGTGGTACCCAATAAAAAAATTTTTTTTTACCAAAGATCTCTTTACACCTGCCGATGCTTTGGCAATGATCGAGAATGAACCAATAATTCCTCCTTATTGCCCAACTGTTGAGCAGAGATGATAGTTGCATTTACATGCAGCAATCATCCCCTCGGCATGGCTATGAGTGATCACTACTTCGATCCCTCATCCTCATGCAAATAGATTGTTTTCCGGTAGCAAATCCCTGTTGATGAGTTTATGCGCCACATAAAATCCGTAATCACCAACACATGAGTGTTTTTAACATTTCTCTGGCAGTCAGTGGCACATTTAGATGGAGCAGTTATCGGGATAAGCATTTGTACCTTGGCTGGTGTAAAAGGGCCTTAAGGAATGTTTACTATATGCCACTAATGATATACTGTAGATTACCATTGATTATTGGGATAATCAGTTAAATGGGGATGGGATGCTGCTTTAAGTCACTTTTACATGGACACATGATTGGGCCAATTTTTGGGAATGAATATGTGTACGAATTCTTGTTGCCGAAAATTGACCCACGTAAATGTGTCAGCAAATGTTGCATGTACTGTTAGAAAAGGGCAATTGTCTCTCAAGAGAAATGGAACTGCCTTTTTAATTCCCAATGTACCAGTCACACATACTGTTGGAGCATTTTGACAGTAGAGGTGCCCAACTGGGTGTGCTAGCTAGTGGAATCTTATGTAATTGATCATAACTATTGTATAACATCATTATATAAAAGCATATTGTCACCTTATGTTTTGGCTACTAGATTCATTATGGATTTTCCTAACATGTTGTTAAAAAATTTGTAGTATGCAAAATTAAGGCCTCATTCACAGTGAAAAACAGCCATTATAAGGAATTTTTTAGAACCAATTACATTTTTTAGGGCTATTCGCATGTCCGTTTTTTTAATTGGCGTCAAAAAATATGACCGGTTCTATATTTGGTGGTTTTCACAGCCACAAGGACCCCATTAACATCCACAGGCCAATTTTTACCGGCCGTATAGACAGGAGTGCGCATATCTAATGACTGCACTAATGTGTGGGGACAACTTTTTGAATATTATGCAGTGTATGGAAAGAAACAAATAGAGCGCCAGTTGAGCATTGTTTACCTGGGAGACAAGTTTCTCTAATAAATGTGAAATCCAGCATATGCCTATTAACCATCTTTCCCTCGATAGAGAACTCATTTCAGATATTACCTCTTTGTGAAGCCTGATAAGAAATGCTACGTGAGCGAAGCTTCTCTGAAGAAATAATGCACATTTGTGGCATAAACAAAATACAAAGTGAGCAAATTTAATTGTGATTGTGCTTAGACCTTGTTGGAAAATACTCCAGCATTTGGCACAAAATGTTGAATCTAGTTTTTAAAAGAATAATCCACTCGTCTGTTTCCGTTTTCCAACTTGACAAGTCGTGTGGCTTAGCGCAAAGGAGTGGCATGTTATAAGACTTGACAACATGTATCAAAATTACATCATTACATCATTTTGGTAAGCCAACAATTGTTGTTGCAACATTAGATAAAAGTTCAGTTTAAACTTAAAGGGGTTATGCCATGATTAATGTAAAAATGAAAATCATAGATAGTCTAGTGCATAACAACCTCTTTCTAACAAAGCTAGAACCTGCCCTGCACCTCACATGGAACCAGAGATCTCCCCATTCTTTGCTCCAATTGTTCTGCTAGATTTATTTCAAGCTGTCAGCTTAGGGAAGGTGTCCTTTCTCAGGGATGTGTCCTTTCTGCTGCAGCTGGTGGCAGATGAAGGATGGAACTGAGCACGTGCTTCCGTCACAGTGAGCATCCAAAGAAATTAGAAAAAGAACAAACAGCAGGTGGCGCTATACATATAGATGTCATTGAATAACTTAGTAGCTATGATACATTTTTAATTACATGCAATTACTAAACTATTCAGATCCAGGTGCTGGTGTGAAAACTGTAGATTATTATTCATGGAACAACCCCTTTAAGTAATTGACAAAAATTTAGCAAGTTTAGTGGCTTGGATTAGGAATGTTTAATACTTCAGTTGAGTGGAGATATGTCTGTATAACAGAAAACAAAAAGAAATCTCGAGTCATAAAAATGAGGTGTTCTGCTAGAGCAATTGCTGACACACAACATTTTGGAAACTGCACTTTAATGGCAGTGATTTCTCTTACAGCTCCAACAGGTCCATGGTTACGAGGCTGGTGATTCCATTTGTTTAAAATGTAATATTCTGTTATGTTCCTTTTTTGGCATCTAACCAGAATCTATTACAGAAGAAGGCACCTGTATTTTCTACATTGGAGACATGAAACTTCCCATCATTGTGACTCCTCCACATCTAAAACAAAAGGAATATTTTGAGTGTCTTTGAAATTCTTCATCTCCGTCCCCAGACAAGTATTCAAACAACTGCCAAAATGTGTCTGCAATTTCTTTTTGCAGTTGGCTCCATCTGCTGAAATGGAAGCTTCTCACAGCTTGAATAATGTAGGCACCAAATGGTTTTCAGCCGTTCTATGATTCTGTGATTCTTTTTTTCTGTAAACAAAAACTAATTTACTGTACTATTCATGTGGAGCTTTTGATTATGATTAGATATGTTTATTTCAGATATTGAAAACGTCAAAACAGATAGAATACGTGGCCTAGTTGGGATGAGAAAGTCATCAAAATTCAGCTTTCTTTTTTCAAACTACTCAAAAAATTAGAGATGGCTTTGAAGGGGCAGAAAAGTCAAATTTTGCATCTAAGACATTTTGCATCAGAATTGCTCTACAATTTTGGTTTAAATTTCTGTTGCAAACTAAACCAGCAAACAGATAGCATAAAGTTAGACAAAAGTGTCTAGCGATGCACCAAATTTACCATCCAACCTGAGCCATTGTGAGAACTTTGGTGTAGGTTTAGACCGCCAAAGTTTACACCATCTACAGGATTACTAAAGAGTCCCAGCCTTAAACTTACCTTAGGTTTCAGAAGCTGTAGCTGACTTGATTCATAGGAATAAAGCAACAGATTTCAAACTATGCATATTACTTTTTTGCTAGATCATTATTACCATACTGGACTCCCACATCACAATTACTATGTCTCATGACAAACATCTAGTAAATAGACTGTGCTTCTGTGACAACCAAATTATCAGCTAACAAAAGGCAAAGCTTAAAAATTTCTTCCGTTTAAAGTGATGTCTTAGCAGCTTCTCAGCATGAATGCCCATGCCAAGCTGCCTCCCCATGTAATAATTGGCCATGAAGGAGCTCTTGCAAAATATGCACTTTGTTTAACCATGGAGAACACAAGAATTTCTGTATGAGGGTTTTAATATTTTAATCTCCACTTGGTCGCAATGAAGACATCACAAAGAGCTTCAATGGTCACTGCTAAGCAGAACTGTTACTCCGTGGAACCACTGATTAAAAGGATTGTGTTACCAGAAAATGACCTATTGTTTAAATCAAGTTTCATGTCAAAAATATTTCTTTAGAAAAAAATTTGGGTGATTTTTTTTTTTCACATTTTTCTATGTATTTTTTTTTTTTTATCCTAAAATCACGCAGTTTTTTTAAACCGGCCACTAGGCCTAAAATATGTCAAATCTTGCTGTTCCTTGAGAACAGCCATATGGGCCACAGACACAATAGACTCAAGGGGACCTTTGACTTCTATGGGAGATATTTTTAGGCATGTTCTGTGACCTGTGCAGAGGTTAGAAGAGAGTAGATAGGCTGTGACCATCACCTATTGGAAATGGTGGATTCTGTGTTATCTGGAAAGTGGTGACATCTGTCATTGTAATCCTGTCTGTAATGATAATGAGATGACTGCTGAAAAGTTACTTGTACAAATCAGCAAGTCTTGACATATCATTAGGCCTAAAGGTCAGTGTGAAAACTGGATGATCTTACAAATTTATTTAAACACCTTCCTGACAATCATTTTTCACCTTCACGAGAGAACCTATTTTTGCAAATCTGGCATGTGTCACTTTTTGTGATAACTTTCTTTTAGTTATCCAAGCCATTCTGAGAATGTTTTCTCATAACACTTCATAATTCATATTAGTGGTAAATTTGATTCAATACGTTTTACCTTTATTTATAAAAAAAAACATTTGGAAACATTTGCTATTTTCTTAGTTTGAATTTCTCAGATTTTAAGACAGATAATGATACCTCATAAAATAGTTATTAAATAAAATTCACCATATGTCTACTTTATATTGGGATCAATTTGTAAATATCATTTTATTTTTTAGGACATTCGAAGGCTTAGAATTTTAGAAGCATTTTTTCAAGAAATTTTTCAAAATCGACATAAAGGACCAATTCAGGTTTGAAGTCACTTTGAGGGGCTTACATTAGTGTTGAACGAATCAAGGTGAACGAACTGGAGCTGAACTAAAATTTCAGGAAAAATTTGATTCCGCACAAATCTGAATTTCCTCATGCTTTGTGATAACGAGTCATTTTCTTCCTAAAATGGAAGCTTACATGTGTTACAAAGTGAAAGTAAGAAGCCCGGGAATGCGAGCTCACCCATAATACTGTGAAGCCAGCCAATCCGTAGATAGCCATACCCTGTGATGTCACTGCCCTATAAAAGTCTTATCCTGAGCGGTCTCCGCCATTTCACTGTGAGCTAAACATAGGGAAAGTTGTGGCAAGCACTAGGGATAATGTTTCAGAAAGCTTTTAATTGTAGAATATTGTATATGGAGAGTGTAGGGACAGTGTAGGCAGATCGTAGCGAGAGTTTTTAGACACTGTAGGGAGAGCATAGGGAGACTGCAGGGACAGTGTAGGCCGAGTATAATTGCCTTTGTTTTGCTGCGCCATTCACAAAATCTGTTCTGTTATACATAGACTTATTGTGCATCAGACTCTTTTTCAAGAGGCAGTCTAATATATAGATGGATTTGTCTAGTACATTTTCTGCGCTATTAATACCTAATCTGTTATGTTATACATAGACTTACTGGCCATCAGACTTATTGTCAGCAGGCAGTCTAATATAGAGGTGTGTTTATTTAGATCATTTGCTGCACCATTAGGACTTGCTCTACGTTTACACTTGTGCTGTTAATTCCAGTATTGAGATCAGAAGGGATTAGCTAGGACTGTTGGTGGCCTGTATTATGATTACAGCCATATACGAGACCTGCCTGTCATACTGATGCACTGTTAAAGTTTTGCTACCAGAAAGGACTAGCTATGCATGTTGCTGCAATGCACAGTGATGTACACTGAGATACACTATCCCTAAAGTTTAACTGTCTTAAGGCTACTTTCACACTAGAGTTTAGTGTGGATCCGTCATGGATCTCCAGAAACTGTTCTGTTAAAATAATACAATCGCATGCATCCGTCATGAACGGATCTGGTTGTATTATGTCTTATATAGCCATAACGGACCCGTCATGAACACCATTGAAAGTCAATTGGGGACGGTTCCATTTGTGTCAGAGAAAACTGATCCATCCCCATTGATTTACATTGTGTGTCAGGAAGGATCCATCTTGCTCCGCACCACATGCTTGCAGCATTTTTCTGTCCGCGATGGGGACGCAACCAAACGGAATGGAATGCTTTTTTAAAAAATTCTGTTTCATTCAGTTTTGTCCCCATTCACAATAAATGGGGACAAAACTGAAGCGTTTTCTTCCGCTATCGAGATCCTGTGACAGATCTCAATAGCGGATTTGAAAACGCTAGTGTGAAAGTAGCCTTAACGTGCTTTGTGACAACAAATTTCTTGGATAAAATTGGCGCATCTCTAGATTACATAATAATAAAAACACTGATAAATAACCCTATTTTAGAAACGACATCCCTCAAGTTATTTAAAAAAAAATTAGAACGTTTTTTAAACCTTTAGGTGTTCCAAAGGAATTAAAGAGTAACTAAACCTTTGTAATCATTTTTTATATCAAGTCCCCAATGCCCTAAAAACACCATTTCTAATGTACAGTACTTTATTAATACATTTTGTATTTTTCTTAGTCTTTTACGTCTCATAAGCGCACCATTCATTGTGTGATTGAAACTCAGGAGTGTGAAATCTGTGAATGGGGCTGCAGCAGAGCAGTGAGTACGGGCCGGAGAACATATTTCTGCTCCTGCCGTTGCCCTCCGGAGGATTACTAGCTCCTGGCATAGCACATGTAGTACCAATCAAACCGTCACCTCATCCCGCAAAAAATGAGTCCTTACCTAAGATAATTGGTAGAAAAATAAAAAAGCTATGGCTCTCAGACTATGGATACACTAAAATATTATTTCGGTTTAAAAAAATGCTATTATTGTGTAAAACTTAAATAAATAAGAAAAAGTAGACATACTAGGTATTGCCATGTCCGTAATGATCTGCTCTATAAAAAAGTCACATGACCTAATCCCTCAGGTAAACTCAGTAAAAATAAATAAATAAAAACTGCGCCAAAACAACCAATTTTCTGGTCACTTTGCCCCACAAAGTGTAATAATGAATGATCAAAAAATCATATGTACCCAAAAATGGTACCAATAAAAACGTGAACTCTTCCTGCAAAAAAAAAAAAAACTGCACAAGATGATCGGCAGAAAAAAAAAAAATAGGGTGTCCAGAAAATGGAGATACAAAAACCTAATTTTTGTTTTCAAAAATGCTTTATTATGTAAAACTGAAACAAACATAATAGAAAGTAGACATATTTGATATAATTGCATCCGTAACAACCTGCTCTATAAAAATAGCCCATGATCTAACCTGTCAGATGAATGTTGTTAAAAATTAAAAATAAAAACGGTGCCAAAAGATCAATTTTTTGGTTACCTTGCCTCACAAAAAACGTAATATAGAGCAATTAAAAATCATATGTACCCCAAAATAGTACCAACAAGACCTTATCCCTTAGTTTCCAAAATGTGGTCACTTTTTTGAGTTTCTACTGTAGGGGTGCATCACGGGGGCTTCAAATGGGACATGGCATCTAAAAATCAGTTCAGCTAAATCTGCCTTCCAAAAACCATATGGCATTCCTTTCCTACTGCGCCCTGCCATGTGCCCGTACAGCAGTTTACGATCACATGTGGGGTGTTTCTGTAAACTGCAGAATGAGCGTAATAAATAAGGAGTTTTGTTTGGCTGTTAACCCTTTCTTTGCTACTGGAAAAAATGGATTGAAATTTTAAATCTTCCAAAAAAGTGAAATTCTGAAATTTCATCTCCATTTTCCATTAATTCTTGTGGAACACCTAAAGGGTTAACAAAGTTTGTAAAATCAGTTTTGTATACCTTGAGGGGTTTATTTTTTTAAATAGGGTAATTTTTGGGTGGTTTCGATTATGTAAGCCTCACAAAGTAACTTCAGACCTGAACTGGTCCTTAAAAAGTGTGTTTTGGAAATTTTCCGAAAAATTTCAAGATTTGCTTCCAAACTTCTAAGCCTTCTAATGTCCCCAAAAAATAAAATGGCATTTTCAAAATGATCCAAACACGAAGTAGACATATAGGAAATGTAAAGTAATAACTATTATAGGAGGTATCACTATCTATTATAAAAGTAGAAAAATTGAAATTTGTGTCACGAGAAAACAATCTCAGAATGGCTTGGATAAGTAAAAATGTTCCAAAGCTATTACCACATAAAGTGACAACATGTCAGTTTTGCAAAAAATGGCCTGGGCAGGAAGGTGAAAACTGGCCCGGGGTAGAAGGGGTTAATAGAGCTGTGTGAGGGCTTATTTTTGCGGGATGAGTTGACATTATCATTTGTACTATTTTGCGGTACATAAGAGCTTTCATTTTTGGGAAGCAGGATAAAGTAAAGGCAGGAAAAATGAAGTGATCTTCATTCTGCTGGTCAGCACAATTACAGGGATACTCATTTTATCCATAATTTTTTTTACAGTTTGCTACTTTTACACAATTAAAGCGTTTTGAGAAAAAATATCTAATTTCTGTGTCACCATTTTCTGAGAGTGTGTATAAGTTCATGTTTACATTAATGCCATTTTGGGGTACATAAGATTTTTGACCACTTGATATGTTTTTTGGGAGACAAGTTGAAAAAATGGCTGTTCAGGCATAGTTTTCTTTATTTTTTTTTCTGTTTTTTACCTGATTGGATAGAACATGTAATATTTTTATAGAGCAGGTTGGTACGGACACAGTAATACAATAAAAGTAAAAAAAAAAAAATGTTTTGTGTCACCATTTTCTGAGAGATTATTTTTATTTTTCTAGTGACGGTCTTGTATGAGGGCTTGTTTTTTGCAGGATGGCATGATGTTTTTATTGGTATTATCTTAGGGTATATACGACTTTCTGACAGCTTGATATTATGATTTCTGGGAGGTGAAGTTACCAAAAAATGGCTGTTCTGACTGTCATAAAAAATAAATAAATAAAAACTGTCAGAACAGCCATTTTTTGGTAACTTCACCTCCCAGAAATCATAATATCAAGCTGTCAGAAAGTCGTATATACCCTAAGATAATACCAATAAAAACATCATGTCATCCTGCAAAAAACAAGCCCTCATACAAGACCGTCACTAGAAAAATAAAAATAATCTCTCAGAAAATGGTGACACAAAACTTTTTTTTTTTTTACTTTTATTGTATTACTGTGTCCGTACCAACCTGCTCTAAAAAAATATCACCGTCAGGTCACTGTCATAAAAAATAAATAAATAAAAACTGTGACCTGACGGTGATATTTTTTCAGAGCCGGTTTCTATGGATGTGGCAATACCTAATATGTCTTTTCTTCTATTTTTGTGTAAATGGCTTGATGAGGGGAAAGGCACTTTTTAACTTTTTAAATTTTTTAATACTTGTTTTCACTTTTTATTTGCGTCCCATTATGTGACTTTTGAAGGTCTGATCGCTGTTTCAATGCAGTACAATGCATGCTCTATTGTACTGCATTAAAACTGTCAGTTTCATACTGACAGTTGCCTTGGAGACCCAGCCTGAGCCTCATAGTTTTCCATACATGGCTGGCCCGGAGCCTTTGTAAGGCTTTCAGCTCCCATGGAAACCATTGCTGATTGACCTAGATAGGGAGCTCCTCCAATCTTTATATCCCTTAAATGCAGCGATTAGCATTGACCGCAACATATAAGGGATTAATCTGCCAGCCTCTGAGCTTTTAACAATGCAGCCATGCCCCTGTACTGATCAAGTGAGCACAGTTAGTGTGCCCGCTTGATCAGTGCACTGTATACATACGGCAGAATGTAGAGAGGGGTTAAACATAGATGGTGAAATGGAAAATATAAAAAATAAAAAATAAAATTATAAATAAATAAGTTTAACATAAAAATGCAATCCTTCACATCTGCGTTTTCTTTTCTGGTTTTGAGTTTTGTCAGAGGATCTCAAAACCGGAGGAAAAAGCTTCAGTTTTGTCCCCATTCATTGTCAATGGGGACAAAACTGAACAAACCAGAACGAAGTGCACCAGAATGCATTCCATTCTGTTTTGTTGCGTCCCCATGCCAGACAAAAAAACACTATCATGGGATACTGATCAATATCCGGCATTAAACACAATGTAAGTCAATGGTGCCTTTACGTTTTTTTTCGGACACGAAAAAAAACCTGATCTGGCTCCCATTGACTTACAATGGTTTTCGTGCCGGATTCATCTTGTTCATTTTGTAGATAATACAACCGAATCCCTTCTAAACAGATGCAGACAGTTGTATTATTGACCGGATGCGTTTTTTGCTGATCCCCTGATGAATCCAGCAAAAACTAAAATGTTAAAGTAGCCTAAGAGATCATTTTTGATAACACATTCCGGTTACACATTTTGAGTAGTGTTGAGCGGGAAGAGCCATATTCGATTTTGCAATATTTCGCGAATATTCGCTTGAATATTCGTCTTATATTCGTCTAAATTGAATATTCGTCATTATTGTATTTATCGCGATTAATATGCGATTTAATCATTCGCATATTGCAATTTTTAAGCTTAGAATTAGAAGTTATAAATTATAACTTCTAATTGCCTTATAACTTAACAATAAGTCAACTTTCCTATTCTTTAATCTTGGAGATCTAGATTTAACACGAATATAGCGCTATATTCTATGTCTTTGTTAATAAAAAGAATCAAGATAGCAAAGTATTCTTTATTCTACATCAACGAAGATAGCGAAGTATTCTACATCAACGAAGATAGCGAAGTATTCTACATCTTCCTCAATTTAAGTTATTATCGCGTTGCGTTTACAACTTAGGCGATTTTGATAATGGTGGTATTGGGAGAATTAACGGTCGGATATAACAAATATAGTACTATATCTAAGAATAGTGGATTATAAAAGTTATAAAATATTATCGCATTGCGATTACAAATTAGCACTGCTAGATTCCATATTCGTTAAATTCTAGCAAGCTGACCCATTCCATTAGAGACCCAGCAGCAGCTACAAGTTTAAATCGCAATGCGATTAATATAACTTGAATTAATCGCATTGCGATTTCAACTTAGACCTGGTTTACTAAATTACTTTAAATTAGCGAGGATGAAAAATATATTTATTAGTCAAAACAAAATATTCTCCATCTTCGCTAATTCAAGAAAGCCAACCATTGTAAACCAGGTACAAGGTAAAATCGTTATGCGATTTATTCAAGTTATATTAATCGCATTGCGATTTAAACTTGTAGCTGCTGCTGGGTCTCTAATGGAATGGGTCAGCTTGCTAGAATTTAACGAATATGGAATCTAGCAGTGCTAATTTGTAATCGCAATGCGATAATATTTTATAACTTTTATAATTGCAATTGCAACTTGATTCTCACATCCGACAGTACATTCTAGCATGGAGGCGTTCCCATGGTGATGGGGACGCTCCATGTGCACGGGAAGTAGATAGAGGCGGAAACGGGCACTGACTTGAGCGGGCAGGGAGCAAGGAATCCTCTCTTAAAAGTACAGCTTTTGGACGAAGCTAGGGTAACAATAAAAAAAATATATATTCGAAATAACGAATATATAGCACTATATTCGAAATATTTGCGAATTAGCAAAGTGCCGATATTCGCTTAAAAATTTTGATATTTGAATATTCGCGCTCAACAACTGTGCCACAACTGTGGTGTAATGAACATACAACTTTGCAGTAACATATTACTGCTCAATTATGTTATGTCACATTCTGTTCTATATTAGCTATAAGTAACTCACAAGGGGTACTGCTGAAACTTCTGAACACATTTTGTAATGCTTTTTTTCCTGTTTTGTTTTTATTTGGGGGAAAAATGTCATTTGCCATGTTCACAGATAAAATGCTAAAACATTCTATGAAAAACCTGTGGAGTCCAAATACTCAGTATTCCTCAAGTTGTGTAGTTTCCAATAATGATGTCACTGTGGTTTTCCTTGTACGGGCACCTCAGGAGCTCTACAAATGCAACATGACACCTGAAAACCATTTCATTATACTTAATGGGGCTGGCGGGCATTCCAGTTGCATCTGGCATTGCTGGATCCAGAGAAATCCGGCAGGCTTTTCTCTGACGGAACAGCCTGACGGAATCGATGCCACAGATGTGAAAGTAGCAAAAGGCGTCATGCACACATCCGATTCTATATTTTTGGTCTGCAAACAGTGGATCTGCAGAACTACAGACCATGTTTTTCTCACTCCCATCGATGACTATTCTCATCAACAATGTGGGCAAAAATAGGATATATTAATTAATAAATGAATGTAAAACAGAAGTGTCAACTGTCAGAGGTACATCGACAAGGTGAAGTGCAACAGGGTTGATCACATGTACGTCTATACAGTGGGTAGATATAAGAAGACAACAATAGACTATTCCTCTGATTTCTACAGTGCTGAGGAATTTGCTGGCCCTATATAAATAAATATTAAACACCAATAAAAAGAGGGGCACAAAATATACAAACTACGACATAAAATAAACCATACACTCCTATACAGAAATTATACAATACGCCGACCATATAGAGAAAAATATATTTTATTCAGTAGAGTTTATATTAAATGGTGGAAAATTTCAAACATTAAAACAGAGACACCCCTGCTAATATATCTATAATGTCAAAATAGAATATATTAAATATAAGCAACAAGCCAGTCATAGGGGTAGATAGGTAATACCTACAATATAATTATATAAAGTGAGGCTATAGTATAAACATTAAAGGGCATCACCCATGACTAATGTAAAAAATGAATAACAGACATCATGTAGTACATGTAAGTTTGCTTCTAACAAAGCTAGAACCAGCCCTGTACCTCACATGGATCCAGAGATCTCCCCGTTCATTGTTCTGCTAGATTTATATCAAGCTAATAGCTAAAGGGGAGTGTCTTTTCTGCTGCAGCTAAGGGGGCGTGTCTCAACTCTCCCTATCACAGCTCAGGGGGCAGCTGAAGGATGAAATTGAGCATGTGTGGCCTTCTCAGTGGGCAGGTCAAAGAAATAAGGCAAAAATAAACAGCAGGTGGCGCTATACAGATACATTTTATTGAATATCTCAGTGGCTATGTTAAATTTTTAATTACATGCAATTACAAAAGTATTCAGATCCAGGTGCTGCTTTGAAAACTGTAGAATTTTTTTTTAGGTGGGACAACCCCTTTAACCACCTCCGGACCGCTGTACGCACAGACGCTTCCTGGAGGTGGTTGATTCATTCCGCCTGGACGCATATACGCGTCATCTCGCGAGACGCAAGATTTCCTGTGAACGCGCGCACACAGGCGCGCGCGCTCACAGGAACGGAAGGTAAGAGAGTTGATCTCCAGCCTGCCAGCGGCGATCGTTCGCTGGCAGGCTGGAGATGTGTTTTTTTTAACCCCTAACAGGTATATTAGACGCTGTTTAGTTTGTAAACGCTATAACTTTTACCCAAACCATTTTTTTTTTACCCAAACATTTTTTTTATCAAAGACATGTAGAACAATAAATTTAGAGCAAAATTTATATATGGATGTCGTTTTTTTTGCAAAATTTTACAACTGAAAGTGAAAAATTTCATTTTTTTGCAAAAAAATCGTTAAATTTCGATTAATAAC
Source organism: Bufo bufo (assembly GCF_905171765.1). Taxonomy (NCBI): domain Eukaryota; kingdom Metazoa; phylum Chordata; class Amphibia; order Anura; family Bufonidae; genus Bufo; species Bufo bufo. Next base: position 333,109,906 of record NC_053389.1, read on the forward strand.
AAAAAAAGTAAAAATGTCAGCAGCAATGAAATACCACCAAATGAAAGCTCTATTAGTGAGAAGAAAAGGAGGTAAAATTCATTTGGGTGGTAAGTTGCATGACCGAGCAATAAACGGTGAAAGTAGTGTAGGTCAGAAGTGTAAAAAGTGGCCTGGTCTTTCAGGGTGTTTAAGCACTGGGGGCTGAGGTGGTTAAGCATATTTTTTCTCTATATGGTAAACCGTATAATTTCTCTACAGTAGTGTATAAATATATATTAGTAGTAGCAGTAGTATTATCACTAGACTGCTAGACTGGCTACATCTGAATGACAAAATCCAACATTTCACTCTGCATCCTGTCACAGGAACCATATATGGTTCAGGTTTGTATGCATGTTCAAGAATGTATATTAGGGATCTACAGTAGGTGGACCTCCTTATTTGTATTCTCAGTGGTCTCAATAATAGAAATACGGAACTGAGGATGCCTTGTTGTATTTAGGTTAATATATAACTTTTATTTAGGTCATATAAAATAAATGAGACAGTATGGTGTATAAATCTACACTATTAGAAGATAGGGGGCGCTATGGGTCTATATCAGCGAATGAGGCCAGTCTGCCTATTATAGTAGAGGAGGGTGGTACCCTGGGGAGGAGCCTATTAGTCCGGACCCTAACTCACCCTGTATACTCACCCTACTTGGCCTGGTCTAATAGGTGTCAAAACCTCAGTGGCTGTAGTCGGGGCACTCGTCCTAACAAGGACGACCCCCAGCCTCAGGAACCTCGGGCCTGTGCTGTAAACCCTATTCTCTTACCTCCCTAGAAGTTGTTGATGGTACCTTTATCCTACGCGTTTCACCGGGTGTAGACTCGGCTCGTCAGGGATATTGGTGGACAGAGCACCTGATGCAGTGGCTGTGCGTCTGTAGTCTTCTTCTGGCAGTGGCAATCATTGATACTCCCGCGTCTCCTTTTGAACGCGTAGCTCCTCCCACATGGTGCGTCACTCATCACGTGTCTCTTCAGACGGAGACACCATGCCGAGATACCGCCCCAGGCTGAGTACGGGCTCGCTGTGCTCCGTCACTACCCGGAAGTGACATGTGTTGTGGGAGTGGTTAGTTGCTATGGGGATCTAACTCCGCGTCCCCGGCTAACTTTCAGTGCAGCAAGTTTCTATTGATGATCGCTGTTTAGCGATCCTAGTGCCGTCTGGGTCAGAGGACAGCTGATGGGTAGTTGTACATGTATCAGTTAGTGGACCGGAGACGACGCTCAATCACCCCGTCCTGTTCCGGACCGCAGTGAGAGCGTGCAGGTCCAGTCCACTTCTAAGTTATAGCAGCAGTCTCATTGCACTAAGATACAGCTTTTGGTAAGATAATAGCAAATATATATATATATATATATATATATATATATAGTAGTGTTCACATGTGTATATCGCACACATATACCTGTACATGACCAGCGTCTGTTGCCTATACGTACAGAAGAATTTGCACCATAGACCAGTGTGTTTCACACAGGTACCCCCGTGCATAGCCAGTATGTATCACACAGGTACCCCTGTGCATGGCCAAGATCAGATGACCTATACGTTTAGTAATTTATATGCAGCTGACACTGTACATGACAATAAGTTTGTCCACATGGTATATTGCAAAGGGTAAGTGTACCCTAGTATAGTTAGCACTACTCCATATAGTATCTATGATATATAGGTTATTCCTAGATAGATGGTAATAGTCCACTCAGTACAGTCCCCAAGTTCAGATTGGAACACTTGGTGCAGATAAATGTTACCAGTGTCCCATAGTGTCCCTTAGGTACCAATGTCCCATAGGCACACTTGGGGGCAGCGCCGTGGACAGCAAAAGTATGGAGGGATAGTCTGGTCGGTATTATTTCACTACTAGATGGCCTGTATTTTAATCTACCGATATTGTTTTCACAGGAACGGTTTATACGAAAGGTATTCATTGAGACCATTAGGTGTCACTGATTTTAGTCTAAAGATCCATCTGGTTTCTGCCTTGAGGATCATTTTGTCCCAATCTCCACCTCTGCTGGGCCTGGTGATGTGCTGGATACCTATAAATTTAAGGTAAGTGGTATCCCCATTGTGATATTGGTTCATATGGCGGGCCACTGATGTATCTTTCTTATTTTGGACATCATTGATGTGGTCTCTGATTCTACGCCTAAACTCCCTCTTTGTTTTCCCTACATAGTCAAGGGGGCATGAGCATTGTGCCAGATAAACTACACCCATAGTGAGGCAGTTTATATAATCACGTATTGAGTACTCTATGTGTGTAGCCGAACTTGTGAAGTTCATGGTTTTGGATATTTGACTACAGGCTGTGCACCTTCCACATTTGAAGGTGCCTAGCGGCCTCCTTGACAGCCAGTTTCCGGGGTTCTGAGGGGGCTGGTAGTGGCTGTTGACCAGTCTATCCTTCAAGCTTCTGCCTTTTCTGTAAGTTATTAGGGGGTAGGGACTAGAGTTGAGCGAACACCTGGATGTTCGGGTTCGACGAGTTCGGCCGAACTTTCGAAAAATGTTCGGGATCCGAACTCGACCCGAACTTCATCCCGAACCCGAACCCCATAGAAGTCAAAGGGGACCCGAACTTTTGGGCACTAAAAAGGCTGTAAAACACACCCGGAAAGGGCTAGAGGGCTGCAAAAGGCAGTAAAATGTAGTTAAATCCCCTGCAAACAAATGTAGATAGGGAAATGATGAGTTAACATAAAATAAATAAAAATTAAACAATATTAATTGGAGTGAGGTCCCATAGCACAGAATCAGGCTTCAAGTCACCCACCAATGGAGAAGGTCACTTACTATTATTTTGACCACAGCACCCAGACAAAGGAGAGAGGTCCCACAGCAGAGAACCAGGCATCATATCACCCACCACAGGAGTAGGCCACCATTTAGTTACTTTGACCCCTACACCCAGACGGAGGAGAGAGGTTACACAGCAGAGAATCAGGCATTTAGATCACCCACCACAGGAGTAGGCCACCATTGAATCAGACCCCGGCAACCATGTCAGATGGCACAAGCATAAGCTTTATATCAATCAGCACAGGAGAAGGCGACTTTGACAGACTTTGACCCCTACACCCGGACGGAGGAGAGAGGTTTCAAAGCAGAGAATCAGGCATTTAGATCACCCACCACAGGAGTAGGCCCCAATTTAATGGGACCCCGGCAACCATGTCAGATGGCACAACCATCAGCTTCATATCAATCAGCACAGGAGAAGGCGACTTTGAAAGACTTTGACCCCTACACCCAGACGGAGGAGAGAGGTTTCACAGCAGAGAATCAGGCATTTAGATCACCCACCACAGGAGTAGGCCCCCATTGAATCAGACCCTGGCAACCATGTCAGATGGCACAACCATCAGCTTTATATCAATTAGCACAGGAGAAGGCGACTTTGAAAGACTTTGACCCCTACACCCAGATGGAGGAGAGAGGTTTCACAGCAGAGAATCAGGCATCATATCAACCACCACAGGAGAAGCCACCATTTAGTTACTTTGACCCCTGCACCCAGGAAGAGGAGAGAGGCACCACAGCACATATTCTGGCATCATATCAGCCACCACAGGAGAAGCCACCATTGAGTTACTTTGACCCCCGCACCCAGGAAGAGGAGAGAGGCACCACAGCACATATTCTGGCATCATATCAGCCACCACAGGAGAAGCCACCATTGAGTTACTTTGACCCCCGCACCCAGGAAGAGGAGAGAGGCACCACAGCACATATTCTGGCATCATATCAGCCACCACAGGAGAAGCCACCATTGAGTTACTTTGACCCCTGCACCCAGGAAGAGGAGAGAGGCCCCACAGCACATATTCTGGCATCATATCAGCCACCACAGGAGAAGCCACCATTTAGTTACTTTGACCCCTTCACCCAAACAGAGGAGAGAGGTTCCACATCAGAGAATCAGGCATCATATCAACCACCACAGGAGTAGGCCACAATTTAATGGGACCCCGGCAACCATGTCAGATGGCACAACCATCAGCTTCATATCAATCAGCACAGGAGAAGGCGACTTTGAAAGACTTTGACCCCTACACCCAGACGGAGGAGAGAGGTTTCACAGCAGAGAATCAGGCATTTAGATCACCCACCACAGGAGTAGGCCCCCATTGAATCAGACCCTGGCAACCATGTCAGATGGCACAACCATCAGCTTTATATCAATCAGCACAGGAGAAGCCACCATTGAGTTACTTTGACCCCTGCACCCAGGAAGAGGAGAGAGGCCCCACAGCACATATTCTGGCATCATATCAGCCACCACAGGAGAAGCCACCATTGAGTTACTTTGACCCCCGCACCCAGGAAGAGGAGAGAGGCACCACAGCACATATTCTGGCATCATATCAGCCACCACAGGAGAAGCCACCATTGAGTTACTTTGACCCCTGCACCCAGGAAGAGGAGAGAGGCCCCACAGCACATATTCTGGCATCATACTAACCACCACAGGAGAAGCCACCATTGAGTTACTTTGACCCCTGCACCCAGGAAGAGGAGAGAGGCCCCACAGCACATATTCTGGCATCATATCAGCCACCACAGGAGAAGCCACCATTGAGTTACTTTGACCCCCGCACCCAGGAAGAGGAGAGAGGCACCACAGCACATATTCTGGCATCATATCAGCCACCACAGGAGAAGCCACCATTGAGTTACTTTGACCCCCGCACCCAGGAAGAGGAGAGAGGCACCACAGCACATATTCAGGCATCATATCACACACCACAGGAGAAGGCCTCTTTCAGTGATTTAGGCCTTTGGACCCAGACAGAGGAGAGAGGCACCACAGCACATATTCTGGCATCATATCAGCCACCACAGGAGAAGCCACCATTGAGTTACTTTGACCCCTGCACCCAGGAAGAGGAGAGAGGCCCCACAGCACATATTCTGGCATCATATCAGCCACCACAGGAGAAGCCACCATTGAGTTACTTTGACCACTGCACCCAGGAAGAGGAGAGAGGCCCCACAGCACATATTCTGGCATCATATCAGCCACCACAGGAGAAGCCACCATTTAGTTACTTTGACCCCTGCACCCAGGAAGAGGAGAGAGGCACCACAGCACATATTCTGGCATTATATCAGCCACCACAGGAGAAGCCACCATTTAGTTACTTTGACCCCTTCACCCAAACAGAGGAGAGAGGTTCCACATCAGAGAATCAGGCATCATATCAACCACCACAGGAGTAGGCCACAATTTAGTTTATTTGACCCCTGCACCCAGGAAGAGGAGAGAGGCCCCACAGCACATATTCTGGCATCATATCACACACCACAGGAGAAGGCCTCTTTCAGTGATTTAGGCCTTTGGACCCAGACAGAGGAGAGAGGTCAGAGATTAGCTTCATATCCCCCAGCACAGCAGAAGACCGCTTTATTTGACTTAGGCCTCAGCACCCAGACAGAAGACAGAGGTAGCATGGCAGAGGTTATGGCTTCATGTCACCCGTTAGTTTAACCGGCCACTTTCATCTGGTTAGGCCCCGGCGCCCAGACAGAGAAGAGTTTCATTCAACTGTGGGTTTCATAAAATTTGTATCAAATAAAGAAGTGGCCCGTAGCACAACAAGACATGTTTTAGGCAGTTAATAAGGACTACTCTGCACAAGGGAGGGACAGGTCCTGTGGGATCCATGCCTGGTTCATCTTTATGAAGGTCAGCTTGTCCACGTTGGCTGTGGACAGGCGGCTGCGCTTGTCAGTAATGACGCCCCCTGCCGTGCTGAATACGCGTTCAGATAAAACGCTGGCCGCCGGGCAGGAAAGCACCTCCAAGGCATAACATGCTAACTCTGGCCACGTGGACAATTTCGAAACCCAGTAGTTGAATGGGGCCGAACCATCCGTCAGGATGTGGAGGGGTGTGCAGACATACTGTTCAACCATGTTAGTGAAATGCTGCCTCCTGCTAACACGTTCCGTATCAGGTGTCGGTGCAGATAGCTGTGGCGTGGAGACAAAACTTTTCCACATTTCTGCCATGCTAACCCTGCCCTCAGATGAGCTGGCCGTGACACAGCTGCGTTGGCGACCTCTTGCCACTCCTCTGCCTTCACCTTCCACCTGTTCCCCTGTGACATGTGGGAATGCTCTCAAGAGCGCCTCTATCAGCGTGCGCTTGTACTCGCGCATCTTACGGTCGCGCTCCAGTTCAGGAATTAAAGTGGGCACATTGTCTTTATACCGGGGATCCAGCAGGGTGGCCACCCAGTAGTCTGCACACGTTAAAACGTGGGCAACTCTGCTGTCGTTGCGCAGGCATTGGAGCATATATTCGCTCATGTGGGCCAGGCTACCCATGGGTAAGGACAAGCTGTCCTCTGTGGGAGGCGTATCGTCATCGTCCACCGTATCCCCCCAGCCACGCACCAGTGATGGGCCTGGGCTGCCACCCCGCTGTGAACTTGCGTCATCCTCGTCCCCCTCCACCTCCTCCTCCTCATCCTCCTCGTCCTCCAGTACAGTGCCTTGGCTGGCGACTTGTGAACCTGTCCTCTGCTGCTTAAACAAACCTCCCTCTGAGCCACTTCGAACAGACTGGCCCGAAAGTGTTAGAAACGAGCCCTCATCCTCCTCCTCCTCCTCCACCTGGGCCACCTCCTCTAACATCATTGCCCTAAGTGTTTTCTCAAGGAGACATAGAAGTGGTATTGTAACGCTGATAACAGTGTCATCGCCACTGGCCATGTTGGTGGAGTACTCGAAACAGCGCAGCAGGGCACACAGGTCTCGCATGGAGGCCCAATCATTGGTGGTGAAGTGGTGCTGTTCGGCAGTACGACTGACGCGAGCGTGCTGCAGCTGAAACTCCACTATGGCCTGCTGCTGCTCGCACAGTCTCTCCAGCATGTGCAAGGTGGAGTTCCACCGGGTGGGCACGTCGCATATGAGGCGGTGAGCGGGAAGGCCGAAGTTCCGCTGTAGCGCAGACAGGCGAGCAGCGGCAGGATGTGAACGGCGGAAGCGCGCACAGACGGCCCGCACTTTATGCAGCAGCTCTGACATGTTGGGGTAGTGGTGAATGAACCTCTGCACCACCAAGTTCAGCACATGCGCCAGGCAAGGGATGTGCGTCAAACCGGCTAGTCCCAGAGCTGCCACGAGATTTCGCCCATTATCGCATACCACCAGGCCTGGCTTGAGGCCCACCGGCAGAAACCACTCGTCGGTCTGTTGTTCAATACCCCGCCACAACTCCTTTGCGCTGTGGGGCCTGTCCCCCAAACATATGAGTTTCAGAATGGCCTGCTGACGTTTACCCCGGGCTGTGCTGAAGTTGGTGGCGAAGGTGTGTGGCTGACCGGATGAGCTGGTGGAAGCAGTGGAGGAGGAAGCCGAGTAGGAGGAGGAGGCTACAGGAGGCAGAGAATGATGCCCTGCGATCCTAGGGGGCGGAAGGACGTGCGCCAAGGAACTGTCCGCCGGGGGCCCAGCCGCCACTACATTCATCCAGTGTGCAGTTAGTGAGATATAGCGTCCCTGGCCGTGCTTACTGGTCCACGTATCTGTGGTTAGGTGGACCTTGCCACAAATGGCGTTGCGCAGTGCACACTTGATTTTATCGGACACTTGCATGTGCAGGGAAGGCACGGCTGTCTTGGAGAAGTAGTGGCGGCTGGGAACCACATACTGCGGGACAGCCATGGCCATCAGCTGTTTGAAGCTGTCTGTGTCCACCAGCCGGAATGACAGCATTTCAAAGGCCAGCAGTTTAGAAATGCTGGCGTTCAGGCCAAGGGCTCGAGGGTGACTCGGGGGGAATTTGCGCTTCCTCTCTAAGGTTTGAGATATTGAGAGCTGAACGCTGCTGTGTGATATAGTGGAGACGCTAGTTGGTGGTGTCGGTGGCACATCCTCTGTTTGCTGCTCGGCAGGTGGCAACATTCCTCTCGAGGCGGAAGCCGAGGCAGCAGCGGTAGAGGGAGCAGGGGGAGCCTCAGCGAGTGCCTGGTTTTTAAGGTGTGTACCCCACTGCAGTTCATGCTTTGCATGTAGATGCCTGGTCATGCAGGTTGTGCTGAGGTTCAGAACGTTAATGCCTCGCCTCAGGCTCTGATGGCAGAGCGTGCAAGTCACTCGGGTCTTGTCGGTAGGACATTGTTTAAAGAAGTGCCATGCCAGGGAACTCTTTGAAGCTGCCTTTGTGGGGCTGGGTCCCTGTTGGCGATGTCCAGTAGCAGGCGAACTCTGGGGGCGGCGGCTCGTCTGCTTTGGCCCCCTGCTCCCTCTTTGGCTTCGCTGTTGTCTCGGTCTCACCACTACCTCTTCCTCTGAACTGTGAAAGTCATCGCCACGACCTTCAGTCCATGTGGGGTCTAAGACCTCATCGTCCTCTGCATCGTCTTCCACCCAGTCTCCCTCCCTGACCTCCTCCTGTTCAGTCTGCACACTGCAAAAAGACGCGGCAGTGGGCACCTGTGTTTCGTCATCATCAGAGAGTCGGTGACTCTGCTGTGGTGGTATTCCCATGTCCTCTTCATCTGGAGACATAAGTGGTTGTGCGTCAGTGCATGGTATGTCTTCCTCCACTGGGGAAGGGCTAGGTGGACGCCCCTGGGAAACCCTGGAAGCAGAGTCTTCAAACAGAAGAAGAGACTGCTGCATAACTTGTGGCTCAGACCGTTTCCCTGATATGCTTGGGGGTGATGTGACAGACTGATGGGCTTGGTTTTCAGGTGCCACCTGTGCGCTTTCCGCAGAAGACTGGGTGGAAGACCATGTGGTGAACGTGCTGGAAGCACTGTCGGCCACCCAATCGATTAATGCCTGTACCTGCTCAGGCCTTACCATCCTAAGAGCGGCATTGGGCCCCACGAGATATTGCGGTACATTCTGCCGGCTAGTTGAGGGAGTTCGTTCCCTACTGTGTGCGCCTGGGGCCGAACGGCCACGTCCTCTACCAGCAACAGAGGCTCCACGGACACCACCACGACCGCGTCCTCGTCCCTTAATAGTATTTTTCTTCATTGTTGCGATTCAACTCGCACCACAATGAAATATATTATTTTTTATAAGCAAAATCCCCTCACTGGAATACTTTCAGTCTTTTGACTGTATGGATTACAGATGGAATGACTGTTATATGTGAGTACCGCTTTCTTTGACAGATTCTAGTATGGGTACATATATGTTTTCCCAACCCCAGCACATTAGTTTGCTAATTCCAGATGTATGAAACGCAGGCCTAACTGTATCTAGTATATTGAACGCCAGATAAACTAACTTGGCCTTTTTTAAATAAAAAAAAAATTCCCTCACTGGAATACTTTCAGTCTTTTGACTGTATGGATTACAGATGGAATGACTGTTATATGTGAGTACCGCTTTCTTTGACAGATTCTAGTATGGGTACATATATGTTTTCCCAACCCCAGCACATTAGTTTGCTAATTCCAGATGTATGAAACGCAGGCCTAACTGTATCTAGTATATTGAACGCCAGATAAACTAACTTGGCCTTTTTTAAATAAAAAAAAAATTCCCTCACTGGAATACTTTCAGTCTTTTGACTGTATGGATTACAGATGGAATGACTGTTATATGTGAGTACCGCTTTCTTTGACAGATTCTAGTATGGGTACATATATGTTTTCCCAACCCCAGCACATTAGTTTGCTAATTCCAGATGTATGAAACGCAGGCCTAACTGTATCTAGTATATTGAACGCCAGATAAACTAACTTGGCCTTTTTTAAATAAAAAAAATTCCCTCACTGGAATACTTTCAGTCTTTTGACTGTATGGATTACAGATGGAATGACTGTTATATGTGAGTACCGCTTTCTTTGACAGATTCTAGTATGGGTACATATATGTTTTCCCAACCCCAGCACATTAGTTTGCTAATTCCAGATGTATGAAACGCAGGCCTAACTGTATCTAGTATATTGAACGCCAGATAAACTAACTTGGCCTTTTTTAAATAAAAAAAATTCCCTCACTGGAATACTTTCAGTCTTTTGACTGTATGGATTACAGATGGAATGACTGTTATATGTGAGTACCGCTTTCTTTGACAGATTCTAGTATGGGTACATATATGTTTTCCCAACCCCAGCACATTAGTTTGCTAATTCCAGATGTATGAAACGCAGGCCTAACTGTATCTAGTATATTGAACGCCAGATAAACTAACTTGGCCTTTTTTAAATAAAAAAAATTCCCTCACTGGAATACTTTCAGTCTTTTGACTGTATGGATTACAGATGGAATGACTGTTATATGCGAGTACCGCTTTCTTTGACAGATTCTAGTATGGGTACATATATGTTTTCCCAACCCCAGCACATTAGTTTGCTAATTCCAGATGTATGAAACGCAGGCCTAACTGTATCTAGTATATTGAACGCCAGATAATCTAACTTGGCCTTTTTTAAATAAAAAAAATCCCCTCACTGGAATACTTTCAGTCTTTTGACTGTATGGATTACAGATGGAATGACTGTTATATGTGAGTACCGCTTTCTTTGACAGATTCTAGTATGGGTACATATATGTTTTCCCAACCCCAGCACATTAGTTTGCTAATTCCAGATGTATGAAACGCAGGCCTAACTGTATCTAGTATATTGAACGCCAGATAAACTAACTTGGCCTTTTTTAAATAAAAAAAAAATTCCCTCACTGGAATACTTTCAGTCTTTTGACTGTATGGATTACAGATGGAATGACTGTTATATGTGAGTACCGCTTTCTTTGACAGATTCTAGTATGGGTACATATATGTTTTCCCAACCCCAGCACATTAGTTTGCTAATTCCAGATGTATGAAACGCAGGCCTAACTGTATCTAGTATATTGAACGCCAGATAAACTAACTTGGCCTTTTTTAAATAAAAAAAATTCCCTCACTGGAATACTTTCAGTCTTTTGACTGTATGGATTACAGATGGAATGACTGTTATATGTGAGTACCGCTTTCTTTGACAGATTCTAGTATGGGTACATATATGTTTTCCCAACCCCAGCACATTAGTTTGCTAATTCCAGATGTATGAAACGCAGGCCTAACTGTATCTAGTATATTGAACGCCAGATAAACTAACTTGGCCTTTTTTAAATAAAAAAAAAATTCCCTCACTGGAATACTTTATGGCTTTTCACTGTATGGATTACAGGTGGACTGGTATTAGTAGGGGTGACACAAGCACACCCAAGTCCCTGATGTAGGATTTCTATGGCACAGACCACTATTACAAGTGATTAATGGACGTTGGGAGAGATTGTGCTGCAGCACTAGTCCCAAGATGGCCGCCGCCTATCAGCCCAGTAACATGTGCCACAAAATGGTCTGCACAACCTTTAAAAAAAATAGCCTTGGACTGTGCTGCTAAATCGCTATTGGTCTGAATCCCAGGTGTAGATGTCTGACTTGTTTGGAGCTTTGGAATGCACACTGTGGCAGCTTCTGCTGCAGCACTACAAGTCGCAAAATGGCGGCCGGCGGTCAGCCCAGGTACATGTGGATGGAAAAATCACTCTGGCCACTCTAAAAATAGCCAATCCCTATCAAAAAAGCAGCTCAGCTGCAGTTGTTCAGATGAATCACAGGTGGAGGAGAGAAATTTGCTTCCAGTTATTCAATTATCCCTGCCTATTCTCGCCCTAGCATCAGCTGCGTCTATCCCTGTTCTATTCACATCGGGAGTGAGCACGTCCCGACGTGCGCACAAGCTTATAAAGAGGCTGAGTCACATGCTGCACTTGGCCAATCACAGCCTTGCCAATAGTAGGCATGGCTGCGATGGCATCTTAGGGCAAGTAGTATGATGCATGTTGATTGGCTGCTTTGCAGCCTTTCAAAATGCGCCAAAATACATGCCGAACGACGAACCCGAACCCGAACTTTTACGAAAAAGTTCGGGTTCGGGTCTGTGTCACGAACACCCCAAAATTCGGTACGGACCCGAACTATACTCGAACTGTTCGCTCAACACTAGACTAGGGACCTATAATATCTTCCAGATCTGGGTCTGTTTGTAGTATGTCCCAGTGTCTGGATAGCACCTGTCTCACCTGCTGATGTGCATCATCAAAGGTACCAACGATGCGAGCAGAGTTCTGCTCCCTCGTTGGTCCCCCCTTCTTCTTGTTGGGTATGAGCAATGTGTCTCTGTTTGCCGAACATGCTCCCTCAAAGGCCACACGTAGCACTCCGTCTGGGTAGCCTCTTTCCCTGAACCTGTATCTCAGATCCCTTGCTTCACTCTTGAATTTTTTCATAGTGGAGCAATTACATCGGAGTCTGAGATACTGGCCCTTGGGTATGCCCCTCCGTAGAGCATAGGGGTGGGCACTTTCCCAGCGGAGCATGCTATTTGTGGCCGTCTTTTTACGGTAAATGGATGTAGTTATTTTATTCCCTAAGCCTCTTTCTATCAATACATCTAAGAAAGGTAGGGAGTCATGGTTAACTTCAGAGGTGAACCTGAGGCCTAGGTCGTTGTTATTAATAACATCCATAAATTCATGCATGTTATGCAATATAGATAACAATTCTATAATGTAACTCTAGGCCTCACATTTGGCATTTATTTTCTAAATCGCTATAATATATAAAGACTAGCTGTAACACTGAAAGGAAATATGTTTTTGCTCACTGCGTCAGTTTCAAGTCATAGATTTAGAAAGCAGAACAGATATGTAAAAACACAGTGAAATGCCTTTGTGTCAGCATGGCTAATATTACCTCTAGAGTGTGGTATGAGGTTTGAATGAACCAGAATAAATATTATCCCAAGATAACCCAATGCTTGCATTTAGCCTGTGTGTATTTTACATTTTTCATTCAAAGTTTTGCTTTAAATATTCGCTGACTCTTTGAATGTTTATGGCTACATACGGTTTCTTAGATTCAATTTCAATAATTATACTTTAGAGAAAAGTATTTGTTTAAATGACCTTATTTTTGCTTATTTGTAATGATGATACTTTGTAAAACAAAAAAAAAGTTCTCACATTACCATTCTTGCGCCCAGACACATTTCCCAATATTTATACTGGGCACAGGCACTCAAAGGGGAGGAGGGCATAAGAATTCAAAAATTCTATGTTTTGTTTTGGGTTTTTTTTAAGTAAAAAGAAAATGGCAGCGCCAGAGCTGCCAAGAACAACAGAAAAAAAGGAAATTAATGTTGCTTTGCCTATGAGAGACTATGGTGCCATGTGTTTCTAGGATATGATTGAATACATTCCTTCAGAGGGAAATAACTCCAGTACATTAGTGGGTGGCTTTATTAGTAGAAGTAAAACTAAGAACCGTGCACTGTTCATACTCATTAGAGAATCTTTCAGACGTCACAAAAAATATTGTAATGAATGATCAGTTATAGGGATGGCCAGGTGTAGCATTCAATCTCCAGTGCCTAACAGAGGACAAAGGCCCCTATGCCTCATAAGAATTTACCCTTATTATAAATAGCACAAGGTAGGTCTACATTGGGGCTCAGGTTCTTCAAGTTCCGCCTGTGAGGGTGGCCCGGATAAGTCATTGTTTAGTGGAAAAAGAAGGCCTTCTTACCAGTAGGAGTGATGTGTAAAAATGGTTTGTCATACTAGCCAGGCATGGACTACTGGTTCTATTGGCCACTGCCGAGAACTCCCAAATACAGGTATTTAGGCAGATTAGGCAATTATGCCGTGAATGTCCCATTATTATGACCACCGGCTAATATTAAGAGTAACCACTGTGTGCAGCATGGACAGCAGCTAGACAGGCTGGGAGTAACTTAATAAGGTCCTGGTAGGTTGACACAGGTATCTGGAGCCAGTGGCATGCCTAAGGTGTTTAGCACCTGGGGCCATGTCCTTTCTCTGGTACCCCCTCCCCCCATCAATACTTTTAAAAAATTGTACCCCCTCACAGTAGTATTGCCCTCATTGTACAACCTTCATGGTAGTTTTGTCCAGATATGTGCCCCCTCTAGGTAGTTATGCCCATATTGTGCCCGCTCTCTGTAGTTATGCCCACACTGTGCACCCTCACAGTATTTATGCCTTCATTGTACAACTTTGACAGCAGTTATGCCCACATTGTGCCCCCTTAATGTACTTATCCCTTCATTGTGCCCCATTCACAGTAGTTATGCCCTCACTGTGCCCCAAAACAAATATGCCTACCCCCTTGACAGGAGTAAAGCCCTCTGTGCCCCTTCATAATAGCAATGCCCATTGTGCCCCTCATAGTAATAATGCCCATTGTGCCCCTTCATAGTAATAATGACAATTGTGCACCCTTACAGTATTTATGCCTTCATTGTACAACTTTAACAATAGTTATGCCCACATTATGCCCCCTTAATGTACTTATCCCTTCATTGTGCCCCATTCACAGTAGTTATGCCCTCACTGTGCCCGAAAACAGATATGCCCACCCCCTTGACAATAGTAAAGCTCTCTGTGCCCCTTCATATTAGCAATGCCCATTGTGCCCCCTTCATAGTAATAATGCCCATTGTGCCCCTTCATAGTAATAATGCCCATTGTGCTCCCTTCCTAGTAATAATGCTCATTGTGCCCCCTTCACAGTAAAATTGCCCATGTGCCAATTCATATTAGCAATGCTCTCTATGCCCCTTTGTAGTAGTAATGGCCTCTGTGCCCCCTTTGCAGTAGTAATGCACTCTGTGCCCCCTTAACAGTGGTAAAGCCCTCTGTGCCCACTTTGTGTTAAAAAAAAAACAAGTAGTTACTCACCTTGTCCCGTTCGAGAAGCTAACATCCAGCTCTCCCCTGCAGACACAGATCATTCTGCAGCACTGTGTGGGAGAAGCACAGTCAGATTCCGGAATGCTGAATGCAGTGCATCCCACAGCTGCTGGAGGGTGTGTAGGGGAGGATCCATAGAGCGAACACAATGATGGAGGGGGTCCCACAGATGCTCAATTGGGTTCAAGTCTGGGGAATTAGTAGTAGTACTCGAAAGTCTTGGTCATGCTCTTCCAACCAACATCGGAAATATCTTGCTATCTGACACATCGCATTTTCTTTCTAGAAGATCCCATCCAAACCAGGGAAGGATGGATTCATACATAAAAATCAGTTTAAAGTGCCTTCCACATGTATGAGAATGCCATGAAATCATTCCCCAGACCATAACGCTGCCAGCACCAGATTGTGTTCTTCCAGCAATGGTTGCAGGGTGTTTGTTCTCTACTGTTTCTCCCCTGACACATCAACATCCATCTGTTCGATGAAACAGAAAATAGAATTCATCTGAGAAGGCAACCCTTTGCTAATTAGCGGAGGTCCAATTCCAATACTGCCATGAAAATGTAAGCCTTTTCTGCCAATGTAACTTCGTTAGCAGAGGTGCATTGACCACCCATCTGCTTTTGAGCCACTTCCATAGTAGGGTTCTCTGAACTGTTGTTTTAGATACATGTCCATACCTGGTTCATTTTGGCGGTGACCTGCTCCACTGTAGTATTTCTGTCTGCACTCACACACCTTGTAGCTGAAGTTCACCTGTCACATCAATGGCACATGGTGCTCTGCAATTTCAACGTCGCTTATATGCAATGGTACCATTTGTCCACTCACGATACACTTTCACCACAGCAACCTGCAAACAGTTCAAAAACTGTGCAGTTTTAGAAATAATCATCCCTTTTAGCAAATCGCCCATTTTACCCAAGACAGTAATTGGGGACGCATGTGCAGACAGCCTATCGCACAACTTATACACCCACCAAGCCATATATATATATATATATTGTAAGGGATCGCTCTCTCTCAGGGGGGTGCAGTCACAGACTTCCTCGCAGACAACCAGATTTAATGTCCAAACTGGTTCTATATTGTGGCAATTCAGCATCCGCACAAACATAAGCATCAAAAATGAAATAAAATCTGCCGGTCCGGGCTCTAACTAATACACAGTAGTTTTCCCTGACTCACCTCTAGTCACAGGTCATTCACAGCATCTCAGGCTCCAAGCATTTCTGTAGGGTCACTTCCTCCTGACTAACACACAGAGGGTTGGTTTTATGCCTCCTTGATTAGAGCAGGTCTCACCTGCGATCACCTCAGGTGAAAGGGAATACCTGTGCCGGAAGGGTGTGGACTGGCAGATCCCACTACCAAACCTATCTGCCAATCCAAGTAAAATCCAGTCCAGAGGAAAATGTATACAAAACTGTCCCAGCAAACTATACTTTGCTGAAACCACTGCAGCTTTCCGGATTTTAGTTATCTCACCCAGCTGAGGTATCCGGGTGGGATACACACGCCTTCCCGCACTGTCCACATTACCACTATATATATATATATATATATATATATATATATATATTTGTGGTCATGGCTACGGCCAAGAGATATCCGAAGAACCCTAGGGAGAGAAAAAACGGGAACAACCTAACCGAGCTAGGCGTGTCTTAGCTGACCTGACTAAATGGCTTGTTGTGTGCCCTAAGCCATGATCGTGGGTAGGCCTGTAAGTGGGCAAAAACCAAGCCAAGTAGGGTAGAAAAGGAACTCTAATGGCATGTGCAAACTAATCCCCAAGCCAACTGCAAGGCGTCAGGGATCTAGAGCGAAAAATTCGGGGTGTATGAGGCAAGGCCAGAAGGAGACCTACAACCCATCTTGTGGATGACAAGGCCAGAGACATGATGCTCAATATTGCGGATACTGCCCCAAAGCGGAATGGAGGACCGGGAATACGTTGTGAAATGGATCATGAAAACCAACTGAACCTTGTAAAGTTTTGGTTCTAGGGAGTACTGGCAATGCCCTAGCCTCAGGAGATCGTGGGACCGAAACCTAACTGCCTAGACTATGCAGGAATGAGGGCCAAAAAGAACTATGTAGATAGGAAGAGAATCCTTGAATAGTTCCCCAGACAACAGCTATCTGCTAGCCGTGGTCCGCGCGTTGTTCTACTGTGTGCCCCTGAGAATTGTTTTAACGCTTGAGACGTGAAGACCGACCTACTATCTGAATCTTCTACTGTGAGGAAATGCTGAACCTTGTCCAAAACACGATTTAACGTGGTTGTAGAGAGTAAGAGGTTAGTGCGGCAAGAAGCTACGAAGCCATAATATACAAGATTCTGTCTATGACCTCCCATGAGTGAGGGAATGCAATTGCAATGAAACTACCGGTGAAAATGAATTCCTAGTCGTGGTAAAAAGGCAAAGACTTTGCACGGGGACCTGGTTGACAAGATATGGTCGACTACGATCGGAGACTAAAATGCTAGAGGGAATTACCCTACTTGTTCCTCCTCTGGCAGGACCTGAACGAAAGCATGAACAATTAAAGCAAGACGAAATATCTGAGTAAGACATGACAATGATGCTGTAGGGCGAACCGGACCAGTTTGTGGTCAAAACATAAAGTGAGCGATCAACATGGATTATTAGGAAATTAGGGAAGCAGGTATGTATGTTATACATACGGGCCAAATCAGCCCAGATGGACAACCAACCAGGCAATCAGCCCAGCAGGACTGAAAACAGTCATCGGGCCCCCGAAGCCATGGGGCCGAAGCCGTCATTGGGCCCCCGAAGCCATGGGGCCGAAGCCATCATCAGGCCCCCGAAGCCATGGGGCCGATGCCGTCATCGGGCCCCCGAAGCCATGGGGCCGAAGCCATCATCGGGCCCCCGAAGCCATGGGGCCGAAGCCGTCGTCGGGCCCCCGAAGCCATGGGGCCGAAGCCGTCGTCAGGCCCCCGAAGCCATGGGGCCGAAGCAGTCGTCGGGCCCCCGAAGCCATGGGGCCAAAGCAGTCGTCGGGCCCCCGAAGCCATGGGGCCGAAGCAGTCGTCGGGCCCCCAAAGCCATGGGGTCGAAGCAGTCATTGGGCCCCTTAAGCCATAGGGCCGAAGCAGTCATCGGGCCCCCGAAGCCATAGGGCTTTTTTTTGTTTTGTTTTTTAAATCAAGAAATTATGACTATAATAAGTGACCTGAATAAGGTGCAGGTGAAATTAAACCATGAGTCTGACCGATGTGGCAGGCGATACCTAAAATAAACTACGTGGCCTGAATAACATGCAAGGCAAAATATCGTTAGGAACGAGACCTGACCGACGTGGAAGGTGACCCCCAACATGAATTCAACTGCATGACCTGAAAAGACGAAGGGAAACGTCAAAACATAAAGTGAGCGATCAACATGGATTATTAGGAAATTAGGGAAGCAGGTATGTATGTTATACATACGGGCCAAATCAGCCCAGATGGACAACCAACCAGGCAATCAGCCCAGCAGGACTGAAAACAGTCATCGGGCCCCCGAAGCCATGGGGCCGAAGCCGTCATTGGGCCCCCGAAGCCATGGGGCCGAAGCCATCATCAGGCCCCCGAAGCCATGGGGCCGATGCCGTCATCGGGCCCCCGAAGCCATGGGGCCGAAGCCATCATCGGGCCCCCGAAGCCATGGGGCCGAAGCCGTCGTCGGGCCCCCGAAGCCATGGGGCCGAAGCCGTCGTCAGGCCCCCGAAGCCATGGGGCCGAAGCAGTCGTCGGGCCCCCGAAGCCATGGGGCCAAAGCAGTCGTCGGGCCCCCGAAGCCATGGGGCCGAAGCAGTCGTCGGGCCCCCAAAGCCATGGGGTCGAAGCAGTCATTGGGCCCCTTAAGCCATAGGGCCGAAGCAGTCATCGGGCCCCCGAAGCCATAGGGCTTTTTTTTGTTTTGTTTTTTAAATCAAGAAATTATGACTATAATAAGTGACCTGAATAAGGTGCAGGTGAAATTAAACCATGAGTCTGACCGATGTGGCAGGCGATACCTAAAATAAACTACGTGGCCTGAATAACATGCAAGGCAAAATATCGTTAGGAACGAGACCTGACCGACGTGGAAGGTGACCCCCAACATGAATTCAACTGCATGACCTGAAAAGACGAAGGGAAACGTGACAGAAAATGGAGATAATAACGGACATTAACTAAAATGAAACCTAAATAACATAAGTTGGCAAGCAGATAAAGATGTGAGTCATTTAAAACCAAAAGCATGGCTGCACAGGTGGACAGACAACCATTGGTCGGACCCCTGAAGCCATGGGGCCGAAGCAACCACCAGGGGCCCATGGGGCCGGGCAGCCGCCGGGGTACGAACCTTAGAATTAAGGACGGCTGGGGAAAAGATTGGGGCTTTACCCGACGTGTTTAGTAATCAACCGGGACTCGATAAACTAGAAAGACAAAGACATGGGGTAAAGCTTCTTAATGAAATGAGGCTGAAATGAACCGCAAGTACTAATCTGTAAAATATAAATGAACAAAAGAAAACTTCTGAAAGGTGTGCCATGGAAAATAGTATCAGATGGCCGTATGACCTACCAATGTCGATGACAATTGTGAAATCCTCTAAGCCAAGAGCCACTCCAGCGAGTCCCTTATGGCGGGAGCCATGCGTGCGAGTCCCTTATGGCGGGAGCCATGCGTGCGAGTCCCTTATGGCGGGAGCCATGCGTGCGAGTCCCTTATGGCGGGAGCCATGCGTGCGAGTCCCTTATGGCGGGAGCCATGCGTGCGAGTCCCTTATGGCGGGAGCCATGCGTGTGAGTCCCTTATGGCAGGAGCCATGTTTGCGAGTCCCTTATGGCGGGAGCCATGCGTGCGAGTCTCTTATGGCGGGAGCCATGCGTGCGAGTCTCTTATGGCGGGAGCCATGCGTGCGAGACTCTTATGGCGGAAAAAAGTATCAGATGGCCGTGCAAACTACAAGTGTCAGTGCCAATCGTGAGGTCCAATAAGCGAACAGCCACTCGGGCGAGCCTCTTATGTTTTTTTAATTTTTTTTAAACCACTTATGCAGCACCAGAATGCCTTGGGGACTCGCATAGCCATGACCCCCTCCAACAGCAAACCTGGGACACTAACCAGCCTACAACCATGTCGTACCCCTAACAAACAAAACAAAACATGAAAAACGGTCAAGGGGCCCCCGGAGCCATGAGGCTGGATCAATCATAGAGCCCCCGAAGCCAGATGCCCCCAAAGCCAGAGGGATGACGTTGCGGTGACGATAAGTAATTAAAACGTAAGCCGGACCTGATAGGATATGCAGAGGCTTGAATGATTGGATTGGCTAGAAGGTGGCCTAAGGAACATAACTGCCAACAGGCATTGAAAATATAGACATTAGAAATCCGAAGCACGTGCATACATAACACTAACCACCACGAACCATAAACGCAAACATGAAATTGAAACAGAGATGGGAGAAAAACAAGAGCCTGAGTCATTGCAAGTTCGCTAAGAGAAGTCTCTTATCGTGACAAACAAATGAACAGCTTGTGAAAACATAGCAGGAAACTTACTCCTATTGGCCGACTGACCTCCACTGAGGAGCTGTTTGGTGAACTGGGGCAGGAGACCAATCTAAGTAAATATGAACAAGAAGTAAAAGGAGACCAGTCTGAGTGAATATGAACCAGGATTAAAGAACCAGAGCGGTGGGTGCAGACTGCCCCGGTGAGACTATTGAGTAAAACCATGACGTAGCAATGAACAGGAGAATGCAGCTTTGAGTGGAAGCAGAGTACAACACGTGATGTAACAACAAATGGGTGAATGGAGCTTTGGATGTGAGTGGTACCTAAAAAACATGGTATGGGCGCAGCTCCGAGTATGGGTAGCGCATGAAAAGCATGGTATAAGAAGACGTATGAATGCAATTTGAAATTTTGCAGAGTATTGACGTGATGCGAAAGCAGACACGTGAACGCAGCTCTAGTAGTGAATGGAGTATAGGACAAGATGTAAAAGCAGACATGCGGACGCAGCTTTGGATGTGCACGGAATATTAACTTGATGTGACAGCAGACATGGAAAGCGGCTTTGGTGAGTGGGGTATACGACCTGGTGTAGCAGTATAAGTGTGAACACAACTCTGGGTATAAGCAGAGCATGAAATTTGGTATAACAGCAGCTCTGGTTGTGAACGGAGCATAACATAGATGTAACAGCGACATGAATGCAGTTCTTGAAATGGGCCTGGAAAGAACCTGTAGTAGTATAGGATGTGTGAACGCAGCCTGGGCGATCCAGGTGACATACAACATTTAACGTGGCCTGGGCGATCCAGGTGACATACAACATTTAACTCGGCCTGGGCGATCCAGGTAACAAGACAAATTACATAGCCGTGATCTGCCGTGGCTGAACCTGGGCGATCCAGGTGACATACAACATTTAACTCGGCCTGGGCGATCCAGGTGACATACAACATTTAACTCGGCCTGGGCGATCCAGGTAACAAGACAAATGACATAGCCGTGATCTGCCGTGGCTGAACCTGGAAGATCCTGGTGACATACAACATTTAACTCGGCCTGGGCGATCCAGGTAACACATAACATGTAACTCGGCCTGGGCGATCCAGGTAACAAGACAAATGACATAGCCGGTATCTGCAGTGGCTGAACCTGGGTGATCCAAGTGACATACAACATTTAACTCGGCCTGGGCGATCCAGGTGACATACAACATTTAACGTGGCCTGGACGATCCAGGTAACACATAACATGTAACTCGGCCTGGGCGATCCAGGTAACAAGACAAATGACATAGCCAGTATCTGCAGTGGCTGAACCTGGACGGACAATGTAACATGCGGCCTGTGCACCTGAGAACACACACGCCTGTGAGTGAGGCTGTGGCTCGTATATGAAGAGCCTCCACCCCTCCCACAAATGCAGGCTGACTAATCAGCCTTACCAACATATATATATATATTTATTGTGCAAGGATTTTTTTAAGTCCGTTTTTAGATTTGTGTTGGCGTAATATGTGCCAAACTTATCAAAGTTCACATGTATGATAAATTTAGTTAATCTTTACAATTTGGCAGTTCTTGCAAGTTTTTGATGCTATAATTCTGGAGTGCAGGGCTTAATAAATTCCCCAGGATAGAAAGTGTATTTATACATACACACACATGATAGTCTATCTCCTCTGAAAAGCAGAAACAATGCTGCAGCCTCAGAAGCATCCAATTCACCAAACCAGAGATCTCTCCACATGCCAGAAAGAACAGAGAGAAGAAACAAGTCTTTGCATGTGTGTCCATCTGCCTAAAATGGCAGCTACGTATTACAAAGTGAAAGTAAGAACCCGGGAATGTTATATTAACCATAATGCCGAGCAGCCAGCTAATCAGCAGATAGAAATCCCCTGTGATGTCACAGTCCTATAAAAAGCCTAATCCTGCCTGGTCTCCGCCATTTTACTGTGAGCTGGGCATAGGGAGAGACGTGGCAAGCCATATTGACAGTGTTTTACCAATTCTTTAATGGTAAAATATTGGACAGGGACAGTTCATGGACAGTGTAGGATTGTAGGGAGAGTTTTAGAAACTGTAGGGAGAGCATTCGGAGACTGTAGGCTGAGTGTAAAGGACTGTGCATCTTGTTCACCTTCTGCGCCATTCATACTTAAACTGTTCTGTTATACATCCGCTTACTGAGCATCAGACATTGTCTCCACAGGCGGTCTAAAATAAAGGCACGTGTACCTAGTTCATCTGCTGCACTATCAATAATTAACCTGTTCAGTTATACATAGACTTACTGTGCATCAGACTCATTGTCAACAGGCAGTGTAATATATAGGCACATTTTTTGAGTCTATCTGCGGCGCCATTCATACTTCATCTGTTACATTACTTATCAGGGGCATACACAGAAGTCACTGGGCCCTATAGCAAGAATCAAAATTGGGCCCCCATCCCCTATTCATAGCCCCTCCCTCCCAAAAACGTAGGGTATTTGGCTTTCCGGTAAAATTTATGGAAAACATAAAAAGTTCCCGCTACAGTGATATTATATCATGAAAGTAGGGCATTTAAGTGGAAGCATGCAATGGTGATTTACTCATCTCAAACAATTTATTGAAACAAAAGCCCACAGTGGTGGGTATACCCCCACAAAAAAATGTCTCAACAACTTGTCATGTGGCTTTAAACATCAATTACAGCTTGATAATGACATCTCATGTTGTTCACAAGTCGACTTATTGTCGGCTGAGGCATGGCTTCCCACTCTTCGTGAAGAGCAGCCTTCAGGTCATAGAGGTTCTGGGGTACAGAGTTACAAGCCTTTACATGGTGACGCAGCTGATCCCATAGGTTTTCAATAGGATTCAGGTTTGGAGAAAGTGCCGGCCACTCCATTTGAGGTACCCCAGTCTCTAGAAGCTATTCCCTAATGATACAAACTTGATAAGCTGGGGCATTGATGTCCATGAAAATGAGATTAGGGTTTTGTTGTTCATTCAGAGGCACAATGACTGGATTAATGATCCTATTCGAGTAGTATGGGCTTGTCACTGTACCATTCACAAAGTGTAGGGCAGTCAGGGGCTGATGCATAGCACTCTCCTTGATGTCTCCAGCATCGTTTCTATTCAGCGTGAATCGACTTCCATCAGTGAACAGCACTGAGGGTCACTGGTCCCTCGTCCAGGGTAGATGCTCCTTGGCCCACGCAGGACAATGACGCCTGTGCCTGGTTGTGTGGTCGGGTACCCTTGCAGGTCGTCTAGCATGCAGACCGTGCTAATGTAAACGGTTTCGAATGGTGTGACGTGACACTTGGGTGCCTCTCAGTTCCCTTAAATGTATATGGAGTTGTGTGGCATTCATCATCCGGTTCCACAGGGCATTCTTCACAATGAACCAGTCATGAGTGTGGGATGTGGCCAAAGGATGTCCACTCCTATACCTTTCTGTGACTCTTCCAGTCTCTCTGTATATCTGTTGCAACCCGCTGATGAAGCTCTGCGAGACTCTAAGCTCAGTGGTCACTTCCGTCTAAGAACATCCGGTTTGAAGCCCCACAATGGCGAGGTTGATCAATTGTTAGGTATAATTTTGGTCTCATGATGTCAAAATATGAATGGCATGATGAGGAGGACTGTTTAAATACCAAGTCTAATTGAAGTAGGAATTTTTCATGGGACTGTTTGCAAGAAGGGCTAGAAGGCAGAGGGAGTGATGTATCTTACATGTTACTGTATGCTGGAGGGTCTGAAGCCAGGGGCAGTTTCGTATTTTACATGGGACTGTATGTTAGAGGGGGTAAAGGTGGGGAGTGATGTATTTTACATGGGACTTTATGCTGGAGGGTCTGAAGGCGGTGAAGTGATTTGTCTTACATGAGATTGTATGCTTGAGGGGCTGAAGGCAGCGGGAGTTGTATCTTACATGAGACTGTATGCTGGAGGGGCTGAAGGTGGCAGGGGGTTGTATCTTACATGGGACTATATGCTGGAGGGGCTGAAGGCAGGAGAGTGATGTATCTTACATGGGACTGTATGCTGGAGGGGGCTGAAGGCGGGGAAGTAATTTGTCTTACATGGGATTGTATGCTTGAGGGGCTGAAGGCAGCGGGAGTTGTATCTTACATGGGACTGTATGCTGGAGGGACTGAAGGTGGCAGCGGGTTGTATCTTACATGGGACTATATGCTGGAGGGGCTGAAGGCGGGGGAGTGATTTATATTACACAGGACTGTATGCTGGACGAGCTGAAGACAGGAGGAAGGTTGCATCTTACATCGGACTGTATGCCGGAGGGGCTGAGGGGGGCCATAATTATTACTATAAGGGTCCATTCACACGTCCATAGTGTATTGTGGATCCGCAATACACATGGCCGGCACCCCTATAGAAATGCCTATTCTTGTCTGTACAGATTGAATGGGTCCACACCCATTCCACACAATTGCAGAACGGATGCGGACGTGTGAATGTTGCCTAATACAGAGGGGGCCATAATTATTACCATAACAGTACAGAGGGGGCCATTATATTATTAATAATAATTATACAGAAGGGGCCATTATATATCATAATTATACAGAGGGCATTATACTTATGGGCACTATGGGGGAGGAGAGGTCTGTTATCTGAGGATGATAGTAAAGTGAGGAATCTAAAAAAAAATCTGTGAAACTCTGCAGAGATGCGGCTGAAAGAAGGTATCATGGCGGTCTTATCTCCGAATAAGGACGTTGAGGAAAGTCTACATCACAGGAGATGTCACTGAATGTAACAGGTATGGTGCGGTATTCTCCTGTATATTTCATAGCAACGTAGGTTATGTCCATCCAAATATTTGTTTTGGAGGGGGGGGTGGATAAAGAATTTGGCCCACACTGCCGCAGCCTGGCCCAAGACTTTAGGTCACACTGTGTGTGTTCTGAATTCTGTGGCCTCATGCCCATCTACTACATTATCTGTACTCAGAAAGTTATCACTGAGTTATATGTGATGTTATGTAGGACTGCAGGGAACATCTATTACATTATCTGTACTCAGAGAGTTATCACTGAGTTATATGTGGTGTTATGTAGGACTGCAGGGGACATCTACTACATTATCTGTACTCAGAGAGTTATCACTGAGTTATCTGTGGTGTTACATAGGACTGCAGGTGACATCTACTACATTATCTGTACTCAGAGAGTTATCGCTGTTATATGTGGTGTTATGTAGGACTGCAGGTGACGTCTAATACATTATCTGTACTCATAGAGTTATCACTGAGTTATCTGTGGTGTTACATAGGACTGCAGGTGACATCTACTACATTATCTGTACTCAGAGCGTTATCACTGTTATATGTGGTGTTATGTAGGACTGCAGGTGATGTCTAATGCATTATCTGTACTCAGAGCATTATCACTGTGTTATCTGTGGTGTTACATAGGACTGCAGGTGACATCTACTACATTATCTGTACTCAGAGCGTTATCACTGTGTTATCTGTAGTGTTACATAGGACTGCAGGTGACATCTACTACATTATCTGTACTCAGAGCATTATCACCATGTTATCTGTGGTGTTACATAGGACTGCAGGTGATGTCTACTACATTATCTGTACTCAGAGAGTTATCACTGTTATATGTGGTGTTACATAGGATTGCAGGTGACATCTACTACATTATCTGTACTCAGAGAGTTATCGCTGTTATATGTGGTGTTATGTAGGACTGCAGGTGACGTCTAATACATTATCTGTACTCATAGAGTTATCACTGTGTTATCTGTGGTGTTACATAGGACTGCAGGTGACATCTACTACATTATCTGTACTCAGAGAGTTATCGCTGTTATATGTGGTGTTATGTAGGACTGCAGGTGACGTCTAATACATTATCTGTACTCATAGAGTTATCACTGTGTTATCTGTGGTGTTACATAGGACTGCAGGTGACATCTACTACATTAACTGTACTCAGAGAGTTATCACTGTTATATGCGGTGTTACATTATCTGTACTCAGAGTTATCGCTGTTATATGTGGTGTTATGTAGGACTGCAGGTGACGTCTACTACATTATCTGTACACAGAGAGTTATCACTGTTATCTGTGGTGTTACATAGGACTGCAGGTGACATCTACTACATTATCTGTACTCAGAGTTATCGCTGTTATCTGTGGTGTTATGTAGGACTGCAGGTGATGTCTAATACATTATCTGTACTCAGAGAGTTATCGCTGTTATATGTGGTGTTATGTAGGACTGCAGGTGATGTCTAATACATTATCTGTACTCAGAGCGTTATTACTGTGTTATCTGTGGTGTTACATAGGACTGCAGGTGACGTCTACTACATTATCTGTACACAGAGAGTTATCGCTGTTATCTGTGGTGTTATGTAGGACTGCAGGTGACGTCTAATACATTATCCTTACTCATAGAGTTATCACTGTGTTATCTGTGGTGTTACATAGGACTGCAGGTTACATCTACTGCATTATTTGTTTAAAAAAAGGGGCGTGGTCACATGTTGGGGGGGGGGGGGCGCAATACTTGGCTTGCCCCGGGTGCTGGCAAACCACGCTACGCCACTGCTTCATACTCATACGGGCACGTTGGTACATACAAACATGTGTGGTGGGACTGCCCTGTGGTATCCACCTTCTGGAAAGCTGTTTTTCTCCTCCTCCGCTCTCTTACAGGGAGTGAGATCCCTATGGCACCATCATTGGCTTTATGCTTTGTAGGACTAGCTGACCTGCCTCTGCATATGAGGTTAGTTTGTGGTCAAGTTATACTAGCAGCCGCCAGAGCAATGATTGCAAAATCTTGGAAATCCAGCGGGCCTCCGACAATACGGGAACTGATCTCTACTGTTAATGCAGCCTTTGAAATTATTTGCAATTAGATCACACTTGTGGGATAAATTAGCCCTAAAATGGGACATATGGGTTAAATTTTCATACTCGCATGCATCCTCCAGATGAGATAACATACTTTCTGCTCTGACCGTGTAGTCATGTTAACATACGTGCTGTGAATTATGCAATAAGCCGCACTTTGAATTGCCTGATTTTGTTTTTATTTTATTCTTACCTTGAACATGTTGTTATCTTGTAGTTGCTGAAATAATACAACAGTAGACTCAAATACTCTTTTTTTTAATTTTTTTATTCTAATTACTTTTAATTACATCTAATTATATATATTTATCTTTGAAGATCCCTGCGTGGATCTTAAAAGTTCTTACATATACTATGTAATCTTGTTTTACTGTTACATTAATAAAACGTAATTGTTAAAAAAGATGATAAAGAGAAATGGGGGGACCCCAGAGCTAAATTTCATAGAAAAGGGTCTGAATACTTATGTTCAAGACAAATGTTTGTTTTTCCTTTTAAATAAAAATGTTTAGCAAAAATGTCTAAAATTCTGTTTTCACTTTGTCATTATGGGGCATTTAGTGCAGATTGATGGGGGTGCTTTTTATTTTAGCACAAGGCAACAACATAATAAAATGTGAAAAAAATGAAAGGGTCTGAAGACTTTCCAAATGCACTTTATATAACAGTACATTGGGGAAGGGGGGTTTGCAAAGTGAACCCTAGAAGTTTAGGTTTAGTTCATACAAGCACAGGTTAAACATATACTTAACAGGAAGGCAGATTTAACCATTTGATGTTTTTTATTAAGATATTTCACTATTTTCTGGATGCCTTTTATCTACCTCATTATTCAACAAGTGAACTTAATAAAAACTCAAATGCAATGTTCATTAGATTTTATGGTTTAGTATTTATTATATTCACTTAGTTTTAATAAACTTGAACATCTGCATCAGTGCAAAGATCACTCTGACCTTCCTGTAAACTAGCACATTTATATTCTCATTGTGAACTATTCACCAAACTGAAAAGAGGATGTAAATTAGATTGGGGGTCTCCTCAAACTTAGACCCTTACCTTTTTATGAAAATGTTTGGAATATTATTAAATAAAGAAAATTTTACAAAAACTGGTCTAAAATGAAAATAGCATGGCTGGATGCTCTGATAAGGCATAATAATTTCCTTTCATCTATCCTTTCATTTACTACAAGAAATGCATTTCACAAAGGTTAAAGCACCTTTTGGTGAATAGAAAATAACACAAAAGTCCCATTTTACTACACATTACTACAGCTCTGATAAATAAAATAAGGAATTCAAATGTCTTTTGGAGACCATATTTTCACACGTTCGTGGTTTGTTTTGCGGATCCACCAGACACCGGCAAAACGCGGATACCGGCAATGTGTGTTCCGCATTTTGCGGACTGCACATTGCCGGCACTAATAGAATATACCTATTCTTGTCCGCAATTGCGGACAAGAATAGGACATGTTCTATTTTTTTCGGGAACGGAAGTGCGGACTCGGAAGTGCGGGTCCACATTTCCGGAGCAGGGCCGCACATCTTGCGGCCCCATAGAAATGAATGGGTCCGCAATTCCGTTCCGCAAAATGCGGAACGAAATTGCGGACGTGTGAATGGGTACTAATACAATGCTTTGTGCAATCAAGAGGTGAAAGGGCCAAACAGAAGTGCAATAGGGGTGTGCACAGAGCCTGTAGGATGGCGCGCAGAATGTGCCACCATTTTGTGCCTCTATAAAGCTTAATATTACTGGAGATAGAAACATAGAAACATAGAATGTGTCGGCAGATAAGAACCATTTGGCCCATCTAGTCTGCCCAATATACTGAATACTATGAATAGCCGCTGGCCCTAACTTATATGAAGGATGGCCTTATGCCTATCCCATGCATGCTTAAACTCCTTCACTGTATTTGCAGCTACCACTTCTGAAGGAAGGCTATTCCATGCATCCACTACTCTCTCAGTAAAGTAATACTTCCTTATATTACTTTTAAACCTTTGCCCCTCTAATTTAAAACTGTGTCCTCTTGTGGTAGTTTTTCTTCTTTTAAATATGCTCTCTTCCTTTACCGAGTTGATTCCCTTTATGTATTTAAAAGTTTCTATCATATCCCCTCTGTCTCTTCTTTCTTCCAAGCTATACATATTAAGGTCCTTTAACCTTTCCTGGTAAGTTTTATCCTGCAATCCATGTACTAGTTTAGTAGCTCTTCTCTGAACTCTCTCTAGAGTATCTATATCCTTCTGGAGATATGGCCTCCAGTACTGCGCACAATACTCCAAGTGAGGTCTCACCAGTGTTCTGTACAGCGGCATAAGCACTTCACTCTTTCTACTGCTTATACCTCTCCCTATACATCCAAGCATTCTGCTGGCATTTCGTGCTGCTCTATTACATTGTCTTCCCACCTTTAAGTCTTCTGAAATAATTACTCCTAAATCCCTTTCCTCAGATACTGAGGTCAGGACTGTGTCAATTATTCTATATTCTGCCCTTGGGTTTTTACGCCCCAGGTGCATTATCTTGCACTTATCCACATTAAATTTCAGTTTCCAGAGTTCTGACCATTCTTCTAGTTTTCCTAAATCCTTTTCCATTTGGCGTTTCCCTCCAGGAACATCAACCCTGTTACATATCTTTGTGTCATCAGCAAAAAGACAAACCTTACCAGCGAGGCCTTTTGCAATATCACTTATGAAGATATTAAACAAAATCGGTCCCAGTACAGATCCCTGTGGAACCCCACTGGTAACATTACCTTGTTTTGAATGTTCTCCATTGACTACAACCCTCTGTTGTCTGTCACTCAGCCACTGCCTAATCCACTCAACAATATGGGAGTCCATGCTCAATGACTGCAGTTTATTGATAAGTCTTCTATGTGGGACAGTGTCAAAAGCCTTACTAAAATCTAGATATGCGATGTCTACTGCACCTCCACCGTCTATTATTTTATTCACCCAGTCAAAAAAATCTATAAGATTTGTTTGACATGATCTCCCTGAAGTAAACCCATGTTGTTTTTCATCTTGCAATCCATGGGATTTTAGATGTTCCACAATCCTATCCTTTAATAGGGTTTCCATTAATTTGCCTACTATTGATGTCAGACTCACTGGTCTATAGTTGCTCGATTCCTCCCTACTACCTTTCTTGTGAATGGGCACGACATTTGCCAATTTCCAATCTGGAGATATTCTTTCCAATAAAAGAGACATATGAATTAAGTATATATGATCCTATTGGTGCAGTAATATAGCTCTGTACAATTCACAGTTTATAGGGAGATGCCAATCTTTCTTCCTCTAGGTCATCTAAAAAAAAATCCCAATTTCTTTATGTGGGCCACTGTATTCTGTGGATAACCTCCCCTACCAGCTGGGATTAGGAATTTCAGATGGACACAGTGCTATTTACAGCAAATATACCATCATAATATGGTAAATGACCACTGAGTGTCATTGTCTGTGCCAGATGCTACAAAGCAGATACACCTAGGGAGAAAAGGATGCTAGGATGCAGAAGGAATGTGATGGGGTTGGAGTCTGTATGGTGTGCGGAGAAGGGTCCAGTGAGGGCAGTGTTGATTGTGCACCAGAGCAGAGAGGAATGGTTAAGCATCACCCAAGTAAAGTATCAGAAAGTGCAGTATGTTGAGAGTCTATAGAGAGGGGGTAAGTCAGTAAGGAGACAGTGGCGGCTTCCTGGTTCCAGTGCAGTATACCCAACTCAGTGGAACTTCAGTTTGACAGTTGGTACCTAAACTGAAGGCTAAGGGTCTAGGACACTGCAAGTTACCCCATCATAATAACAGACAATTGGACTACTTCATGCACAAACCCAGAGGGAGAAGAAAAGTGTATAGACGACTAGTGTATCAATGGCACACATAGGTTAACCCTTTAATAACATATGACGTACCTGTACATCATATGCTTTAAGGAGTTGTATGGCAAGGCCTCACAAACTGAGCTTGATCCACATGTGGCAG
Organism: Bufo bufo; assembly: GCF_905171765.1. NCBI lineage: Eukaryota > Metazoa > Chordata > Amphibia > Anura > Bufonidae > Bufo > Bufo bufo. The sequence continues at coordinate 333,141,115 of NC_053389.1, forward strand.
GTGCTGGCTGTATAACATAGCAGACATACTCCAGCAGAAACCAAGTTTAGAGTTGACTTAATAGCTGTCAATAGCAATTGCAGTATCTATAGGTTTATACAAAGAGGTCTCCCTCTGTACTCCAATACGAGCCCCCGGAAGAAAATCATGGGCTCAAATCTGTTGCTATGACAGCCTGGAGACTCACGAAACCTCATGGTTTCCAGGCCTGTCATGCTGAGCTGCCTGCTGAGCCATGCCCAAGCAGGGCCTTACAGGCAACCAGTGAAAATCCCATAGACTGCAATAGTATTCTGTGCAGTCTTAGGTACAAGGGGTCAGAAGATAGCATGTACAAGTCCCCTAAGGAGCCAAAACTGTGAATAAAGTAAAAACATTTTTTAAAGAAATGCAAAGATTAAAAACTTAAATCAACCAGTGTCCCAATTTTACACAAAAATAAACAATAAAAAAATCATTATTGGTATCACTACATTCAAAAAAAAAGTATTTTGGTCTACAGCTCATTCTGCAAAAAATGACCTTCATACAGCTCTGTAGACAAAGTTACGTACTGACCCACAAAATAAGGCTGTAACATCATTTTTAGTACATGGTGAATGCTGTAAAAACAAAACCCCCAAAAAACCATGATGGATTTTGTTTTCAATTTCAACCCACAAAGAATTTTCCAATACAAGCTATAGTAAATTAAATGGTGCAATTAAAAATACAAATTGTGCTTTAAAAAATAAGTCCTCATATGGTTATGTTAATTGAAAATTTTAAAAATGATGACTCTTGGAAAGTGGGGAACAAAAACACAACCACAAAAAAACAAAAATTGGTGAGAGATTGGTGACATTGTGGTCCCATAACCAGCACACTTCAGTAGGTTGAGTTGCAAATACAGGACTAAGGAGGAGCTTTGTTAGCTAAACCATTGGACTGTTCATTTTTGGTGGACTACCATGGTCTCTTCCTGAGTGCTTAGACTGTTAAGCAAGAGGTAGCAGGTAGTGATGTTTGGTCGCCACCTATACATCATCATTGAGCAAACTTTGACCCTGTACCTCACAGTCAACAGACACATTCCAGCCAATCAGCATACCCTCCCTCCCAGACCCTCCCACCTCCTGGACAGCATCCATCTTAGATTCATTCTGAAGCTGCAGTGTCACAAATTTGACTAAGTTGTAATCGCAATGCGATTAATACAGGTTATATTAATCGCATTGCGATTACAACTTAGAGCTGGGTTCCTAATGGTTGTATTGCTAGAATATAACGAAGATTGAGAATATAGTGCTATATTCGTTATATTCGTCAATTCTAGCAATACAACCATTAGGAACTCAGATCTAAGTTGTAATCGCAATGCGATTAATACAGGTTATATTAATCGCATTGCGAATTCAACTTAGAGCTGGGTTCCTAATGGTTGTATTGCTAGGATATAACGAAGATTGAGAATATAGTGCTATATTCGTTATATTCGTCAATTCTAGCAATACAACCATTAGGAACTCAGATCTAAGTTGTAATCGCAATGCGAATAAGGCTGAGTTCACACAGGCGAGATTTCCGCGCGGGTGCAATGCGTGAGGTGAACGCATTGCACCCGCACTGAATCTGGACCCATTCACTTCTATGGGGCTGTGCACATGAGCAGTGATTTTCACGCATCACTTATGTGTTGCGTGAAAATCGCAGCATGCTCTATATTGTGCATTTTTCACGCAACGCAGGCCCCATAGAAGTGAATGGGGCTGAGTGAAAATCGCAAGCATCTGCAAGCAAGTGCGGATGCAGTGCGATTTTCACTTATGGTTGCTAGGAGATGATAGGGATGAGCAACCCGAAACCCCATTAAAGTCTATTCACTGTATTATTTTCCCTTATAACATGGTTATAAGGGAAAATAATAGCATTCTTTAATACAGAATGCTTAGTAGAAGGTCAATTGAGGGTTAAAAAAAAAAATTATTAACTCACCTTCTCCTCTTGATCGCGTAGCTGCCGGTCTCTTCTTACTTCTTTAATCATGAGCTGTCGGCTAAAGGACCTGTGGTGACGTCAGATTACATGGTCCATCACCGTGGACAGTCAGTTTTTTATCACGCGCGTGCAAAACGCATTGCACCTGCGCGATAAAAACTGAACAACGGAACGCAATCGCAGTCAAAACTGACTGCAATTGGGTACCTACTCGCACAGGTTTGCCGCAACGCATCCGGACACGCTCGTGTGAACTCAGCCTAATACAGGTTATATTAATCGCATTGCGAATTCAACTTAGAGCTGGGTTCCTAATGGTTGTATTGCTAGGATATAACGAAGATTGAGAATATAGTGCTATATTCTTTATATTCGTCAATTCTAGCAATACAACCATTAGGAACTTAGCTGCAGGTTATATTAATCGCATTGCGAATTCAACTTACCACACTCTGCGTCAACTACGTAATTTTCCATGGGAGTTTTGCCATAAATCCCCCTCCGGCATGCCACAGTCCAGGTGTTAGTCCCCTTGAAACAACTTTTCCATCACTATTGCAGCCAGAAAGAGTCCCTGTTGGTTCTAAAATTTGCCTGCCTATTGAAGTCTATGGCAGTTCGCCCGGTTCGCCTGTTTGCGAACATTTGCGGAAATTCGCGTTCGCTGTTCGTGAACGGAAAATTTTATGTTCGCGACATCTCTAGTAGCAGGTAGCCACTGTAAGAACTTGCATTGCATGCCCACTGCAGGGTGAGTTCTAGACACATGGTACACCACAGTTACTGCTGCCAGAATCGGCCACTACGGTGGCCGCTCAGTGACCCATAGAGGTACTTGGGTGACAATAAACATGTATCTAGGCATGGAGAGACTCCAGTAGCACTTTCCAAGGTGGTTGAATCTGTATCCTTGTCCTGCTGATTCCATAAAGTTACAGTTCAGTGCAAGAAGAGTGTGCTCCATGCTTCTGCAAGATTCACCACACATTACATCAGCATTAGCATACTATATGCTCACAAATCTGTTTGCATCAGGTTTCCTATGTGCAAAGACGTATCATGCAAATTGATATTAATGGATAAATCAGGGGCCTATAAAATACAACACCAGTGTGAATAGAGCCTTAGTGATTATGCTATTGTATATAAATATTAACGCTTTTAATGCTGTATTGCCTATTTTGGAAACAATCTGCTCACTAGATATCGTAAATGCTATAAATGCTGATGCTGCTTTTCAACTAAAGCAAAGTCCCAATGTCATTACAGCATGTCAAAGTAATATTCAACATTTGAATATTAGTGTTACAAGCAGTGGGTGTAAAACCTCTGCATCGGCCAACAGGTTTGACTGTGGGCTAATCCTAAGTGCATTATCCTGTTAGCCCTCTATTTCCCCCTTTCACCCCTATACAGGAATCTGGTCTTCATTGCAGGGGAGCCAACAGGCTGCTACAACTTGGAGTAGTCCCTGTGTGGATAACAACTGACCCATGGAGGTTAGAGACACCGATGTTAGGCACCGAGGGGTCAGGCAGAACAGTTGTCAGAGAAGAGCAGAGGTCAGGTCAGGCAGAGTACATTTGAATACATAAAAAAAAGTTTGGGGGCCAGGCAGGCAGCAAAGGCTCAATACGATAATCAGGCAGAAGTCAGGCAGCAGTGCTTCTGAGTCAGGAAAGCTGCAGTGTACGGTACGTGGCTAGACAAACAGAGAAGCAAACCCTTGCAGGAACTAGCAAGCTAGTTAACCTATTGATCATGCAGAGAATGAGACAAACACCACTGAATGCATAGCAGAAACTGATTAAAACATTAGAAACAGTCTTGCAGCTGCACATAAAACCAAAGGAGGGGTTAACCCTTGCAATTCTGCAGAATGAGGTGAGGTTAAATGAAGAATATCAGAATACACTTTCCCCAAAAGACACCAGTACCTAGGTCCACTGACGAAGCGCCAGACCTGCAACAGACACAAGGTGAGTGAAGCAACACCCATGCCTGCATCAAGTGACGGGGCAACAGCAGGCATGGGCTGCCAACTTAACTAGATAGATATGATTTACATACTCTTATGTGGACATGGTATTCTAAAATCTTGAAAGAAGTTGTGCAATTCCACACCTTTCTGAAGAGATAAAGCGCACCTTTGCGTAGAATGTTCCAGACTGAGCAGGTGTTAATCTTTAGGCTTCAATTCCTATGCATTAAAGTTAGTCATTTCATAGATTAACACCTTGTAGTGAGTTCGAGCCAGCAGCTTTATTACAATCCCTTTCGACATTTCTATACATAAATTTCAAAAACTACTTAGTTCAAATTCCATGTTAAATAGCTACAAAGAACACCACCATCAATATATTCCTCCCAAATGCAATACAGACAAAAAAAAAAACCTCCCATATGACACCATTAATAGCCATTGCACATTAGGTGACCATATGTATTTTTTAACTGTTTAGTGTTTTTAGGCTGCCTGTACACATTCAGGTTTTGATCAGGTCTTCTGATGCAGATTTAGAAGCCCAAACCAGGTGTGGATCATAAAGGGATCATTAATAGAGAGAGAGAAAGTATACTTTTCTTGTGTTAAGGCAGGCATCCTCAAACTGCGGCCCTCCAGCTCCCACAATGCCCTGCTGTAGGCTGAGACCTGTAGGCTGTTCGGGCATTCTGGGAGTTGTTTGCAACAGCTGGAAGGCCGCAGTTTGAGGATGCCTGTGTTAAGGGGACAAGCTGTTGTAGTTGCACTGAACCGCTGCTACAAGCTAGACGGCGTGACCCTCAACACAATGCCGTACATGTATGGTATTATGCGCAAGGGCTTTTATTGGGCTGGCTGCTGCGCTGAGCCCAATCCATACGTGGAGGGTGCTGGTTGTTTAGTACAGCAGGCACCTGGCCGCAGTGCCTGGGATCAGCAATGGTGCTGAAACCAGTCATTTAACCCCTTAGATGCTGTGTTAAAAAATGATCATGGCATCAGTGAGGCCGAGGGAAGCGGGCTCCCACTGCCATCCGACTGGAGCCACTGCAGTAAAATCATAGGCCTCCAATCAGTTACAATGACAGCCTGGAGTCTGCTGAAGATGCCTAGGCCTGTTATGGTAAATTGACTGTGAAGCTGTGCGCAAGGCAGGCTGTGAAAATCAGAGACCATAATACTTCTCTATTATGGTCTATGAGAAAAGCGATCAGAAGGTCGCAGGATATTGCCCCGTAAGGGGGCTATAAGTTATTGAGTAAAAAGTAAAATTAAAATAAAAAAGTATAAAATATATAAAAAATTCTAATCACCCCTCTTTTCCAATTTTACATATAAAAAGAAACAATTAAAAAATAAAGATGACAGGTATTGCCGCATCTGAAAATGTCAACTATTAAAATATTTTTTATAGAGTTAAATGACAGTGATCGAAAAGTCGTACGTACCCTGAAAAATGGTAACAAAAAAACACAGTTCATCCCAAGTGAATAGGGGGGCATGTTCTTCCAAAATGTCACGTGGAGGGGAGGAGGTGTAAACGATGTCTGTCTCAGCGTCCCTCATAATGTACCATTTTATATTGGAACTAGCTGAAGGACCCGGTTTCGCGCGGGTATATTTCATCTATTTCATTTAATTTTTGTCTGTGTCACTAACAGTTATCGACAGTATGCACTATAACAGTGACATCTACAGTACCCCGCCCCTTTAATAGTGACCTCCACAGTGGCCGCCCCTTAATTAGTGACCTCCCTAGTACCCCGTCTCGTTAACAGTGATTTCCACAATAACCCGCCCCCTTAACAGTGACCTCCACAGAGCTCCGATCCCTTAAAATGTGACTTCCGCAACACCCGGTCCCCTTAACAGTGACCTCTACAGCACCCCGCCCCTTAATACTGACCTCCATTGCGGAATGTCCCCTTAACTGTGACCTCCACCGTTCCCTGCCCACTTAACAGAGACCTCCACAGCCAACACCCATTTAACAGTGACTTTCACAGCATCCTGCCCCCTTAACAATGATCTCAACAGCAGCCCACCCCTTTAACAGTGACCTCCACAGTGGCCGCCCCTTTATTAGTGACCTCCACAGTACCCCATCTCCTTAACAGTGATTTCCACAATACCCCATCCCCTTAACAATGGCCTCTACAGCAATCTGCCCCTTAACACTGAACTCCATAAAAGACTGTCCCCTTAACGGTGACCTCCACAGCAGCCTGCCCCTAGGGTGGCCAGAAGTCAGGTTTTAGGCCGGACAGTCCGGCTTTCAGACTCCCTAATGTCCGTCCAGCGCAGGGCCTGAACGGATACAGGGATGTCCTTTTGAACATCTCACTCTCATACAGCAGCACTGTGCTGTCTGAGTATGAGCTGCAGGGAGAAAGTCACCCTCTCTCCCACCTCTGCAGCTGACAGAAGTTGATTTTTACCTTCATTTTTTAAATTCCCGTCGGCTGAAGAGTGGTAGGGGATTGGCCTAAACTGGTCAGGGCGTGGCTTAGTGGGCCCTGGGTGTGGGGTCTTTAAGTCCGTCTTTTGAGGGGGCCTGAATGGCCACCTTACCTGCTCCCTTAACTGTGACCTCCACAGCACTCCGCTCCCTTAACAGTGTCATCCACAGCGCCCTGCCCTTTTAACCACCTCCCGTCACACTAACGCCGAAAGGCATCATTGCTGCGGTGCTCCCAGGTCACACTAACGCCGATTGGCGTCATCTCGTGTGAGCCGAGATTTCCTGTGAACGCGCGCACACAGGAGCGCGCGTTCACAGGATCGCGTAGTGCACAAGTTCATCTACAGCCTGCCGGCCGCGATCATTGGCTGGCAGGCTGTGGATTTTTGAATCGACGAATGAAATGGTTATGTCAGACGCTATTTTGAAAATAGCGTCTGATATAACTGCTGCCTGGTCCTCTGGTGGTCCCTTTCGCTTGGATCGACCACCAGAGGACACAGGCAGCTCTGTAAGTAGCACCAAATCACCACACTACACATTACACATTACCCTGTCATTTATTAACCCCTTATTTAGCACCTGATCACCCATATTAGACTCCCTGATCACCCTGATCACCCCCTTGTCCACCCCCCTGTCACTGATCACCCCCCCCGTAAGGGTCCCTCATCCCTGCCAGGTAGTTAGCTACTTGCTAGGTAGTTTAGCGCCCAGCCCACCGCACCGCAGTCACTTTTTAGTCGCTGATTAACGTCATTGCTGTCGCTAATCAGCACTAGTACTATATATTATCTGTAAGTGATTAAGACTGATCGCATTCAGATCTATATAAGTACATTAGGGTCACCTTAGGCTCTACAAAACGCAGTGTTCGCCCGATCAGGCCTGATCTTGTGCGCACACTTGCGTTCAGTCCGCCCCACCGCAGTGACAGAATTTTTTTTTTTATGATCACTGCAAAAACACTGTAAAACCGCTATAAAGATCACTTTTGAGCTTTTTGGATCTTTATTAGCGATCGCAGCTTTACTTCGCAAGCACTCCTTTTTACTAGGTAGGTTTGCTCTTTTTCCCGGGTAGTCTCAGAGGAATACCCCCTAAATTTAGTGAACCCAAAATGTCAAACAAGGGGTATTCCGCTGAAGAGGCCTACAGGATTCTGGCCGTGATGGATGAAAGCGATGGGGACGCCTCACCCGCTGAATCCAGTGCTTCAGAATATGAACCTGTAGACAGCAGTGGCACTCTAACCGCTAGCGAAGATGACGAGGTAGAGGTCCCTGCTACGGTCAGACGTACCCGATCCCATGTCAGTGTTCTGCCTACCCCGCATGATGATCCTCATTTGCAGCAGAGTGGTGCTAGCGCTGATCTTGTTTATGGTGCGGCATACACCAGCAGCGCAGCACACCCTGGACCTTCTACCAGCACTGTTGTATTCCCTGGTGAAGTGGCGAGCACCAGAAGGGCAGTTCCAGCTGGTACAGTGGCATGTGCAATAACTCCCCTGTCGCAGCCACCGCGTTCACAGGCCCGTAGAACCCCTAGTCTCCCAGAGGTGCTGGCAAATCCTAATTGGCAATCCCCTGATTCCGCCGCACCCGTATTGCCCCCTTTCACCACCCCAATCTGGAGTTCGCGTGGAGACGGCTCATTTAGGATCGGCCCTTCAGTTTTTTGAGCTGTTCTTCACCGCGGATCTCTATGACCTAGTTGTGGCAGAAACCAACCGCTACGCCACACAGTATATAACCGCCAATCCGGAAAGCTTCTATGCCCAGCCTTACCGGTGGAAACCAGTCACCGTTTCCGAGTTAAAAAATTTTTTGGGCCTTATCCTCAGCATGGGTCTAACTAAAAAATTTTTATTGCGGTCATATTGGTCTAAAGACCCAATACATTACATGCCCATGTTCTCTGCTGCAATGTCTAGGGCACATTTTGAGGTCATCATGTGCTTTATGCATTTCGCTGACAATAGCACCTGTCATCCAAGAGGCCACCCTGCTTATGACCGGCTCCACAAAATTCGGCCCCTCATAGACCATTTTTCATCCAGATTTGCAGATGCGTATACCCCTAATCAAAACATCTGCATAGACGAGTCCCTAGTACATTTTACCGGGCGCCTTGGCATAAAACAGTACATCCCCAGCAAGCGCGCCCGGTATGGGGTCAAACTGTATAAGCTCTGTGAAAGGGCCACAGGCTATACATATCGTTTTAGGGTCTATGAGGGAAAAGACTCAAAACTGGAGCCGGTCGGATGTCCTGACTACCTGGGGAGCAGTGGCAAGATTGTCTGGGACTTGGTGTCACCCTTACTCCACAAGGGGTACCACTTATACGTGGACAATTTTTACTCAAGCGTGGCCCTCTTTCGGCACTTACATCTAGTCGGAATTCAATGCTGTGGCACCGCGCGACCTAGTCGCCCGGGGCTTCCCCCAACGGCTCGTTAGTACCCGACTTGCACGGGGGGAGAGGGCTGCCTTGTGTGACCAAGAACTGCTCGCAGTGAAGTGGAGGGACAAGAGGGACGTTTACCTTCTGTCCACCATTCAGGCAGACACGACTGTCCAAATTGAACGGGCAACTGGAGTCATTGTGAAACCCCTCTCTGTCCACGACTATAACCTTCACATGGGAGGGGTGGACTTCAATGACCAGATGTTGGCTCCCTATTTAGTTTCCCGACGCTCCAATCGCTGGTATAAGAAGGTGTCTGTTTATTTAATTCAATTGGCGATGTATAATAGTTTTGTTCTCTACAGTAAGGCTGGGAGAACAGGATCCTTCCTAAAATTCCAGGAAGAGATCATTTCGGAAATCCTGTATCCAGGAGGGTCCGTGCCCCAAGGCCCTGATGTAGTGAGCCGGCTACATGGCAGACACTTCCCGTCTGTCTATCCTGGTACCCCAACTCAACGTTCCCCAAGAAAAAGATGTTGTGTCTGTAGCAGGGGTGGAATAAGGCGTGACACCACCTTTTTTTGTCCTGACTGTCCTGACCAGCCTGCCCTATGCATAGGGGAGTGTTTCCGCAAGTTCCACACTCAGGTACACTATTAGCATAGGGATTGCGTACACAGGACAGGCACACAGGGGTCTTAGGGCCCTTTCACACAGAGCTGCCACAAACCTCTCCTTTCACCTGGGACAAAGTGCATAATGTACTTCGCCACATCTCTGGGCGATTTGCGCTTTGCACATTGTCCCATTGGGAAGGAGAGGTTTGTCCTATAAAGGTAAAAAATTAAAAATTAAAAAATCACCGGTAAGCAAAAAAGTTATTGTTCTGTTTCAAAAGTTTATAAAAGTTAATGTTCTCTAAAGTTAATGTTAATAAATTTATTGCGTTGCGGCCTGTTTACCTTCTAGGTGGACCAAGCGATCAAGTAGCTGCAGCACTGATGTGCATTCTGACAGAAGCATTGCGCTGCTGTCAGATTACACAAAAGTCGGTGTATGCGGCGCTGCAAGACGAGATTTCTCCTCTGCAGTAAAAGATACGTTTGCCGAGGCATATGAGCTGAGGAGGCGGCGGTGTTCATATGCTTTGGCAAACACTTTGTATATATAAAAAAAAATCCTGGCAATGATTTATTTATCCACATCGATTGATGTGAATGGAGAAATCTGGTTTGCCAGGGCATACGAGCTAAGTGGGTATGGATGTTGGGCGGAGCTCCTATGTCCTGGCAGACGCCTTTCCCCTCCTTTTTCTTTTTTTGGCAGAGATTTTTTCATCCACATTGATCGATGCGAATGAAGAAATCTGTGCCGTTCATTTTTTCTTTCAGCCCAGAGGCTGAGCGAAAAAAAAAAATCTCATTACCCGTATGCTCAATATAAGGAGAATAGCAGAAACTCCTAATGCTGGCCATACATGTAATGACTGCGGAGACCCTCAAATGCCAGGGCAGTACAAACACCCCACAAATGACCCCATTTTGGAAAGAAGACACCCCATGGTATTCGCTGAGGGGCATATTGAGTCCATGAAAGATTGAAATTTTTGTCCCAAGTTAGCGGAAAGGGAGACTTTGTGAGAAAAAACAAAAAAAAACTATTTCCGCTAACTTGTGCCAAAAAAATAAAAATTCTATGAACTCGCCATGCCCCTCATTGATTACCTTGGGGTGTCTTCTTTCCAAAATGGGGTCACATGTGGGGTATTTATACTGCCCTGGCATTTTAGGGGCCCTAAAACGTGCGAAGAAGTCTGGGATCCAAATGTCTAAAAATGCCCTCCTAAAAGGAATGTGGGCCCCTTTGCGCATCTAGGCTGCAAAAAAAGTGTCACACATGTGGTATCGCCGTACTCAGGAGAAGTTGGGGAATGTGTTTTTTTTTTCTTACAAAGTCTCATATTCCACTAACTTGTGGCAAAAAATAAAAACTTCCATGAACTCACTATGCCCATCATGAAATACCTTGGGGTGTCTTCTTTCCAAAATGGGGTCACTTGTGGGGTAGTTATACTGCCCTGGCATTTTAGGGGCCCAAATGCGTGCGAAGTAGTTTGAAATCAAAATGTGTAAAAAATGGCCTGTGAAATCCGAAAGGTGCTCTTTGGAATGTGGGCCCCTTTGCCCACCTAGGCTGCAAAAAAGTGTCACACATGTGGTATCTCCGTACTCAGGAGAAGTTGGGGAATGTGTTTTGGGGTGTCATTTTACATATACCCATGCTGGGTGTGATAAATATCTTGAAAAAATGGGAAAAGTTGTCTTTTGCCGAGATATTTCTCTCACCCAGCATGGGTATATGTAAAAAGACACCCCAAAACACATTGCCCAACTTCTTCTGAGTACGGCGATACCACATGTGTGACACTTTTTTGCAGCCAAGGTGGACAAATCGGCCCACATTCCAAAGAGCACCTTTCGGATTTCACAGGCCATTTTTTACAGATTTTGATTTCGAACTACTTTGCACGCATTAGGGCCCCTAAAATGCCAGGGCAGTATAACTACCCCACAAGTGACCCCATTTTGGAAAGAAGACACCCCAAGGTATTCCGTGAGGGGCATGGAGAGTTCCTAAAAAAATATATTTTTTGTCACAAGTTAGCGGAAAATGATGATTTTTTTTTTTTTTTCTTACAAAGTCTCATATTCCACTAACTTGTGACAAAAAAATGGCCTGTGAAATCCGAAAGGTGCTCTTTGGAATGTGGGCCGATTTGCCCACTTTGGCTGCAAAAAAGTGTCACACATGTGGTATTGCCGTACTCAGAAGAAGTTGGGCAATGTGTTTTGGGGTGTCTTTTTACATATACCCATGCTGGGTGAGAGAAATATCTCGGCAAAAGACAACTTTTCCCATTTTTTTATACAAAGTTGGCATTTGACCAAGATATTTATCTCACCCAGCATGGGTATATGTAAAATGACACCCCAAAACACATTCCCCAACTTCTCCTGAGTACGGAGATACCACATGTGTGACACTTTTTTGCAGCCTAGGTGGGCAAAGGGGCCCACATTCCAAAGAGCACCTTTCGGATTTCACAGGCCATTTTTTACACATTTTGATTTCAAACTACTTCGCACGCATTTGGGCCCCTAAAATGCCAGGGCAGTATAACTACCCCACAAGTGACCCCATTTTGGAAAGAAGACACCCCAAGGTATTTCATGATGGGCATAGTGAGTTCATGGAAGTTTTTATTTTTTGTCACAAGTTAGTGGAATATGAGACTTTGTAAGGAAAAAAAAAATTCATCATTTTCCGCTAACTTGTGAAAAAAAATAAAAAGTTCTATGAACTCACTATGCCCATCAGCGAATACCTTAGGATGTGTACTTTCCGAAATGGGGTCATTTGTGGGGTGTTTGTACTGTCTAGCCATTGTAGAACCTCAGGAAACATGACAGGTGCTCAGAAAGTCAGAGCTGCTTCAAAAAGTGGAAATTCACATTTTTGTACCATAGTTTGTAAACGCTATAACTTTTACCCAAACCATTTTTTTTTTTACCCAAACATTTTTTTTTTTATCAATGAAATGTAGAACAATAAATTTAGAGAAAAATTTATATATGGATGTCGTTTTTTTTGCAAAATTTTACAACTGAAAGTGAAAAATGTCATTTTTTTGCAAAAAAATCGTTAAATTTCGATTAATAACAAAAAAAGTAAAAATGTCAGCAGCAATGAAATACCACCAAATGAAAGCTCTATTAGTGAGAAGAAAAGGAGGTAAAATTCATTTGGGTGGTAAGTTGCATGACCGAGCAATAAACCGTGCCGATCTGGAAAAAAGGGCCTGGTCACTAGGGGGGTATAAACCTGTGGTCCTTAAGTGGTTAAAGATGACCTACAGCACTGAAGAAAAATGGCTGTGTTGTTATGGAAACCTGGTTTAAAACTCTGTGTACGTGGAGACTAAGGATATGCAAGCTTCTATTGGCTGATAAGGGACATGTGACCGTGTGTATTGCAGTTGGGATATGAAGAGAAAGACCTGCAGGCTTCTATTGGCTAATGTAGGTCATGTGATGTGCTATATTTGCATTTTTGGGGAATATCTCAGGAACGGTATGTCCTAGAGTACTGAGACCCAGACTAAAACCTTCAGGGACACCTGATGTACCTGTGTGCCAAATTTGGTCATTGTAATTGCGACGGTTTGAATTCCTTTAGCGGACACACACACACACACACTCAGCTTTATATATTAGATGTATTTAAGAAATAAAAAGAAGCAAAAGGTTTTGTACCAGCAACTTGTGAGTATGACTTCTAATACTCGCTCACATACAATATTGGCACAATGAAGTAAAAAGAAGACACAAGTCTGCATGTGTGAAAGGCCATTAAAAAAATACATCTTGTCGAGCAAAAAATAAGGTAAAGGTTTGTTTTTGTTTAGTTTTTTTATTTAGTTTTTTTTTTAAAATTCAGTTCAACATTAGCAATAGTCTATTGCAGAAGTCATCATCTCTGAGACCCCCAGTCAATCCTGAGATAAAGTGTCCATTTGGTTTTTATGCATAGAAAATTGACTGGATTGCCATTATGCACGTAACTGCAACACAACTACTTTTAAGTGAGTGGGTCTGTATTGATTCGCTAAGTGTGCAACATACCATACTTACCTGGGCTATGATCCGCCACTTTTACATTTTTATGATCTAGAGTGCATGCCCTTGTCTTGACAGAAGATGATTTCAAATGTTCTGCATTGATCCACCCTCGACCGTATATATAGTTGGAAAGCGTTGAACAGTCTGATCAGAGGAAATACTCCTCCAAATTGTGCAGCTAATTACAGACACTATAGAACAATAATTAAGATACTGTACATTAATGTGTTTCTTTATACAATGCATACATTGGGGAAAATACGTATTTGATATACTAGCAATTTTGCACATTTTCACACCTACAAAGAATGGAGAGGTCTGTAATTTTTATCGTAGGAACCAGGGGCGTTGCTAGGTTAAAACATTCGGGGCCTGGGCCCCTGATGTTTTGGCCCAGGCCCCGAATGTCCTGCCTCCCAGCTAGATACAACTGTATTGCCATTCTCAGGACTGCAATACAATTGAATCTAATACACTGGAAGAGCTGAAGGACTTGTGGACCTGTGATGACATCACAGTTCATTGACCAGTAAAACAGGCAGTGGTTGAGAAGGACCAGTGCAAGAGAGGACGGCAGTGAAGAGGAAAAGTCCTGGGGGAAGAAGCTGTGGTGATGTCTGCTACATAAAGAGAGGTAAGTGAAGGGAGAGGCAGAGCAATGCTGGGAGTTGTGGTTATTTAACTGGGACTGTATGTTAGGGCTGAAAGGGAGGGATGTTATTTACATGGAACTGTGTGTCAGAGGTGGCTGGGGAGGGAGTGATGTTATTTACATGGGACTGTGTTGGAGGTGGCTGGGGAGGGGGTCATGTTATTTACATGGGACTGTATGTTGATCGTGGCTGTAGGAGGGAGTGATGTTATTTACATGGGACTGAATGTTGGAGGGGGTTGGGGCAGGATGATGTTATTTACATGGGACTGTATCTTGTAGGCAGCTGTGGGAGGGGATTATGTTATTTACATGGCACTGCATGTCAGAGGGAGTTGGTGGAAGCAATGATGTTATTTACATGGTACTGTATGTTGATGCCGGATGTGGGAGGGAGTGGTGTTATTTACATGGGACTGAATGTTGAGGGGGTGATGTTATTTATATGGGACTGTATACTGAAGGTGGCTGCTGGGGGGGAATTATGCTATTTACATGGGACTGAATGTTGAGGAGGTGATGTTTACATGGGATTGCATGTTGGAGGCAGCTGGGGAGGGGGTGATATTATTTACTTGGGACTGTATGTTGAAGGCGGCTGGGGAGGAGGTGATGTTGTTACATGGAACTGTATTTTGGAGGGGGCTGTAGATAGAGAGGGATGTTATTTTGCGCTGTCTGAAGGAGTTGTATTTCTCCATTTTAAAGGGAATTCATAAACGAGATAAAGCAGTATTGGGTGGAGATGAAACAGCAATCTATGGAACTACAGATACCAGGTTGACGAGAGATGGCAAAAGTGATCCTTATTATTGCCTATGATGTCATGTTGGGGGAGAATTTTTATTGGACTATTCAATTAGACTAGACTGGGTTGAGTGGCAAAATAGTTATTTTATTGCAATAATTTAAAGTTAGATGGAAATACAGTTTATTTTACCTGTTCCAGCTAGATTCACAAAGTGGGCAGAGGTATTAATTTTAAATATGGTTATTCATCCAACCAATCACACTCACTACTGGCGGTGTACCATCAAAATACAGATGACAAATACAGCCTCTACAGTCGTGGCCAAAAGTTTTGAGAATGACACAAATATTAGTTTTCACAAAGTTTGCTGCTAAACTGCTTTTAGATCTTTGTTTCAGTTGTTTCTGTGATGTAGTGAAATATAATTACACGCACTTCATACGTTTCAAAGGCTTTTATCGACAATTACATGACATTTATGCAAAGAGTCAGTATTTGCAGTGTTGGCCCTTCTTTTTCAGGACCTCTGCAATTCGACTGGGCATGCTCTCAATCAACTTCTGGGCCAATTCCTGACAGATAGCAACCCATTCTTTCATAATCACTTCTTGGAGTTTGTCAGAATTAGTAGGTTTTTGTTTGTCCACCCGCCTCTTGAGGATTGACCACAAGTTCTCAATAGGATTAAGATCTGGGGAGTTTCCAGGCCATGGGCCCAAAATGTCAACGTTTTGGTCCCCGAGCCACTTAGTTATCACTTTTGCCTTATGGCACGGTGCTCCATCGTGCTGGAAAATGTATTGTTCTTCACCAAACTGTTGTTGGATTGTTGGAAGAAGTTGCTGTTGGAGGGTGTTTTGGTACCATTCTTTATTCATGGCTGTGTTTTTGGGCAAAATTGTGAGTGAGCCCACTCCCTTGGATGAGAAGCAACCCCACACATGAATGGTCTCAGGATGCTTTACTGTTGGCATGACAGAGGACTGATGGTAGCGCTCACCTTTTATTCTCCGGACAAGCCTTTTTTCAGATGCCCCAAACAATTGGAAAGAGGCTTCATCGGAGAATATGACTTTGCCCCAGTCCTCAGCAGTCCATTCACCATACTTTCTGCAGAAGATCAATCTGTCCCTGATGTTTTTTTTGGAGAGAAGTGGCTTCTTTGCTGGCCTTCTTGACACCAGGCCATCTTCCAAAAGTCTTTGCCTCACTGTGCGTGCAGATGCGCTCACACCTGCCTGCTGCCATTCCTGAGCAAGCTCTGCACTGGTGGCACTCCAATCCCGCAGCTGAATCCTCTTTAGGAGACGATCCTGGCGCTTGCTGGACTTTCTTGGACGCCCTGAAGCCTTCTTAACAAGAATTCAACCTCTTTCCTTGAAGTTCTTGATGATCCTATAAATTGTTGATTGAGGTGCAATCTTAGTAGCCACAATATCCTTGCCTGTGAAGCCATTTTTATGCAATGCAATAATGGCTGCACGCGTTTCTTTGCAGGTCACCATGGTTAACAATGGAAGAACAATGATTTCAAGCATCACCCTCCTTTTAACATGTCAAGTCTGCCATTTTAACCCAATCAGCCTGACATAATGATCTCCAGCCTTGTGCTCGTCAACATTCTCACCTGAGTTAACAAGACGATTACTGAAATGATCTCAGAAGGTCCTTTAATGACAGCAATGAAATGCAGTGGAAAGTTTTTTTTGGGATTAAGTTAATTTTCATGACAAAGAAGGACTATGCAATTCATCTGATCACTCTTCATAACATTCTGGAGTATATGCAAATTGCTATTATAAAAACTTAAGCAGCAACTTTTCCAATTTCCAATATTTATCTAATTCTTCAAAACTTTTGGCCACGACGGTATTCTCTGAATCAAGTAAGCAGAGCAATTCCCTAGAGATTACTAGAGATTACTTGGTTGAACTTGATGGACGTTTGTCTTTTTTCAACCGTATTATCTATATGAGCGAATTTCTTGAAAATTCGATTCGGCTGATTCGCCGAATAAAAGAATAATAATTTGCTCTGTGCCGAATTACTTCGCCATGAAGCGCATTTTTTTGTAAGTAGCTGCTGCAATGACAGGGAGCTGTGATAGTGTCGCCCCCGTCATTGTACCCCTTAGAAGCCACGTTCATACATGATCGTGGCATCTGAGTGTAAGAACAGTGTGAAATTAACATAAAAAAAAAAATCTTGCTTGAAGATCTCGGCAGAAATCACGTGCGGCGCGAGATTATGTAATTACGCCGGCCGCCATGGTGATTTTATTTCAAGACACGGAGGCTCCTATTGCATCATCTCTCTTTACTGACAACCACAGCAGCAAAGAAAAAACATACAGAAAATTAACATATCACCATGGCAACCAGCCCACCCCTCCTGAGCCCCTTTATAGTGTCCATGGGCCAGGAGAACCTCCTCTTTCTTTGCTGTTGCCACAGATAAGCACTGCTCTTATCTTTATGGTGTCTAGTTTTGTTAATTCATAGGTTATAGTGATTATTTTGTCCCCCTTTTATATCCATTCCATGGTTATTCTTCCCCCCACCCTCCCTTCCTCTCTGTCCGTTCACTTCTTGCTCTGACAGTCCTTTCCAACCTTTTTTTCTCCCCTTACAATCGGCTCACCTCTGTCACAGCTCTCCGCTTGACGCCTTCCATTGCGGCCGAGATCTTGCGAGATTTTGGCCGCCTATGTGATTTAGACGGCCATATTCCCGGCTTCTTCCCGGGCCCCCCGCTCTCTCCCCCCCCCCTTCTCTGTTTCGCGCATTTTTTAGCGTCCCTTCGTGCCTTTTCCCAGACACGCCCCTTCCGCTTCCGCTCTAGAGTTTTTTCCTAACGGCGGTCAGCTGCTGCCTGGCGTGCTCCGGTCTGGGGTTCTGGGAAACTCTCCCTAGTTATACCCCCCCTGGTCAGTACATCCCTTCAGTACTATTAGGCAGATAGATATATATATATATATATATATATATATATATATACATATATAGCAAGCACTCCAGCCAGCGCTGTCATTTCTGTCCAGGTGACAGTTTCTTTACCCCAGTGCAGCTTCCAGCCTGACATATTTTCTTATCTCAGCTACCATGTCACAGCTTCATATGCCCCCCAGCCCGCTGACTGACGATTCTGATGCAGAGGCTCTCCCACCTCATCCTCCCACGAAGGTTTCTGTTCCTCCCTCTGTTCATATGTCCCATGTAGACGCCTTGCAGCGTTCCATCTCTGAAGCCATTGTTGCTGCTATGGGATCCATGTCTCAGACCCTATCCCAATATATCTCTGAGGCCCTTAGGGCTCTCCCTCCTAGGGATCCAACAGCACTCCCACCTTTGGTCCCTCATGCCTCCAGAAACAATCCGATTGGTGTGCCACTAGCCACCCGTGAGAATGCTCTGAATCCGTGCAATGTGCCAGAGCACAGACTAGCGCTGAGACAGATTCTGATATCGGCTCTGATGAGGAGGCCGGGTGCGAGGACCTAGAGGCACCGGATGAGTCCCTATCCGGATCACCCTCCCATTTCCCTACCCCCATGCTGTCAGGCCCTTCCACGGGAGTCTCGATTTCCGTGCCCGCACCAGCCCCAGCGGTCTCTTTAACTGACCCTTCGAGTGAGCCGCTTTTCGACCCTGACGCCCGACACCACCCCAGGTCTGCGGAGTGGATTCCGATGGACCATGTGGCTCAATATCTAGAGGCGCGGGTTCGCTGCCCTCTGAACAAGGAGGCACGCAACAAACTACGAACCGAATGCCCTCGTCCCCTTGTGGCCAATAATGTGTGTGACACCCCCATTGTGGACCCCTAGATGGCCCAATTTTTATCTAGATCAGGGTGGAACCCCCTGTAGGGGACTAGAGTCAGCACTCAAGGCTTGCCAGGACAAGCTCCTGGAGACCACTAGAGCAGCGAATGAATTAGTAGACCTCGAAGAACTCTGGGGTTGGGCCCAGAGTGCAATCTGCATCGCCGGGAGCGTGAACACGTCACTCTCAATTGAACGACATAAGTCCATTTTATACAAAATTGAGCCCAAGCTGGCCAACCTAGCACTCACTGAGGCAGGACGAGACGCCCAGGGTCTGTTGCTTGGCGATTCCTTTATCAAGTAACTAGCCCATTTCGTAGGGGCCTTCACGGCCCTGGACAAAGCCCAGTCCTCCATGAAAAGGGTGTTCCAGGGTCGGGCCTCCACCAGGGCCGGCAGCTCCAGGGGCCATCTGTCCGGCCGCTCGTCGTTCCAGACCCGCGCCTCGGGTCGAGGCTCCTTCGCCCACCGTTCGTTTGGGCAGAGATCTATCTACCAGGATTCAAGACAGCCGAACAGTTTCTTCCCTTCCCGCGGGACTCCGGGCCGCAGAGGCTACAGAGGATATTCGGGCTCTCGCCGACCAGTGGGTAAGTTTCATTCCTCCCCTTTCTTCCCAGGTTTGTGTAGGGGGCAGACTCCGACATTATTTTCATGCTTGGTCCGGAATTACCACAGACAGTTGGATTTTGTCCACGGTCCTCGGGTTCCACATAGAACTGGTGGGCCTCCCACACCTTTTTCCTCCTCCTCACCCTCAGGTCCTCTCAGCGGCCTTGCGTGCCTGCTTGGACAGGGAACTTTCAGACCTCTACAGCAAGGAGGCGATCGAACGTTCCCCGGACCCGAGACCAGGCGTCCTCAGCAACATCTTCCTGGTCCGCAAGAAGAACGGCCAGATGCGACCGGTCATCAACCTGCGTCCACTGAACAGCTTTGTCCGGTACCGACACTTCAAGATGGAGAGACCTCCTACTCCGTGGAGACTGGATGGTAAAGCTCGACCTCAAGGACGCGTACCTCACCGTCCCGGTCGCAGAGGCCTCCAGAGACCTCCTTTGTTTCCCTTGGAGGGACGAAGTTTGGCGCTTCACATGCCTTCGGTTCGGCCTTTCCTCAGCCCCATGGTGCTTTACCAAGCTCATGCGTTCAGCGTTGGCTTGGCTTCGCAGCTGAGGGATTCGTTTGATAGTGTACCTGGACGACATCCTCCTGTTAGCCAAGGATCCCGCTACCCTTCTCCAACACTTGGATTCGACGGCAGCCCTCCTGTCTTGCCTGGGATTCCTCATCAATTTCGAAAAATCGGTCCTAGTTCCGTCCCAGACGATGGAGTTCCTCAGATTCTCGGTGGACTCCACAACACAGACCCTCAGCCTTCCGATTACAAAGATTTGTGTTATCCGCAAGGAACTGCGCAGGACTCTAACCATGCCCCAGTTATCTTTGAGACATCTATCCCGGTTCATCGGTCTCCTCTCGTCATCCATTCAAGCAGTCTTCCCGGCCCCTCTTCACTACCGATCCCTGCAGCGCCTGAAGACTGCCCATCTACAAGTGTGAGCCTCTTACGCGGATTTGAGACAAGCTCCAGTGGTGGATCCACAACCTCGCGGCTTGGAACGGGTAAGCTATCTGCGGTCCGCGTCCGAATTTCACTGTGCATTCGGACGCCAGCCTCCTCGGATGGGGAGCACATTGCGACAGAGTATCCACCGGTGGCCGTTGGTCGGAGGACGAGACCTCACTCCATATCAACGCGTTGGAACTTCTGGCAGGCTCCTTTGCCATTCGCAGTTTCACGAAGGGCATTGCCAGAGCGTGCATCAGATTACGTATGGACAGCGTTGCTGCTGTCCGTTATGTGACCGCCATGGGAGGGACTCGCTCTGCCATGCTCTCTCATTTGGCCAAGGAGTTCTGGTCTTTTTGCCTTCATCAGGATATCACAGTTGTTGCGGAATACCTTCCCGGCCTACACAACATTCAGGCGGACTGGAGCTCTCGATATCTCAGGGATTGCAGCGACTGGAGATTAGAAATTCAGGTGTTCTCCAACATCTCATCACTCTGGGGTTCATTTTCCATCGACCTCTTTGCCTCCCGCCTGAACACACAACTTCCCCGTTTCTTCAGTTGGCATCCGGAGCCAGACGCAGAAGCGGTGGACGCTTTCTTCCAGGATTGGTCCGGTCCTCTACATTATGCCTTTCCCCGCTTCTCCATGATTCCTCGGGTCCTCAATCAAGTTCCCTATCAGCTGGCCGAACTGGTCCTCATCGTTCCCTTTTGGAGTTCCCAGTCGTGGTTCCCTCAGTTGTTGGAACTACTAACTCTTCCTCCCTTACTTCTTCCATCGTCCCCGTATCTCCTCTTAGGCCCAGGGGCTCTTCAGCATCCACTCATTGTGGATGGCTCCCTGCGACTTCTGGCTTGCAGAATCTCGTGTGTTCCAGAGACGGCGAGGAGTTTTCGGAAGCAACTAGAAGACTTCTGGAGAATTCATGGGCCCCCGGCATGAGACGAGTCTATAGAGCGGCTTGGAGATCTTGGGCTAGCTGTGGCTTGGCTCGAGGTGTGGATCCCGTTTCAGCCCCTGTAACGGACATTCTTCATTTCCTGACATCCTTGTTTGAGGAGGGTAAAGCCTATCGTACCATCAACCTCTTCAGATCCGCTATCTCTTCACTCCATCAGGGTTTCGAGGGTCGTCCGGCGGGCCAACACCCGCTGGTATGTTGTTTGCTTACGGGTTATAGGTTATCCCGTCCTCCCAGACCCCGTTTTTCCGCCTCGTGGGATGTCTCATTGGTTTTGGCTCTTTTCTCCTCTTGGCCGACCAACTCGGTGCTTTCCCTACGTCAGTTGTCAGCTAAGCTCGTTACCCTCGTCACCCTCAGCTTTAACTAAAATTTCATGTGGATAAGTGCATAATAATGCACCTGGGGCGTAAAAACCCAAGAGCAGAATATAAAATCAGTGATACAGTCCTAACCTCAGTATCTGAGGAAAGGGATTTAGGGGTCATTATTTCAGAAGACTTAAAGGTAGGCAGACAATGTCATAGAGAAGCAGGAAATGCTAGCAGAATGCTTGGGTGTATACGGAGAGGCATTACTAGTAGAAAGAGGGAGGTGCTCATGCCGCTCTACAGGGCACTAATGAGACCTCATTTGGAGTATTGTACTCAGTACTGGAGACCATATCTCCAGAAGGATATTGATACTTTGGAGAGAGTTCAGAGAAGAGCTACTAAACTGGTACATGGATTGCAGGATAAAACTTACCAGGAAAGATTAAAAGACCTTAACATGTATAGCTTGGAAGAAAGACGAGACAGAGGGGATATGATAGAAACTTTTAAATACATAAAGGGAATCAACAAGGTAAAAGAGGAGAGAATATTTAAAAGAAGAAAAACTGCTACAAGAGGACATAGTTTTAAATTAGAGGGGCAAAGGTTTAAAAGTAATATCAGGAAGTATTACTTTACTGAGAGAGTAGTGGATGCATGGAATAGCCTTCCTGCAGAAGTGGTAGCTGCAAATACAGTGAAGGAGTTTAAGCATGCATGGGATAGGCATAAGGCCATCCTTCATATAAGATAGGGCCAGGGGCTATCTATAGTACTCAGTATATTGGGCAGACTAGATGGGCCAAATGGATCTTATCTGCCGACACATTCTATGTTTCTATGTTACCCTGTTCTGCCTCATATCTTGCAAAAGGGTGTCGGACGTCCGGGCTCTGGACTATGACGCCAGATCTTTTTCTCCCGTGGGTGTTGTCTTTTTGTTTTTGTTTTTTTTATAAATATCTTTATTAGTTTTCTTGGAACAAAACAATATAAAAGTATATATACTGTAGACACGGAGAATCGCACATAGCACAAATACATTTCCTTAAAACTTTTCTTGGTGCCAGGCCCCACTTGTGTGCTTACTGTCAGGGTTCTATCGAGAAAAAAAAGAAGACCTGATCAACACCATATAGCAACATAGGCGCTCGAACATCAAGACCAGGACACCACAAATTAGTGCTAATCTCCTATCTCCCGTATCAAGCAGACCTCCTCCCCCAATTCCCCCCCCCCCAATATGCCTGGCCTGGCACGGCTGCCGCGAAAGACTTACACCCTCATTCTGGGTATCTCCTAGACCGACACAAAACAAGTCCCTGTTTAGATTACTCCAATTATAGGTATTGTTTAGGGGTTGTAACTCCAGTGGCAATGGGTCATCAGTTCCAGCCCGGCTATACATCTGTTTATATTATTTCTCCCCGCGACATTTCATGCGCTCGAATTCTTTTACTCTTGACATTAAACTTTGCCACTCATGTATTGTGGGTGCTCTATCCTTCACCCAGTGCCTGAGGATTATTATCTTGGCCAATAGAAGTCCCTTTAACCATCAAGTCTGCTCACTTTTGGGTGTTTTATATTTGTACTCGGGGGGGGAAAAAGTCCAAGTATAGCTACTTGGATGGTCAAAGGGGGGCTGTTTCCGATTATTGCCGCCAACTCCTGAAATATGCTATACCAAAAGATCTTAATAACTGGACAGCCCCACAGCATATGAACGTGACCTGCAGCGGCAAAAGAGCATTTCAGGCAACAGAATTCTTTTCCCTTTTTACCGTAGATTTTAGCTAAGAGACTCGGAGTGACATATAGTCGATGTATTATTTTGAATTGTGTCAATCGGTGCTGTCTTGAAAGGGAGGCCTTCTTAATATTTTGGTATATTTCCCGCCATTGAAGTGGGTTACATTACCCTATATCCGCTTCCCATTTATCTACACTTTTAAATTTAGTGACAATACTTAGTTCCTCTATTAATCTCCTGTAAATTTGTGAAACCCTAACTTTTTTCCCTGTTGAATTATAGCAGAATACTAAAAATCGCTGAGTGCCTGTAATCTTAGAAGTTTTATTAAGCGTATATGCTAATGTGTGTTTTAATTGAGCGCATCTATAGTGTTCTAACGCAGTGATTGGTATCTCATGCAGTATTTCCCCTATTGGTTTCATTTTTCCCTTAGTGCATATATGTGACAATAACATAATCCCTCTCCGGGTCCAATAATTATTTTCATTTAGGGCTAAGAACTCTGTTAATGAAGGATTATCCCATAGCGGGGTAAACTCCAAGACATGTGAAACCTGCATAAGTGCCTTTGTTTTGTTCCACACCTTCTGTAACGTTAAGCCAATAGGGCATGTATATCCCTCACGTTCCAGAGATCCAGATTCCATGCTAAATATATTCTGTATAGACTGTTGCTGTTGTGCTGCAATGTAGGATATTGGTGAACCATCCCCTGTGTTGGTGCACCACTGCAACTGTGAACACAAATAATAGCTTTGAAAGTGGGGGAGGCCAAGGCCGCCATTTATTTCAGCCAAGCACAAATATTGTAACTTGATGCGGACCCTTTTCCTGCCCCATATCAGATCGTTAATCAGCCTATCAATCAAGTTGAAGATGCTGTCTTCGATCCAAACAGGACAGGAACTGACCACGTATAATATCCAAGGCAATAAAATCATTTTGATCAAGACGATTCTGTTCACCTGTGAAAGCGGTAGTTTTTGCCAAACCCTAATCTTCTCCCTTACTTTATTGACCAAGGGGGTGATATTTAATTTATTATATTCCCTAATAGAGCTGCCAATTTTTATCCCTAAGTATTCTAAGTGATCCAATGGGGAAATGATTCTAACCTTTAAATCATTTTGAAGAGGTACACGGTTCAGGGGAAAGAGGACGGATTTAGACCAGTTTATCTCATACCCGGCGACATTACCAAACTCCTCTATTATTTGCATGACGCGTGGGACACTTCCCCACCCATCATTCAAATAGAGCAGCACGTCATCCGCATACAAACTGATCTTGTCCTCCGCCCCCC
This sequence comes from Bufo bufo, assembly GCF_905171765.1. NCBI lineage: Eukaryota > Metazoa > Chordata > Amphibia > Anura > Bufonidae > Bufo > Bufo bufo. Next base: position 333,165,773 of record NC_053389.1, read on the forward strand.
TACCCCCGAATCCCACAATACTCGGGTCAGCTCGGATCCTGCATGCAAGGGGTTCCATAAAGATTGCGAAGAGGAGTGGGGAGAGTGGGCAACCCTGCCGTGTCCCGCGCTGTAAACAGATAGCCGGGGAAATCACCCCATTAATATTATTGTCTTTAATATCACCTATCGGACCAAGACACATATCCGCTCTGTCGCTTATCCGAGTTTTCCGGCTGTTCTGGCTCTTTGTCCGGTGGCGTGTCTTCAAGAATACGAGGCTAGAACTTCCCCTCATCGTTCTGCCGACTCCCCGCAGTTATTTCTCTCCTATCATCGTCCTTTCGCTCCGAACACCACTACCACGCTGCCCCGCTGGTTCAAGTGGATCATGACCTTGGCGGGAGTGGACACTTCCGTTTTTACCGCCCACTCTACGCGAGGCGCCTCCTCCACTTCTATGCTGGTTTCCGGCGCTCAATTGGAAGATATCATGAGGATTGCTGATTGGTCCAGGGTTTCAACTTTTAGAGAGTTCTACTTTCGTCCTCAACAACATGCTTTTTCTTCTTTTATTGCACAGCTTTGAACCTGCAATAGGAGCCTCCGTGTCTTGAAATAAAATTGTATGATTTTCCTAGTCTATGACGTAAAGTCATGATTTTATGAAAGACACGGAGACGAGTATTACCCACCTCTCTTGTGTTTCCCCCCCCCCTTTTTTTTTTTTTTTGGGTTGTCATTGTTTATTTATCTACATATGCCAGTATTTTCCAGATTGCACTTTTCTTACTATGTGCTTTTCTACCTCAGCGGGTGTTAACACACTCTTCATGCACTTTATATTTTCGCAGGGTGAATATCCAGTCTGCTGTTCCTGAGACACGTCCGGTCGGTTATCTAGTTCACTTCTAGGGTTCGGCTCCTGTGTTCGGTTCCGGTTCCTACAGTTCAAGTGGTTTTTCTCGTTGAAGCGGTTTTGGTGTGGCATCCGTCAAGAAAGAGGAGGTTCTCCTGGCCCATGGACACTATATAGGGGCTCAGGAGGGGTGGGATGGTTGCCATGGTGATATGTTAATTTTCTCTATGTTTTTTCTTTGCTGCTGTGGTTGTCAGTAAAGAGAGATGATGCAATACTCGCCTCCGTGTCTTTCATAAAATCATGACTTTACGTCATAGACTAGGAAAATCATACAATTTATGACCCGCATGGGATTTCGGCCGAGATCTTCAAGCAAGATGGAGGCTGGCGGCCCTTCGTGCACAAATGGAGGCGGTAAGTTTGAATTTCAGGATTAATCGATTCGCTGAAACGAAGCCTGAGGAAATTCGGCTTCTAGGCAAATCGAATAATTCCTGAAATTCATGGGATTCGATTCACTCATCTCTAATTACTACGATTTATAATGACTACAGAAAGATTCGAACAGCTAGAGATTTTGAACTTATCTGAAATTTAGTGGGAAAACTATATGGGGGAAAACTTTATCTGAAATTTAGTGGGAAAACTTTATAAACAAAAAAAGTGTAGGGGGGTGAAGCTAAAAACTCTACACTTTACTGTGATTTTACAATTTCCATGCGGTGATAACTGCTAGTGTTTTATGTTACGTCTCAATCCTAGAGAATGGAGAATTCTGGTAATGACTGAATACATTTTGATTACCTTTACATCTGTAATGCTTTAGAATATTTTCTATGAAATGGACACATATCCTCTCGATTTAACATTTCTACAGATAATATGTTTCTTTGGGACATATTAAAAATATTGTGCATGGTATATTTATCATGTTCTGGATAAAAGCCAATGGGAAAGTCCACAGCTGCCATTTTATTGTGGGATTTTTTTCCTATCGATTAGTATAGAATATTATTAACCAAAGCACAAATAAACATCTACCAAATGTTAACATTTTAATTGATATGAAAATTCTAATGTTGAATATTTGTACATTTCCTAAACTAATTTAGCATAAAATGATGAATATTGCAACTACTGTACTTTACTCATTTTAAAGTGATACGTTGTCTTGTCCATTGGCATTCAAATATGTTTTTTGGCAGATGCTAGAAGGTAATTGAATCCACTCCAAAAGGGAAGAGTTAAAAGACCCTAGGCTGTGTCTGGTATTCATTTCAATGGGACTGAGCTGCAAGACCAGACACAGTTCATACTCAACAGTGGTGCTATTTCTGGAAAAAGAATGAGATCCTTTATTCTAATAAAGCATTTCGGGGCACATTTATTAAGACTGGCATTTTAGAGCCCCTTACCTGGTGGTGGATCCGCCATGAGTTATGAGGGGGCGCAGAGCTCTACCTAACTTTGGCGGATCTACCGCCGCTTCTAAGTGTAAGACAGCTTCCTTGCCATTTTAGATTCAAACCATTCTCTATGCCTAAAACAGGCATAGAAAATGATGAATGAGAATAGGCCTGTCCCCTTCCTCGATCACGCTACGCCCACTTTTTTTTAGACCTGGTGTGAGCTAGGAAAAGTTAAGGAATTACGCCTAAATTAGACATATTTCGGTTTAATAAATGCCGCCACTCCATTAAAGGGGGTTCACCAGGAATTAAAAAAAAAAGAAATACTTAAAAATTATGTTATAATAAATATATTCACAAATACCTTTCATTACTTAGAATGGCTTGTTTTGTCTAGGGAGCAATTATTAGGAGAAATAAAATGGCCGCCGTCCTATCAGTACACACAAAACCTGTCCTAATCACACAGGAGGACAAGTTACTTCACCACAATGAGCCATAGTGCTGCCTCATCCTCCTCTCTGGTCTGTCTGAATACAGGTGAATCTCTGTGGGAATGGAGAAGATCACGAGACATGAGAGGAGGGTTAGGTGTGGATAATGAGCAGCAGCACTTGTTTACAGTCTCCATTACCACAGCCTGTCCTGTCCGTCCTCTCTGTACTTCAAGTCTCCTCATGAACTAAATTCCCCAGAGATTCAGCTAAAGTTATTATCATCTGTATTAAGGATTATAAACCCTGACAAGTAGAAGAGGAGGAGGCAGCTCGTTACCTCAGTGTTGTAAAGTAACTTGTCCTCATGTGTGATCAGGACAATTTTTGTGTGAACTGATAGGACAGCGACCATTTTGTTTCCCCTGATGATTGCTCCCCAGACAAACTGAGCCATTATAACTTATAAAAGGCATTTGTGAATATATTTATAATAAATAAATATTTAAACATTTTCATTAACTTTCGCTAACTTTCTTACCTGTTGGATTAGTCTTTGATTTTTGGATTATATCTTTGGGTAATTCTAACACATTATTAAAAGATAAACAAGGATAAACAAAATGATAAGACGTAGGTTACTAATTGTGCTGTAATAGTGTGTATGGACATACAGAGGGCATTTTGCTGTGGATTTGCTGCAGATCACACCACACTGTAGGTCAAGTTACACTGTGGAATGTGTTTCACAGTGAGTGGATGAGATTTCTTAAAATCTTAGCCACTTTGCTGGTATTGTACAATGCTGCAGATCCACTGTATTGAGAATCTGCTGCATATCTTTCCTGCCCCAGTAGATATTGTACAGCTACCACTGTACACTCCTCAAATTTGAAATTGCAATACCAAGCGACAAGCCAACAAGCTGTAAGCTTATGCAAATCAAAGAAGTGACCTGTTTGTCAAAGTGCCAATTATTGCCACTTGTAAACTGACAGGGATAGAATCCTGAAACTGAAAGACCTTGGTTCGTCAGTCTGACAGATTTCTACATGCCTAGGCCAAAATGTCAGCACTGTTCAATGTTGCTTTTCCCAGTGTTTCGGAGAACGACAACAAACTGTAATGACTATGAGAGGTAAATTTTTGCTTGGACGGATCATCTGATTACAAAAATGGCACGTAGTGGTCCTTTCTGTATTGCAGGTGAAGTTGGATGTCACATCCGAAACCAAAGGGGCAAATAGTGTCTACACAAAGACACTCAGAAGGAGTTTACACAAACAGAAGGCATTGTGATATTGGGCTATGAACCAGATGTCCAGCTACAGGTGTTCCATTGACCTCAAGCCACCTCTCTCAAAGGTAATCATGGTGCACAACAAGGTGGCAATGACGCCTGGAATGGAGGTCTATCCTCTTTAGCAATGCAATGATAGCCAGAGATTGGTCTGGAGAACACAGGGGCAACACCATGAAGAGACCTTGCAAGGGAACTGCACATCGATCCTACTCCCGGGTTGGTGTGGGGTGGCATAATGTACATTTCAGATACACTAACAGCTCAGCATTACATTGATTTGATCATGGAACCAATGGTACAGCCATTTCTTCGAAGTGTCTCAGAAGCAGTTGTTCAACAGGACAACACCAGGCCACAAGTTACTCGTGCTACTATGAGCTGCATGCATGGCTTAAATGTGTCACCATGGCCTGCAGCATTTTCGGTCTTGTCTTCCCATCGAGCACATCTGGGACCTCATTGGTTGGCAATTGCAAAGAGAGCTGCCAGCAGTCGATCTTGATGATTTGCATGCCCAAGTGCATGCTGCATGGCAGAACATTCCTCAGACAACCATTAATAACTTCAATGATAGCAAGCCAAGGTGTGTAAGTGCATGTATTTCTGCTTGTGGCATTTTATACTCAATACTGAATAAATCAAGATGTTCTGAATATTTTGTCAATTGCACATCATTGCATATATATCGATCCTGTGATTTTCAGAATTCCAGGACTTTTACTTTGTAGTGTTGAACTTCAATGTTGCAATCAATTTATTTGAGTTCAGTGGAAGTGCTTTCTCCCACGATAGTTACATCTTTCTGGATATCAAAAAGCAAATGGTAGAAATAACAGGCAATATATGAGGAGAGATATATACATTATTTTTGCCATTATTTATGACTTACCTTACTTTTAATCAATCATATTAATGTGTAGGAGTAATGTCAGAAAAGTCCATTCAGTGTGCTCTTTTGATGTACTTTTTTACTGTATTTTTTGCAGCTTTGTTTGTGTTTTTATAACTTACCTTGTCTTTATGTACAACTATGCCAAATACTTAGTATTTTACTAGTTACATTAATGTGTATTCTGGATATATTTTTTCATGCAACCAGGATTTTGAACAGAGTACTTCCAAATTACATTAAGGCCTCATGCACACGACCGTTGTTGTGTTCCGTTCCGCAAAATGGGGTTCCGTTGTTCCGTGATCCATTTCCATTTTTGTTTCCGTGTGTCTTCCTTTATCTTTGGAGGATCACCAAACATGAAGGAAAGTAAAAAAAAATCGAAGTCAAGTTTGCTTTCTAAAGGATAGGAAAAAAACGGACGCGGATGACAATCTTGTGTGCCTCCGCGTTTTTTCACAGACCCATTGACTTGAATGGGTCCGCGAACAGTTATCCGCGAAAAAAATAGGACAGGTCATATTTTTTGGACGGACTGAAACCACGGATCACGGACGCGGATGACAAACGGTGCTTTAGCCGAGTTTTCAACGGACCCATTGAAAGTCAATGGGTCCGCAGAAAATCACGGAAAACGGAACAACAGACACGGAACACAACAACGGTCGTGTGCATGAGGCCTAACACTTACATTTACTGTAGAAAAAAAATTCCTATAAACTTGAATTTTTTAGGCTGGGGGAAGCTGAGATAGTTGTCAGCTAAATGCTTGTTCAGAAAGCTAGTGCTACCAACTTCACCATAAACATATATGTTGATCCCCACAGGGAATAAGCTATTGCCAAGACACCTCTGGTAGAGGGATAGGGCCTATTTAAATCTAGCCTGTCCGATCCCTCTTTCCCGGGACATCTGTCTTTATCTAATACCTAGAAATCTATTAGTTCAACCACATTTTATCTTACAAATCTAGCCATCTTTAAAAAGAAAGGAAAAAATTTTATAAATTAAAAAATGAAATCCCTTATAATGATAAGTGAGATGTCAGTGGAAGAATTATTGGTATAATATATTTAAAAAAATCCATATATAGTCCAATTCATTTATGCTAGGCATGCTGCCTATATAACATAACATGAGAAACTATCAACTTTTATTTTCTTCCTTATCTCAAGAATCAGCAGAATGCTATATGCAAACATTGTTTTATCACACAGCCTAAAATAAAATAAATAAATAAAAAAAGCTTTATTTATCAGCCATTGAAGCTTAAGCTGCTGATAATATGTTTATTACCTACTTAATCTAACAGATAAAAATTATAAAGATAACACAGTGAATTGACTATTATGAAAATGCAATAACATTTTTTACATCACTAGTATCTTAGTGATCATCCTGTTTTGAGACTTTTGGGACTCATTTTTAAATTGTTGCATTTAAAGAGCTATAACCTTTTTATTTTTCCATCGATGTAGCCATATGAGTGCTTGTTTTTTGCAGGACAAGATTTAGTTTTTATTGGATCCATTTTGCGATACACAATTAGTTGATTAACTTTTATTAAATCTTTCTTGGGTGGATAGGAAAAAACAGCAATACCACCATTGAGCATTTATGTTATAAATGCTGTGACATTCACTTTGCGGTATACATACGGTAATGCAAGTAGTCAGTATGATTACAGTGATATTAAATACATACAGTTTAGCTTTTTTAATTTTAATATTCTTGCACAATAAACACCCTTTAAAAAAAAAAAAGGAAAATAAAAATGTTTTTGTATTGCAGCATCCCAAGACCCACAACTTTTTTATTTTTCTTTCTACAGAGCTATGCAAGTGCCTGATCTTTGGGGGACAACTTGTAGATTTCATTGTTACCATTTTGGGGTACATAAGGCTTTTTGATTGCTTTAAATTCGTTTTCTGTTTTGTTTTGCTTTTGGAATAAGAAACAAAACAGCAATTCTGGCTTTTTTTTTGGGGGGGGGGGGGGGGTTACGGCATTTACTGTGCTGAATAATTTGCAAGATAATTGGATAGTGCAGGTCATTATGGATTTAGGGATACTAAATATGTTGAACAAAATGTAGATATATTGGCACCCCCTGATCTCATTTGCACTGTACTAATGCCTGATAGAGGGAGCCTCCTAGCTCTGAAAGCACTTAGATTCCGCAGTTGCTATTGAACTCAGAACCTAAGAGGTTAAATGCCCGAGAACAACACTTCTGCCCATCTGGGGAGTTAGGCCCCATTCACACGGGCGTCGCGAGTGAGTGCCGGATGCGTTCAGGGTGCATTGCGGGAAACCCGCGCGAGTAGGCACGCAATTGCAGTCAGTTTTGTCTGCGATTGCGTTCCGGTGTTCAGTTTTTTCCGAGCGAGTGCAATGCGTTTTGCACGCGCGTGAGAAAAAACTAAATGTGGTACCCAGACCCAAACTTCTTCACTGAAGTTTGGGTTTGGTGTTGTGTAGATTTTATTATTTCCCCTTATAACATTGTTATAAGGGAAAATAATAGCATTCTTAATACAAAATGCTTAGTAAAATGTGCCTTGAGGGGTTAAAAACAAAAGGCAAATTTTACTAAGCATTCTGTATTAAGAATGCTATTATTTTCCCTTATAGCCATGTTATAAGGGAAAATAATACAGTTAATAGACTTTAATGGGGTTTCGGGTTGCTCATCCCTATCATCTCCTAGCAACCATAAGTGAAAATCGCACCGCATCCGCACTTGCTTGCAGATGCTTGCGATTTTCACACAGCCCTATTCATTTCTATGGGGCCTTCGTTGCGTGAAAAATATATATATATATATATATATAGAACATGCTGCGATTTTCACGCAACGTACAAGCGATGCGTGAAAAATCTCCGCTCATTTGCACAGCCCCATTAAAGGGAAAGGGTCCGGATTCAGTGCAGGTGCAATGCGTTCACTCATGCATTGCACCCGCGCGGAATACTCGCCCGTGTGAAAGGGGCCTTAGAGCAGGAGTCCAGCTGTCATGCCAGAGCTGAGCTCCTACTCGCTGCTGCACAGGAGACCCATGTAGCACTTAAACTAGGCTGACGTATAAAGGTTAATTAGCGACCACCACAAGGAAAGGGGTTAAAGGGTTCAGCACTCCTTGTAACCAATTTAATTGCTCCAGCGCGCAATAAAAAATAAAAAAAATTAAGCGCATGTAAAATATAAAATGAAGCACTCTTGCAATTAGTCTTAAAACTTTTTACCACTTTGTATTTGTAACCATGTAGACACGCTGTAGAAACAAACTAACCATGGAAACCCCTTAATAACATGTCCAATTTTTTTTTCTGTTATCATTTTTTTTCTCCCTACCTTCTAAGGGCTATTATTTTTAAAAATGTTCTCATGTAAATATAGCCTTAGAGGAGTTGAACATACAATCTTCTACTCACTTGTCCTATATATTACAATATAATACTATTGAGGTTTATGGGATTTTTACAGGATGCTTCTCAAGCCCTCTTCGGGCAGTATTTCTCAGTCAGATCACTATGACAGAGCCCTATCAGAGCCCCACGATTTCACCGCGGGAGCTCCAATTAGAAAGCAGAGTGAGCCCCCTCCCTTTGTCTAACCTCACAGACGCTATGGTCTGCGGCATCTGAGGAGTTGAGAAGGATTGGACAGGGACTGGAGTATTATACAGCTGGCACTTACCACCTCAGGCCACTCCATAGAATCCCTTAACCCTGATAACGTATAGGTACAGTTGTGTTCAAAATTATTCAACCCCAATGCTGTAAAGGGTTTTAGGGAATTTAGTGTACATTTGTAATTGTGTTCAGAATGAAATCTTACAAGGACTTTTTAAAGAACCAAATGCAACTAAAATGACATCAATTGTTTTTGTAATACAGTATTAAATGTTTTTTTTGTGATTTCTTCATTGACACAATTATTCAACCCCTTAAAGACTACCACTCTTAAGAACAGAGGTTCATTCAAGTGTTTTCAATCAGGTATTTAAAACACCTGTGGATGTCAAGGAGCAGCAATCAAGCATAATAAGCACCAATTAGGCAGATTTAAAAGGACTGTGATGCTGACTTTGACTGCTGTGCGCTACCTGAAGCACAAAGTGGAGAAAAGTCCCCGTGTGACTGCTGAGGAACTGAAAAAAGATTTGTCAGATGTGGGTACTGAAGTTTCAGCTCAGACAATAAGGCGCACACTGCGTAATGAAGGCCTCCATGCCAGAACTCCCAGGCGCACCCCCTTGCTGTCTCCAAAGAATAAGAAGAGTCGACTGCAGTATGCCAAAAGTCATGTGGACAAACCACAAAAGTTTTGGGATAGTGTTCTGTGGACTGATGAAACAAAATTAGAACTGTTTGGGCCCATAGATCAACGCTATGTTTGGAGGAGGAAGAACAAGGCCTATGAAGAAAAGAACACCTTGCCTACTGTGAAGCATGGTGGGGGGGGGTCAATCATGCTTTGGGGCTGTTTTGCTTCTACAGGTACAGGGAAGCTTCAGCTTGTGCAAGGTACCATGAATTCTCCTCAGTACCAGGAGATATTGGATGAAAATGTGATGCAGTCCGTCACAAACCTGAGGCTTGGGAGACGTTGGACCTTTCAACAGGATAGTGATTCCAAGCATACCTCCAAGTCCACTAGAGCATGGTTGCAGATTAAAGGCTGGAACATTTTGAAGTGGCCATCGCAGTCACCAGACTTAAATCCGATTGAGAACCTCTGGTTGCAGCGCGCAAGCCTAAAAATGTGACTGAACTGGAGGCTTTTGCCCATGGAGAATGGGCGAAGATACCCGTAGATCGCTGCAAGACATTTGTGTCAAACTATGCTTCATGTTTAAAAGCTGTTATAACTGGAAAAGGATGTTGTACTAAGTACTAAGATTGAATGTCACTTGGGGTTGAATAAAACTGATAATGTTATGTTATATTTGTCTGACTTACAAGTGCCTCTTTGATTTAATTGTAAACAAGATGACTGAAATGATCAAAATCAGTGTCAAACTGGCCAAAACACTCAATTTCAGTGGGGGTTGAATCATTTTGAACACAACTGTATGTCATGGTGTATTAAGAGGTTAACCCCTTGGACACTGTAGGTTCTTTCGTTTTTGCGTTTTCATTTTTCCTCCCCATCTGCCTGGAGCCATAACTTTTTTATTTTTCCGTTCACATATCTATATGAGGCTTGTTTTTTGCGGGACAAGTTGTACTTTCTAATACCACTATTTAATATGGCATACAATGTAGTGTGAAATGGGAAAAAAATTCAAAATGAGGTGGAATTGGAAAAAAAACACAATTCCTCCACCTTTTTACTGGTTTTGTCACTATGGCATTCCCCTTGCGGTAAAACTGACCTGTGCCCTTCATTCTCTGGGTCAGTATGATTACAAAGATACCACATATGTATAGTTTTTCTTTTGTCTAAATAGTGTAAAAATAAATGAAGCATATTCTGACCCCCATAACTTTTTTATAGTTATTTCTACTGAGCTGTGTGGGAGCTCATTTAGGCTACTTTCACACCTGCGTTAGGTGCGGATCAGTCTGGTATCTGCACAGACGGATCCGCACCTATAATGCAAACGATTGTATCCGTTCAGAACGGATCTGTTTGCATTATGAAGAACAAAGTCAAAACGGATCCATCCTGACTTACATTGAAAGTCAATGGGTGGACGGATCCGTTTTCAATTGCGCCATATTGTGTCAGTGAAAACGGATCCGCTCCCATTGACTTACAGTGTAAGTCAAGACGGATCCGTTTGGCTCCGCATCGACAGGCGGACACCAAAACGCTGCAAGCAGCGTTTTGGTGTCCGCTTCCAGAGCGGAATGGAGGCGGAACGGAGCCAAACTGATGCATTCTGAACGGATCCTTATCCATTCAGAATGCATTGGGGCTGAACTGATCCGTTTTGAACCATTTGTGAGATCTTATTTGGAGTGTGTGTGACTTTTTGTCACGATAAAAAAAATTGCAAATTGGTCATTTGAACCTTTTTTCCATTACGCCATTCACCATATTGGAAAAATATTTGTATATTTTAATAGTACAGGCGTTTTTGGACGTGGTGATACCCATTTTGTTTATATTTTTGCTTATTTATGTATTTATTTTTTTATTCTACAGAAAGGGGGATGATTAATGATTTTAGATTTTTTATATATTTTATAATTTTTTTATGTTTTTGTAGTCAGTGTTTGAGGTTACAAGACTCACTAATTTTTTTTTAATTCAATATCACTGTTTCATAGAGAAGCATGGTAATAGCTGAATTGCTTATTTCTTATGTTGGCCTGCCACCTGCTGGCCAAAATAAGAATTGCAGCTCCAGTACTCTAGATCTCTTCAGAGAAACCCAGTGTATTGAAGTCAATTACGGACATCCCATTGATGCAGGGGATGTCGGTAAGAAAACCAGAAGCACGCGCTTCCGGGTTTTTGAGCTTTTAGATGCCATGATCACACTTGAGCACGGCATCTAAAGGCTTTAATGACTGCGATTGGCATTATTGCTGGTCGTGGTCATTAGTTGTGGTTCTCTGCTATTCGAAACAGCGGAGACCGGCCCGCCATGGCGACCGCTGCACATGAGTGGGTGCCATGTTTACCCATCGCTCCAGTGAAATGTTTAATATTTCACAAGCAATAGAACCCACATTTTTGACTGAATTTTTTTTATTATTTTCCTACATGTGACTGCAATGTAGGTTAACCGCCTCCGGACCGCCTAACGCAGGATCGCGTTCCGGAGGCAGCAGCCCTGCGCAGAGTCACGCATATATGCGTCATCTCGCGAGACGCGAGATTTCCTGTGAACGCGCGCACACAGGCGCGCGCGTTCACAGGATCGGAAGGTAAGCGAGTGGATCTCCAGCCTGCCAGCGGCGATCGTTTGCTGGCAGGCTGGAGATGTGATTTTTTTAACCCTTAACAGGCATATTAGACGCTGTTTTGATAACGGCGTCTAATATACCTGCTACCTGGTCCTCTGGTGGTCCCTTTTGTTTGGATCGACCACCAGAGGACACAGGTAGCTCAGTAAAGTAGCACCAAACACTACTACACTACACTACACCCCCCCTGTCACTTATTAACCCCTTATGAACCCCTGATCACCCCATATAGACTCCCTGATCACCCCCCTGTCATTGATCACCCCCCTGTAAGGCTCTATTCAGAGGTCCGTATGATTTTTACGGATCCACTAATAGATGGATCGGATCCGCAAAACGCATACGGACGTCTGAATGGAGCCTTACAGGGGGGTGATCAATGACGGGGGTGATCACCCCATATAGACTCCCTGATCACCCCCCTGTCATTGATCACCCCCCTGTAAGGCTGCATTCAGATGGCCGTATGATTTTTACGGATCCACTGATACATGGATCGGATCCGCAAAACACATACGAACATCTGAATGGAGCCTTACAGGGGGGTGATCACCCCATATAGACTCCCTGATCACCCCCCTGTCATTGATCACCCCCCTGTGAGACTGCATTCAGATGTCCGTATGATTTTTACGGATCCACTGATACATGGATCGGATCCGCAAAACACATACGGACATCTGAATGGAGCCTTACAGGGGGGTGATCACCCCATATGGACTCCCTGATCACCCCCCTGTCATTGATCACCCCCCTGTCATTGATCACCCCCCTGTAAGGCTGCATTCAGATGTCCGTATGATTTTTACGGATCCACTGATACATGGATCGGATCCGCAAAACACATACGGACATCTGAATGGAGCCTTATAGGGGGGTGATCAATGACAGGGGGGTGATCACCCCATATAGACTCCCTGATCACCCCCCTGTCATTGATCACCCCCCTGTAAGGCTCCATTCAGACATTTTTTGGCCCAAGTTAGCTGAAATTATTTTTTTTTTTCTTACAAAGTCTCATATTCCGCTAACTTGTGTCAAAAAATAAAATCTCACATGAACTCACCATACCCCTCACGGAATCCAAATGCGTAAAAATTTTTAGACATTTATATTCCAGACTTCTTCTCACGCTTTAGGGCCCCTAGAATGCCAGGGCAGTATAAATACCCCACATGTGACCCCATTTCGGAAAGAAGACACCCCAAGGTGTTCCGTGAGGGGCATATTGAGTCCATGAAAGATTGAAATTTTTGTCCCAAGTTAGCGGAAAGGGAGACTTTGTGAGAAAAAAATAAAATAAAAATCAATTTCCGCTAACTTCTGCCAAAAAAAATAAAAATTCTATGAACTCGCCATGCCCCTCATTGAATACCTTGGGGTGTCTTCTTTCTAAAATGGGGTCACATGTGGGGTATTTATACTGCCCTGGCATTCTAGGGGCCCTAAAGCGTGAGAAGAAGTCTGGGATCCAAATGTCTAAAAATGCCCTCATAAAATGAATGTGGGCCCCTTTGCACATCTAGGCTGCAAAAAAGTGTCACACATGTGGTATCGCCGTACTCAGGAGAAGTTGGGCAATGTGTTTTGGGGTGTCATTTTACATATACCCATGCTGGGTGAGATAAATATCTTGGTCAAATGCCAACTTTGTATAACAAAATGGGAAAAGTTGTCTTTTGCCGAGATATTTCTCTCACCCAGCATGAGAATATGTAAAAAGACACCCCAAAACACATTGCTCAACTTCTCCTGAATACGGCGATACCACATGTGTGACACTTTTTTGCAGCCTAGGTGGGCAAAGGGGCCCACATTCCAAAGAGCACCTTTAGGATTTCACAGGTCATTTACCTACTTACCACACATTAGGGCCCCTGGAAAATGCCAGGGCAGTATAACTACCCCACAAGTGACCCCATTTTGGAAAGAAGACACCCCCAGGTATTCCGTGAGGGGCATGGCGAGTTCCTAGAATTTTATATTTTTTGTCACAAGTTAGCGGAAAATGATTTTTATTTTTTATTTTTTTTTTTTCCTTACAAAGTCTCATATTCCACTAACTTGTGACAAAAAATAAAAACTTCCATGAACTCACTATGCCCATCAGCGAATACCTTGGGGTGTCTTGTTTCCAAAATGGGGTCACTTGTGGGGTAGTTATACTGCCCTGGCATTTTAGGGGCCGAATGCGTGAGAAGTGGTTTGAAATCAAAATCTGTAAAAAATGGCCGGTGAAATCCGAAAGGTGCTCTTTGGAATGTGGGCCCCTTTGCCCACCTAGGCTGCAAAAAAGTGTCACACATCTGGTATCTCCGTACTCAGGAGAAATTGGGCAATGTGTTTTGGGGTGTCTTTTTACATATACCCATGCTGGGTGAGATAAATACCTTGGCAAAAGACAACTTTTCCCATTTTTTTATACAAAGTTGGCATTTGACCGAGATATTTATCTCACCCAGCATGGGTATATGTAAAATGACACCCCAAAACACATTGCCCAACTTCTCCTGAGTACGGCGATACCACATGTGTGACACTTTTTTGCAGCCTAGGTGGGCAAAGGGGCCCACATTCCAAAGAGCACCTTTCGGATTTCACCGGCCATTTTTTACAGATTTTGATTTCAAACTACTTACCACACATTTGGGCCCCTAGAATGCCAGGGCAGTATAACTACCCCACAAGTGACCCCATTTTGGAAAGAAGACACCCCCAGGTATTTCGTGATGGGCATAGTGAGTTCATGGAAGTTTTTATTTTTGTAAGAAAAAAAAAAAAATCATCTTTTTCCGCTAACTTGTGCCAAAAAATAAAAAAATTCTAGGAACTCGCCATGCCCCTTACGGAATACCTGGGGGTGTCTTCTTTCCAAAATGGGGTCACTTGTGGGGTAGTTATACTGCCCTGGCATTCTAGGGGCCCAAATGTGTGGTAAATTGTTTGAAATCAAAATCTGTAAAAAATGGCCAGTGAAATCCGAAAGGTGCTCTTTGGAATGTGGGCCCCTTTGCCCACCTAGGCTGCAAAAAAGTGTCACACATCTGGTATCTCCGTACTCAGGAGAAGTTGGGCAATGTGTTTTGGGGTGTCATTTTACATATACCTATGCTGGGTGAGATAAATATCTTGGCAAAAGACAACTTTTCCCATTTTTTTTTATACAAAGTTGGCATTTGACCAAGATATTTATCTCACCCAGCATGGGTATATGTAAAATGACACCCCAAAACAAATTCCCCAACTTCTCCTGAGTACGGCGATACCACATGTGTGGCACTTTTTTGCAGCCTAGGTGGGCAAAGGGGCCCACATTCCAAAGAGCACCTTTCGGATTTCACCGGCCATTTTTTACAGATTTTGATTTCAAACTACTTACCACACATTTGGGCCCCTAGAATGCCAGGGCAGTATAACTACCCCACAAGTGACCCCATTTTGGAAAGAAGACACCCCAAGGTATTCGCTGATTGGCATAGTGAGTTCATAGAAGTTTTTATTTTTTGTCACAAGTTAGTGGAATATGAGACTTTGTAAGAAAAAAAATTAAAAAAAAATCATCATGTTCGGCTGACTTGTGACAAAAAATAAAAAGTTCTATGAACTCACTATGCCCATCAGCGAATACCTTAGGGTGTCTACTTTCCGAAATGGGGTCATTTGTGGGGTGTTTGTACTGTCTGGCCATTGTAGAACCTCAGGAAACATGACAGGTGCTCAGAAAGTCAGAGCTGCTTCAAAAAGCGGAAATTCACATTTTTGTACCATAGTTTGTAAACGTTATAACTTTTACCCAAACCATTTTTTTTTTACCCAAACAATTTTTTTTTATCAAAGACATGTAGAATAATAAATTTAGAGAAAAATTTTTATATGGATGTCGTTTTTTTTGCAAAATTTTACAACTGAAAGTGAAAAATGTCATTTTTTTGCAAAAAAATCGTTACATTTCGATTAATAACAAGAAAAAGTAAAAATGTCAGCAGCAATGAAATACCACCAAATGAAAGCTCTATTAGTGAGAAGGAAAGGAGGTAAAATTCATTTGGGTGGTAAGTTGCATGACCGAGCAATAAACGGTGAAAGTAGGGTAGGTCAGAAGTGTAAAAAGTGGCCTGGTCATTAAGGGTGTTTAAGCTATAGGGGCTGAGGTGGTTAACAACTTCCCATCTGGGCCCTTTGCCCCCTTCCTGACCAGGCCAAATTTTGCAAAACTGACATATCTCACTTTATGTGGTAATAACTTTGGAACGCCTTTATTTATCCAAGTCATTCAGAGATTGTTTTCTCGTGACACATTGTACTTCATGATAGTCATAAATTTGAGTCAAAATATTTCACCTTTATTTATGAAAAAATCCCAAATTTACCCAAAAATTAGAAAAATTCGCAATTTTCTAAATTTCAATTTCTCTGCTTTTAAAACAGAAAGTGATACCTCATAAAATATTTATTATTTAACATTCCCCATATGTCTACTTTATGTTGGCATCATTTTGGAAATGTCATTTTATTTTTTTAGGACGTTAGAAGGCTTAGAAGTTTAGAAGCAATTCTTCAAATTTTTAAGAAAATTGCCAAAACCCACTTTATAAGGACCAGTTCAGGTCTGAAGTCACTTTGTGGGGACTACATAGTGGATACCCCCATAAATGACCCCATTGTAGAAACTACACCCCTCAAGGTATTCAAAACCGATTTTACAAACTTTGTTAACCCTTTAGGCGTTCCACAAGAATTGAAGGAAAATGGAGATCAAATTTTTAAATTTCACTTTTTTGGCAGATTTTCCATTTTAATCAATTTTTTTCTTTAATACACATCGATGGTTAACAGCCAAACAAAACTCAATATTTATTACCCAGATTCTGCGGTTTACAGAAACACCCCACATGTGGTCGTAAACTGCTGTATGGGCACACGGCAGGGCGCAGAAGATAAGGAACTCCACATGGTTTTTAGATGCCATGTCCCATTTGAAGCCCCCTGATGCACCCTTACAGTAGAAACTCCCAAGAATTGACCCCATTTTGGAAACTAGGGGATAAGGTGCCAGTTTTATTAGTACTATTTTTGGGTACATATGATTTTTTGATCATTCATTATAACACCTAATGGGGCAAGGTGACCAAAAAATTGGTTGTTTTAGCACAGTTTCTATTTATTTATTTTTACAGCGTTCACCTGAGGGGTTCAGTCAAGTGACATTTTTATAGAGCAGATTGTTACGGACGTGGCGATACCTAATATGTATACTTTTTCTCATTTATTAAAGTTTTACACAATAATAGCATTTTTGAAACCAAAAAATTATGTTTTAATGTGTCCATGTTCTGAGAGCTATAGTTTTTTTATTTTTTGAGAGATTTTCTTATGTAGGGGCTCATTTTTTGCGGGATGAGGTGACTGTTTTATTGGTACTATTTTGTGGGACATACGCGTTTTTGATCACTTGGTGTTGCACCTTTTGTGATGCAAGGTGACAAAAATTGCTTGTTTTGACAGTTTTTTTATTTTTTTTTATTACGGTGTTCACCCGAGGGGTTAGGTCATGTGATATTTTTATAGAGCTGGTTTTTACGGACGCGGCAATACCTAATATGTATACTTTTTTTATTTGTTTCACTTTAACACAATAATAGCATTTTTGAAACCAAAAAAATGATGTTTTAGTGTCTCCATGTTCTAAGAGCTATAGTTTTTTTATTTTTTGAGAGATTTTCTTATGTAGGGGCTCATTTTTTGTGGGATGAGGTGACGGTTTTATTGGTACCATTTTGTGGGACATACGCGTTTTTGATCACTTGGTGTTGCACCTTTTGTGATGCAAGGTGACAAAAATTGCTTGTTTTGACACAGTTTTTTTTATTTATTTTTTACGGTGTTCACCCTAGGGGTTAGGTCATGTGATATTCTTATAGAGCTGGTTTTTACAGATGCGGCAATACTAAATATGTCTATTTTATTTTATTTTTTCTATTTTTAATTTTTTTTTTATTCCTTACTTGGGATTTTTTTTTTTTTACATGTGAAACTTTTTTTTATTTTATTTTTTCAACCCTTTATTTTATTATTTTATTTTATTTTACACTTTTCGTCCCCCATAAGGTCATACAAGACCTCTGGGGGACATTTACTTCACTTTTTTTTTTTTTTTACACTGTTGATTTCTCCTGTAACTGGGGCTGACATAGTAGCCCCAGTTACAGGACAAATGCACCCCTATAGAGGCTGTACAGCAGCAATCCTGCGCTGTACAGCCTCACAGCAGGGCTGATCGAGGTCTCTGAGAGACCTCACACAGCTCCTGCACACTCCGGTCACGGCGGTCACATGACCGCCGGGCCGGAACAGGAAGCGCATAGCGCTTCCTGCTCTGCAGACACAGCGCTCGGTGAGCGCTGTGTCTGCAGCGATCGTGAAGGCAGGGACACCTGGGCACTGTCCCTGCCTTGTCTTAGGGTTGCCCTGCTGTCACTGACAGCGGGCAACACGATCAGCAGCTGCACGATTAGCGTGCAGCTGCTATTTCTGACAGGACGTTTTAAAACGTGCTGTCAGAAATAGACGTCCACCCATAGGACGTTTATATCCTATGGGCGGACGTGAGGCGGTTAAGAAACATCTGACAAATAATAACATTCACCATATACAGCATCACAGCACAACATACAGTAAAAACAAGCCTATACTATATATCACAATGTATGCTACTCTAATATTCCTATTCATTCCAAAATAAACTAAGTCAGACCATAAAGCATTATGGACAGTGATGGGAGAAGGGGGGTGGGAAATCACAGGCCTGAAACTTTAATGAAAGACAGACACATGATTGGGGAGAGGTGTTAATCCTTTTCTTTATTAACATCCTGATTGTCTAATTTTGCAGGCCATAGATAGTCCTGTGGCAATACAGGACAGACATGCTCTCCCTGCTCAAAATGAGGCAATTCCTGGCTGACCAGATAGCATCATTAAAATAGTTCATAAGGTGCCAGGCCTCCTGGATTGCCCAAACAGTATGTACCCCAGGAAGTAGTCTTTACACACCAAGTATGCATTAGGCTTCTCCTGGGCACAGAGTCTGTCATGTTGCAGGGTATCCAACAAAACCTGGGGTACTCCCAAATGGCATTAGAAAGTTTTATGCACACCCTCTGGATAGCCATCTATGACAAGTTCTTGTGTTACTTGGTCAATCAGCCTGAAGACACAGTATTCCATATATTTTCTATGGTGTTGGCAGGGAGCCCTGGAAATGACTCCACCAAGCCCTTTGCTCTGATGAGCTTGTCATAGTCTTCATTTTTCACTGAGTTGGGCTTAAGACCCTCCAGTTTGTGCTCTTTCACAAAGTGGATCATATCTAAGTCGCTGCTATGGATCTGGGTTCAGGAGGAAGAATTGGAACATGGACTTGCCAGCACTGCTGCTTCTGACTTCCCGCAGTTGACCTTTGCAGATCTGGATAAGTGCAGTCATCGAACACTTGTTAGCACAGAAAATGGTTATGTTGTCCATAAACAGTGAACACTTGACCTATAAGTGACTTGGTTCTGGGGCATTGATCCCTCTGATCTCTCCATTCTGCCAGATAGACTTAGAAAAAAGCTCTTTAACACAAACGAAAAGGAGAATGAAAAAGGGAAGTCTTACCTTACCCCAGAAAGTATCAGAAAGGGGTCAGTCTTCCAGCCATTTAACAGCACCAGTTGCAAGTTACATTAGGTTAACAAATGAACAGAACATTGTAACCAGCACCAAGTTGCAAAATGTGCTGCTAATGGATTTACGAGAGGCCTTTTCCCAATCAAGACTGACAAGGGCAGTATGTGCATGGCAGTCTGATGTAATGTACCATGTGGCTCATGAGCGCAAAACTATTGGCTACCATATGGACAGGAGTGCTGTAGGACTGTATAATTCTGGTCACAACCTTCAGCCTGGTGGCCAGCACCTTGGTGAGGATCTTGCAGTCCACACTCATGAGAAATGTAAATCCAGTTTTTCAAGTCACATATCTTACCCTTTCATTTATGCAAAATCCTCAGAGTTCCAACATGTCAGGGCAAATAAGTTACCTTCAGCGCTACAAAGACCTCTGCTGGGAGACAGTCACTGCACAGGGTCCTGCCAGACCAAAAGGATTTAGTAGCAGAGAGCAGCTCCTCTACCATCAGACAGATGTCTAAAGCCTCTACATCTGCAGGTTTAAGAAGGTTGGTGATAACTGATAAGAGCTTATCTCTGGCTTTGGGGTTGGTTGTCTGTAGGGAGTAAAGGCTGCTGTAGTAGTTAGCCACAACCACCATCACTGCCTCCTTCCCTGATCGCATGCTTCCAGACTTATCTCAATGTTCATCGTGGAGAAGATTCTGCAATGGCGCAAATTCACTGGTGGAGACGGTAGTGGTACTTCAAGGGAAATACTTGTTTATTTGAAGAAAGCGCATGTACATAAAAACGCATTTTGTGGACAAATAGTTCCCCTTCATCTGGTTAAACATTGATATTGTATAAAAAAGGTGGATATTTATAGATGAAAAAGAAAAAAAAACGCCCCAAAAAAACACACTTATGGACCGCCCTCAATGGGAGGGGCTTGTCACTAGGTGTCATTCTAAAGGCAGAGTGCACACAAGTCATCATAAAAGGAATCAATGTTCCATATTAGATAAAGTATTCAATAAAACATATAACTTATAGATTTTTGTGTAAAAACAAGCATTTAATATTGTGTTTCATATAAAAAATGTGTATATAGGGTCCTGGGGTCATGTGACCGCTATCCAAGTAGTCACGTGATGTGCATATATTCATGAGGGGGGGGGGGGGCGGGAATGAACTGGCCTCTGTGTTAGATCTAGAAATCCGGGGGGACGTGCAGAGCCTGGAGAAGTGTCACATGATTGGAAGCAGCGCTGTCACGTGACCCATCTCCATAGTGAAGAGGACACTACCAAGATATGACTCTTACTAGCAAAGTTGCCGGTTTGGCCACGTGACCGCAACCCTGCGGTCAAGTGATCTGTTGTTATGGCACCGGGGACACTGCTGTTAGCAGCGCGCTCAGAACTAGGCTATAAAGAAATGTACTTGTGGGAAAAACGATTTAGGCTAGTGTGACATACATATGGGAGCATAGAGCTAGTATAGAATATAGATGGATAAGTAGGTTATCAGATTGCAATTATTAAAGCCATATTGGTTGTAAATATAACAAATAAATAAATATGGAATATAGATAAATAATCAGATTAAAATGGTTAAATAAAAAACATTCTACATAAAAGAAATAGTGAATAAAAAAAATATATATATATAGCAGTAAGAGTTGGGTTACGGTATACAGTAGGAAAGCTGTATTAATTTCTACTGAAATGTGTAATAGAAAGAATACAAATTTATCTCAAAGGCCTCATTTAGGCCATATGGATTAAGACTATTTAATTTAAAAATCCCAAACATTTCCCAGCATCTAATGTATTGTGTGTCTTTTTGTAGATGCGCTGGTAGTTGTTCAATAGGTGTAACCGTGAAGCCACACTGACTGCCCTCGTGGTGATGTGCTGCGTGTCTAGAGACACTATGTTTGAAGTATTTTTTCTTTATGTTCGACCGATGTTTGTTAACTCTGTCTTGTAGCGTTTGTATAGTGCGACCGACGTACTGTACATGACACGGGCACTCTAATAGATAGATTACGTGGGTGGACTCACAGTTCATGATAGATGGAGAACAATGTCTCGATGTTCAGTTAGGGGAGGGTGGACCTTGCAAAGCAAATTATTCACTTGGATTCATCCTTAAGATGTTTTCCAGCTCTTCTCCAATGACCTAGCTGCATTGATAAAGGTCCTGCAGGGACCACATCTGACAAAACAACTTAACAATGTCCTTCTCAAATGTCTGTCTACGGTCGTCCTGAAACAAACAACAAAAATTGATCTTAACATGCTCCCACCAGTCATAAGTTCATTCAAACAAGCATTTAGCATTCTGCCAGACAATGTAATCCATTAAGTTCCACCAGCACTTCCTTCTCCTACAGAGCACAGTTCATCTTCCTAAAGTCTGGGCCAAATGGGAGACCATAAAGGTGAATGGCTTTATGGTCACAGAAAAAGCAGGAGACCACACAGTGCCTACACCGCGTCACTATTTGAGAGGTAAACACAAAGTTGAGTAGAGAACAATGTGAGCCATCTGGATGGCTCCATGTATGATTCACAGAGTCATAGCCCATGGAACTCACAGCATCCTGAAAGAATGCCTTAGTCAGCATCTTGAGGAGCAGCTTGGAAGTGACATCCAACTTGCTTAAAGTGCTGAAGCTGCATCCATCCGCTGCAATGGGGCAATTTAAGTATCTGGTCATCAACACAGTCCTGGTAGTGGCAAGCTATGGCTGCAGGGTCTAGACAAGTTACAAGTACTCACAAGCATACACATATATAAGCCTAACTGGCTCTCCCACCCACAAACCATCTATGACCAGTAGCCTGCCACAGACAAGGTTCTAGATTGAGTCAAGTCATTAAGTCAAGAAACTTCATGTAAAAGGATAAAAACCCCTATGGACCTATAGTAGCCCCACCAGGACAATAGGAGGGGCCATGACACCACTACCTGGCCAGATGGTTGTAGAACCTAGAAGAGGGCAGAGCACATTCCTGCAATGTAAAAATATCTGCACCCTGAGTAGCAAGAATACCAAGCACTGTTTGACATCTAGACCTTTCCTAATGCCCCTTTACATTAATGGAAAAGATGTTAAAGGAGTTTTCCAAGTGTTTTTTTTTTCCTGATGACCTATTCTCAGGAAAGGTTATCAGTATCTGATCAACCTGGGACCCCTATGATCAGCTGTTTGAGAAGGCTGCAGCACTCATTAGCCCCAAGGCCTTCTTCAGCTTTTTCTAAGCTGTGTGACATCATGTTCATCGGTCACATGGCCTAGGAGCAGCTCAGTCCCATTGAAGTAAATGGGGCTAGGTTGTGAAACCAAGCTAAGCCACTATACAACGCACAGCGCTAATGTACAGCGCTGTGCTTGGTAAGAAGAGAGACTACAGTTCTGCTGCGAGCACTGGTACCTTCTCAAACAGCTGATCTGTGGGGGTCCCAGGTGTCAGACCCCACAGGTCAGATACTGATGACCTATCCACATGATAAGAGCATCAGTAAAAAAACACTTGGAAAACCCATTTAGGTTAAACGGAGTCTGTCACCTAATCTGAGCGTTTTAGACCGCTTAGATCAGGTTATATACTCCTTTGCCCACATTACAATGTTACCTTTATTTGTGCTATCCCTCGCCGATATCTTCCAAAAAAAAGACTTTTGAAACTCATGCTAATTAGGTTCGGCAAGTGCCCAGGCCCCTCTGTGATGTGCCCAGAAAAAAACATCTCTTTCACCCCTCTGGCCCACCCTAGTTTCCAATTATTACCTCCTCCTCTCCCTCACAAATCTCGCACCTGCGCTGCTCCACACTTTCCCCGCACCTGCACACTGCTGTGCCCCTTATGGGTAGAGGAACAGAGAGTTGCACTGCGCATGCGCTGATCCGCCCTTTCTTTGGCTTCACTACAGCCCTCTGCTGCAGCTGGTTACTTCCGCTGGCTGGATTTCAAGGTACATGCCGGCTCATGCGCAGTGCAACTCCCTGTTCCTCTGCCCTTAATGGGCACAGCAGTGCGCAGGTGTAGGGCAAGTGTGGAGCGGCGCAGGCACGATAGTTGTGAGGGAGAGGAGGAGATAATAGGAAACGAGGGGGGCCAGAGGGGTGAAAGGGATGTAGTTTTCTGGGCACATCACCGAGGGGCCTGGGCACTTGCTGCAGTAACGCCGCCAATGGGCACTTGCCGAACCTCATTACCATAATTTATAAAAGTCTTTTTTGGAAGATATCGACGAGGGACAGCACAAATAAAGGTAACATTGTAATGTGGGCAAAGGAGTCTATAACCTGATCTGAGCAGGCTAAAACGCTCAGATTAGGTGACAGACTCCCTTCAAGCCATAGGGGAGATAAAAGGAAACAAACAACACTTTAGTTACCATTATGGTTGAGCTGATCCTCTTGTTTGGTGCCTGTAGTGTCTGTGAGTAGCAAAAGACACCCTGGTCAGTGAATGTGATTGAATGTCCTGAATGTAGTTACTTTAGTATCAGCCACCAGCTCCTCTGCTCCGTATCTTCAGGAAGTGGATGTTCACAGACTTTGACGATCTTTATTGAGGAATTACCAACTAGACTTTCCCTGAAATTTCTCTTCCTCTGAATAGCACTTGGGGTCTGTTGCAGCTGGAGAGAAAGTGGGAAGTGAAGGGCAGGTGATAAGGCTACTGAGGTAATGGACAAGCTGTAGCACATGACCTCTGTGAGGGTGTCAGGGAGTGGAAGGGTGTTATGGGGATGGAAATATGGGCAGGGGCTATCATCCTCTTACCCTATTTTTTTTATTGTTTGTCTCTGGGCTTCTGTGCCAGTGAAGCCTGAAGTTCCTACTGGCCAGTCTAGTAAAATATATGTGACTATTGGGGAAGTTCTACAATCTACCTCTTTTATGAAGTAATTGGTAAAGCCATTTTTCTTTTTGGTAACATATATTACTAGTAATCGTTATTTTTTTTTCAAATTTTCTACTCCTCAAATCTATGGGGTGGGTGGGATAACATTAAGCTTGGCATATTGTTGTGTTCTGGAACCAGCTATTTATTTAGTTTTAGTATTGCTATTAGGGATGAGCGAATCTACTTCAGATGAAACGTCCAAAGTCTATTCACATAAAACTTTGTTCCAATACTGTATGGAGCAGGAGCTCCGTACAGTATTAGAATGTATTGGCTCCAATGAGCTGAAGTTATTGCGACTTTTGAGACTTTGCGTAATAACTTCATAAATTAATTTGAACTGTAAAAAAAACATTTCCCGGACTCGAGCCTCTGCTCCATACAGTATTGGAACGAAGTTTTATGCAAATCGACTTTGGATGTTTCATCCGAAGTAGATTCGCTCTTCCCTAATTGCTATGATTATTATAGAATGATTTATAGCTATTAAGGTGATCTAAATCACATCCACCGGTCTGATAATCACGATAGATATTGAAAAAACTCTAAAAGGTCCTTTGCCCAGCAATCTGCAACTTCTCCCCGCTCGCGCCAGGTCTAAAAAAGTGGGCCTGGCGTGGAAGGGGATGGAGCGGCAGACCCATCTCATTTACCATTTTCTACACCTGTCTTAAGCATAGAAAATGGTCTAAATGTAAAACCACTCAGAAGCGGCGGAGGATCCACCAAAGTTATGGAGAGGCCGGCGCCTCTACAAAACTATGGCAGACCCACTGCCACTGCAGGACTTTATTAAGACTGGCGTCTAAAATGCCAATCTTAATAAATGACCCCCTTTGTGCTTATTTCATTACCAAATGTTACAGAGTAAAATATTTTAATAGTTATAAAAATTATTTACAGAATGGAGATAATAAAGTGCTGCAATACACAAACAATGAGCAGTATTTATTCATTTATTAGGAAGTGGCTACTTTTTCAATGAACTGAGCAAGTTTCACATCTTTTCTGGTCAATTTTCCACAATCATGTGTTGTCAGAGTTATTTGAACCTGTAAGGACAAAGAGCACATAATTACAAATGACAACAAAGATATGTGTGTGTGTGTGTGTGTATATATATATATATATATATATATATATATATATATATATATATATATATATATATATATACACATACAGTACAGACCAAAGGTTTGGACACACCTTCTCATTCAAAGAGTTTTCGTTATTTTCATAACTATGAAGGCATCAAAACTATGAATTAACACATGTGGAATTATATACATAATAAACAAGTGTGAAACAACTGAAAATATGTCATATTCTAGGTTCTTCAAAGTAGCCACCTTTTGATTTGATTACTGCTTTGCACACTCTTGGCATTCTCTTGATGAGCTTCAAGAGGTAATCCCTGAAATGGTCTTCCAACAGTCTTGAAGGAGTTCCCAGAGATGCTTAGCACTTGTTGGCCCTTTTGCCTTCACTCTGAGGTCCAGCTCACCCCAAACCATCTCGATTGGGTTCAGGTCCAGTGACTGTGGAGGCCAGGTCATCTGGCGCAGCACCCCATCACTCTCCTTCATGGTCAAATAGCCCTTACTTTCAAAGTTTTCCCAATTTTTCGGCTGACTGACCTTCATTTCTTAAAGTAATGATGGCCACTCGTTTTTTTCTTTACTTAGCTGCTTTTTTCTTGCCATAATACAAATTCTAACAGTCTATTCAGTAGGACTATCAGCTGTGTATCCACCTGACTTCTCCTCAACGCCACTGATGGTCCCAACCCCATTTATAAGGCAAGAAATCCCACTTATTAAACCTGGCAGGGCACACCTGTGAAGTGAAAACCATTTCAGGGGACTACCTCTTGAAGCTCATCAAGAGAATGCCAAGAGTGTGCAAAGCAGTAATCAAAGCAAAAGGTGGCTACTTTGAAGAACCTAGAATATGACATCTTTTCAGTTGTTTCACACTTGTTTGTTATGTATATAATTCCACATGTGTTAATTCATAGTTTTGATGCCTTTAGTGTGAATCTACAATTTTCATAGTCATGAAAATAAAGAAAACTCTTTGAATGAGAAGGTGTGTCCAAACTTTTGGTCTGTACTGTGTATATATATATATACAGTTGCAAGAAAAAGTATGTGAACCCTTTGGAATGATATGGATTTCTGCACAAATTGATCATAAAATGTGATCTTAACTTCATCTAAGTCACAACAATAGACAATCACAGTCTGCTTAAACTAATAACACACAAAGAATTAAATATTACCATGTTTTTATTGAACACACCATGTAAACATTCACAGTGCAGGTGGAAAAAGTATGTGAACCCTTGGATTTAATAACTGGTTGAACCTCTTTTGGCAGCAATAACTTCAACCAAATGTTTCCTGTAGTTGCAGATCAGACGTGCACAGCAGTCAGGAGTAATTCTTGACCATTCCTCTTTACAGAACTGTTTCAATTCAGAAATATTCTTGGGATGTCTGGTGTGAATCACTTTCTTGAGGTCATGACACAGCATCTCAATCGGGTTGAGGGCAGGACTCTGACTGGGCCACTCCAGAAGTCGTATTTTCTTCTGTTCAAGCCATTCTGTTGTTGATTTACTTCTATGCTTTGGGTCATTGTCCTGTTGCAACACCCATCTTCTGTTGAGCTTCAGCTGGTGGACAGATGGCCTTAAGTTCTCCTGCAAAATGTCTTGATAAACTTGGGAATTAATTTTTCCTTCAATGATAGCAATCCGTCCAGGCCCTGACGCAGCAAAGTAGCCCCAAACCATGATGCCCCCACCACCATACTTCACAGTTGGGATGAGGTTTTGATGTTGGTGTGCTGTGTCTCTTTTTCTCCACACATAGTGTTGTGTGTTTCTTCCAAACAACTCAACTTTGGTTTCATCTGTCCACAGAATATTTTACCAGTACTGCTGTGGAACATCCAGGTGCTCTTGTGCAAACTGTAAACATGCAGCAATGTTTTTTTTGGACAGCAGTGGCTTCCTCTGTGATAGCCTTCCATGAAATACATTCTTGTTTAGTGTTTTATGTATCGTAGATTCGCTAACAGGGATGTTAGCATATGCCAGAGACTTTTGTAAGTCTTTAGCTGACACTCTATGATTCTTCTTCACCTCATTGAGCAGTCTGCGCTGTGCTCTTATCGTCATCTTTACAGGACGGCCACTCCTAGGGAGAGTAGCAGCAGTGCTGAACTTTCTCCATTTATAGACAATTTGTCTTACCGTGGACTGATGAACAGCAAGGCTTTTGGAGATACTTTTATAACCCTTTCCTGCTTTATGCAAGTCAACAATTCTTAATCGTAGGTCTTCTGAGAGCTCTTTTGTGCGTGGCATCATTCACATCAGGCAATGGTTCTTGTAAAAAGCAAACCCAGAACTGGTGTATGTTTTTTATAGGGCAGGGCAGCTGTAACCAACACCTCCAATCTCATCTCATTGATTGGACTCCAGTTGGCTGACACCTCACTCCAATTAACTCTTGGAGATATCATTAGTCTAGGGGTTCACATACTTTTTCCACCTGCACTGTGAATGTTAACATAGTGTGTTCAATAAAAACATGGTAACATTTAATTCTTTGTGTGTTATTAGTTTAAGCAGACTGTGATTGTCTATTGTTGTAACTTAGATGAAGATCAGATCACATTTTATGACCAATTTGTGCAGAAATCCATATAATTCCAAAGGGTTCACATACTTTTTCTTGCAACTGTATATATATATATATATATATATATATATATATATAATTTTTTTAAATACCTGAAATTTTTCTAATTATTTTGCATTCCCCTGTGAACAGTGGGCAGCATGGGGATTTTAAGTCATCATTTTTTTATTTTTTCATTTAATTATCATTAAATTATAAATTCAATCTAAATCCAAATAGGTAGGATATGACCTAAAACAACATACACTCAAATCTAGAGGTCAAACCCTGTGTGAACACCTAACTAGGCAATACAGTACTGTACAATCCCAGTAAAGTAGCAGGATAATTAAGATTGAAATTCAGATAATGACTTTAGTTATGATCAGAGAAGTTTTGCATAACTAGTAGCAAAATGACTGTTTAAGGCTACTTATCATTAACCTATATATTTAGGTCTCTGATCTCTACACGAGATCATCTCCATGCGTATGACACCTGACGAAGACTGTACGGCAACACATGGAGGCCTTTAGACTCTAGACTGGGGAGCCACCTGGTCCTGTGTACTGCTGCACATTCTTCATGCACACAATTTTGTGATGTATATGAGCCCTAATATATAGTCTCATACTTTGTTTCTGCAAATAATTTTTATGATAAAAAATGTGTTTCATATATTTTGTTAAGAGGTTACAAATGTGTAGTCAAAAATAAATCAAAACCAATAAAATGTAGGCAAGTAACAAATATACTAGCTAGGCTTTAAAGCACAGCTCCATACATCACATAGAGGCTGTTGCAGTCCATTCCCATTCACTTGGTTAGCTTGCACATAGGCCACGTAACACATAAACATGGCATCAATGGCCTAGGAAGAGACCGCAGCTCTCACCAGAGCACACTGTAGCTTTTTCAAACAGATTGTGGGGGTAGCAGGAGTCAAACACTGATGATCAGATATTAATGACCTATCCTGAGGTTTACACAACAATGTACAAATATTTACCAAAAAATCTTCATCTACCATCTGCACTGTCCTAAAGGGCAATTTATTTGCCATTTACCTGGGGCCTTGTTGCAGATTTCATTTCTCCAGAGGAGATTAGAAAGCAGAGATCTGGTTGTTTTTGGCAACAAACACATTTTCCCCTAGTTTTAATAAGTCAGGCCCTAACATAAAAAAATGAAGGTGGCCCAATAAACATCTGAATGTGTAAAATATAAGAGTGAAACTGGATCGCACATCCTCAATACTATGCTTTTATCTAATAACTGCTTCTCAGCATAATTAACATCACTTCTCAGCACAATTTATCGTATACCTACCCCTATGTAGCATGCTGTACATGAGGTATTGATCATACGGCATAGGCCCACTCACCACGACAAGGTTGCCTCTTTGAATGGGAACCTACTCTAAATTTGGCGCACCACCAGCACTACAACATCTGAATGGGTGGTACAGATTAGTTATTGGTCACATTGCCCATATTATTGCAGTGTCTATGGAGTCATATACACTCCAGCAACATTTTATCTAACCAGCAGTCTGGAACCATATTTTGAATTATATTTCAGTATAAAATGATATTTATCAAAGTCAATGAATTAAACTAAGACTAAGTGATACGCAATGACATCACAACTATTTTACTATGAGGAACAATGGCAGTGGTTGACAATCTGTCCAGTTCGGCATGACACCGTTGCTGTCGTATTTCCAGGATATAGTCAGAAATACTGCCTCCTGGCTGACTATAGTACTGTCCTCAAGGAGGTCTAGTTGCAAGCAGTGAACACTGTGCCAGTGTATGAACGGATAGGCGCTGTTCCTATGCCGTGTGATTGAACATACTGATAGTGCAGAGGTGACAAATTCATTCTGACACTTGACAACTATTCCTGTGTTGTAATTTTGCCTGTGCCAGCACGGGACCTTGTAGGTCTGAGCAGTGAAAATCTTAGCAGGAAGCCTTATTCCCATCTGAGCAACTAAACACAGTAAAGTGATACCCTGAAAAAATGCACCAGTGGTTTAAGCTCAGGTGATGGAATAAAAATGTAATGAATTACCTTGTTGTACACATTAAACCATTCTGGGTGGTGATTCATTTTCTCTGCTTGCAGGGCCACACGAGTCATAAATCCAAAGGCCTTTAGGAAAGAAACAAAAATTATACAGACATTAGGCTAACATAGAAACACTGTTAAGGAAGGGTTTTCTTGTATAACTGATATGCATGCAGAGTTTTTCAAATGTGAGGGCTGTTCTGACCTCGCAAGCTAGAATATGTAAGTTACGTAAGATGGATGGTTTTCACATGCAGCGCTGAAAGGAGTTTAGGCCTGTATTGTATACCTAAAGACGTAATATATTCAGCACAGCACATTGAAAGTATATTAAAATATACAATACTGTCAAAGAATTAAAGAAAAGGTACAACACTGAATCACTAAATGTAACACCTTGTGTTAGAGCTACAGCGTATAATAATAATAATAAAGAAAAAAAATGGAAAAAAACATGGAATTTTCATTTAAACACAATACATCAACACTTATTCAATGGTCAGACATACAAAGAGTAAGAGGCTGTGGGGTCCAGTGGCCAGATTCACAATGCCATACAGGGTGTCGCACGATTGGGATAAACATCAATGGGGTTATTTATCAAACTGGTGTAAAGTATAACTGGCGTAGTTGCCCATAGCAACCAATCAGATCCCACCTTTCATTTTTGACAGCTCCTTTGGAAAATGAAAGGTGGAATCTGACTGGTTGCTATGGGCAACTACGCCAGTTATACTTTACACCAGTTATATAAATGACCCCACAAGTTTCTATTCTGGTATATGGTCCAGTTGGCAGGTACTTACATCTTGTCAGTTGATAATGTGCTCATCCAGAAAGGGCAATCCTGTGTGAATAACCTATTGAAATAATCCTCACATTCTATCCCAAATGCCTTTCAACCAGTTGGTCAGTTAATTTCTTTAGTTATCACCACAGGCACCTGATTCTGCCATAATGATACATTGCCCATCTGATCTTTGCCAAAAATGTCTTGTCAGCAAACAGCTCTGTTTGGACCTTCCATGTTCCCAGTGAAATACTAGCTGACTGAATGGCTGAAAAGCATTTGGGATGGAATATGATATCTCTGGATTCAGTTGGGTTTATTTCATATTGGGTCACCCTTTCATAGTGGCAGCTCTATCAAGAGACAGTGTAAAGTTACCCAGAGTGAGGTGCCAGTACCTCCCAATTGGATCAAAAGCATCCTGGGTCCCAGTGCAAGATTTGTGACAGCATCCCCTCCTCCACTATACCATGTGCTTTATATAATATTTGCGGCACCTGGTGCTGGTGGCACTGCTACCTCTGCACCCTATAGCTATACCCCATGCACAGGATAGAAACTTGATGTGCATGACATCACAACCCTGAATGGACTATGCTGGCCCACAACACTGTCCGTGATTCTGTTTCATCCTTCAACCCTTAACATATTAGTACCAACATATTGCTTTTAACCTGTTCCCCACAGCCTTACGACTAGGGCTGAAATGATTACTCAACGCAAAAAAATCCTTGATGCAAATTTTTTGCATCAAGGATTCGTTTGTGTCATGTGACCACAGAGCAGGAGTGAAGCTCTTGCTATTACTTACCGCGTTGCACTTTCAGCCCTGACACATCGGTGTGTGACGTCAGGATGGCAGTGCAGCGCGGGGAGAAGACGACAGAAGAGCTGTGGAGCGGCGCCCCTGCAGGAAAGGTAAGTACTGGCACTTAGGAGGGCAAGCTGATGGCACTGGGGTGGGGGAGAGCTGAAGGCACTGGGAGAAAGGAGCTGAAGGCACGAGGGAGAGCTGATGGCAGTCTATTAATTCATTTTTTCTTATTAAATTACTCGATTAATCGTAAAAATAAATCGGTAGAATACTGAATTGCTAAAATTATCGTTTACTGCAGCCCTACTTATGACTATATATGTCAGCAGTCGGGACTTGAAATATGGAACCCACTTGCAAATGCACCCGACACCAACAGGCACCTGGGGCTAATGTATGAGATTAATGATAAGGTCAATCATATACATTTAAGCCCTCAGATGCTGTGGTCAAATATGACCATGGTATCTGTTAAGATAAAAACCGGAGCGTATGCACCTGCCATGCATCGGCTCCCCCTAGCGAGGATTAGGGGAGCCGGATGTAGTGTGCGGCAGCCTCGGTCCTCCTGAGTGACATGAGGCTGCTGCACATTAGTTCTTATAGAGAGCCGGCCTGTTTCCGGGCTCCATAGGAACTTTGTGTAATTCTCATAGACTCCAATGCTAATCAACTGGAGTCTAGGAGAGAAGCAGTGTAAATGACTGTTTGTTATAGTTGCCTAGGGGAACTATTAAAAAGTGTTGAAAAAAAAAAGAAAAAGAAAAAAGCGCAAAAAATTCAAATCACTTCCCTTTTTCCTCAAACTTCAAATATAAATACATGAGGTATTAAAAAAATAAAATAAACATTATTGGCATCGCCACATGCAAAAATGCCCATACTAGTAAAATCTAAAAATATTATACCATACGGCAAATGGCAATCGGGAAAAAGAGTTAAAATAGACGATTCGCCATTTTTTGCTTGCTTCGTGGCCGAGAAAAAATTTAATAAAAACTGATCAAAAAGTCATACACACCCCTAATGGTAGCAATAAAAAGTACAGATCACCCCCAAAAAATGAAGCCTCACACAGATCCGTACACATAAGAGTAAAAAAGTTATGGGGGTCAGAATATGGTGATGCGAAAGAAAATATTATGTGTTTTTTTTTGCATTTTAATACTGAAAACTACATATATTTAATTGTACTGACGTGGAGAATGAAAATAACAGGTCAGTTTTACTGCATAGGAAACGCTGTAAAAAACAAACTAAACAAAAAACAAACAAAGCTGTGGCGGATTTGTGGGCTTTCTTTTATAATTTAACCCCATTTTGAATTTTTTTTTCTTGCTTTACATTACATTGTATGCAACCATATATGATGCCATAAAAAAGTACAACTTGTCCTGCAAAAATCAAGCCTTCACACAGCTATGTGAATTAAAAATTAAAAAAGTAATGGCTTTGGGAAGGCTGGGAATAAAGAAATGAAAGGAAAAAAAAGGAAAATCGCATTGTCATTAAGGGGTTAAGTGTTTAAACATTTAGGGTCTAATTTTTCTCTGTGAGTTTAGAAATTCCAACTGTGGAGTCACATTGACAGGTATTTATAGAAACTGAATCATTCTTTTTACAGAGGCTTCAACTTCTCCTATATACCACTAATGGGCGCTACAGGGGGACTGCAATCAGCACACCTAGTCACAGAATACTGTCTTCAAATCCAAAGCTTAAGGCCCTCCTCTATATGACAAAACAGAGAGCTGCTCTGTAAGGGCTCATGCACACAAGCATATTTTTTCAATCTGGATTTTGTTTGGGGGTCGGATGCGGACCCATTCACTTCAGTGGTGTCGCAAAAGATGCTGTCCTCATCCGTATGTTCATTCCGTGGCATCCGCAAAAATATAGAACATGTCCTAGTCTTGTCCACATTATGGACAAGGATACGACTGTTCTACTATGGGCCGGATGTTCCGTTCTGCAAAATGCAGAGTACACGTCTGGTATCTGTGTTTTGTGGATCTGCAATTTGTGGATGGCAAAAACAGCTATGGTCATGTGCATGCGCCCCAAGAGAGGTTACCACTCCTGTGGATCTGGCTTGTCCATATATTATATCGTTGGCCATTCATGTATTGCCAGACATGGCTCTGTCTGGTGATAATTGATGATTAACTAGGGTTAGAGAAGTTAAAGAAGGGAAATGCAATTATCCTTCTAACCAACCCTAAACTATACTGCCCGAGTCTCCACTGCTCTGTCTTCTCTCCTATTGCCCAGTGAATATTTTTGAATCATTACACAAATACTCATACACAAATCTCTTTTCAGTATAGCTCCTCCATACATCTCGGCATTAACCTCCAAATGCCAACCCAAACACAACCTCTGTTACACTCTCCTCTGTTCTAATCCCACTCGCGTCTTAAAGAGTTTTCCCATGCTTCTCCCTTCCTCTGGAATTCTATACCACAGACAACCCAAAACTCCTCAATTCTGACTTCAGACAGAATAAAAAACCCACTTCATTGAACAAGTATATAATCTGCTCTAACATTCACGTCACATAACGTGCATACAGGTCCTATATATAGCAAATACTCTTTTTAACCTTCCTAGGCTGTAAGCTCCTGTGGAGAAGACTCTCTTTATATCTTTTACAGTTATGTTGAACTGTTTTATGCTATCTGTATGTTTGTGCCCTTAACTATTATTAATCATAAAACAGATTTAGAAGAACAGCAGCTTTATTAGTCAGTAATTAGTTAACTGTATGTATAGGTTGCAAAGTCCTGTTTCTCAACTTATGCGGTGAAAAAGAAAAGTATTTGAACCTCCCTAATGATATTATTGATACTGGCCAAAGTGAATTGGCTGTGCTAATGCAATATTTTATACAGTTCTACTGCAGAATAATAAAGCAACCTTGCAAATATTGTACAAATATTCTTCTATATTACATATTACAGGGGTTATCCAAGGCCTATAATGCCCGGGCCCCTCACAGAGGTTGTACTTACCTCGCTCTCTGGCACTTCTGATGCCTGCACGGATGAAAATATCCGGCGATGGGAGGGGGTGAACAGCCAATAGCAGGCAGTGATGGGAACGAGCCTCTCTAGCATAGTGGGTGACATTAGGGAGACTCGTCCCCGTCGCGGCCTGCTATTCTCTGCCCCCTGATGCCGGAGATGCAGCAGTAGCCGCTCGGATAGCAGAAGCTACGCGGGTGCCGTGGAGAAAGGCGAGTATTATCTGTGTGAGGGGCCCAGGCATATGGGGGGGCATTATAGGCCTTGGATAACCCCTTTAAATGGTGAATCACAGACTTCTGTTCTTGTGTATATGCAAGTTGCATCAGAGTTTAGATGCAACTCACATATAGTGAAACCTCTGAAATGATCACCCAAAATTGCTAAAACAATGGTTAATGGGGTAGTCCCCTCAAAGAATAAAGTTTGTAAAATGCTGCTTAAAGTGTTGAAAGGGGTTGTCTAATATCAATGTCAGGCAATGGGATATAAACTAAAGAAGCCTGGCTTACCTGTTGAATCCCCTGCTGCACCAGTGTCACCGCTCCGACACTTCCTGCCATTCGTTGTTTACTGGGCTGCAGGACAGTACTCCACTGAGGCCACATAGCAGTCATATGTTGTCAACATGAAATCACTGCTGCAGCCCAGTAAACAAAGAACCTCAGGGAGACCTGGAGGTTTTAACAGGCAATCCATTCTTCGTTTACCTTTTTTATACCATTGCCTTTTCCTCCATTTTTTATGCTCCCAGACAACTACCTTGACGGAGTTAGCAAACACGCCCAGAACATAAATAAATATACAAAAAGATGAAACACACTAAAAGTATGTCAAAGACACAGTTTGCATAGAGTATATACAGAAGTATTGCATTATGAAATTGTCTATTAATTCCATGCATCTGAGAAATAATGTCCTGCTCTGTTATCTAGCCTTGGAACTTATGTGCAACATGTAAACTAAATATCCTAACAGCATTCTGCAATGGTCTTCTACCTGCGAGCTTTCCAGTTTACCCTTTGAGATACTTGTGCAGGTTGGCAGTTTCTTAACAGGTGCAAAGCTACTGGCTGAAGAGCACAGCAGTAAAGCATAGTACTGTACAGCATGAGTCTCAGTCCCCATCATGGCCTCATTCTCTTTTTTTAATCCACAGAATAAACCCTTACTTCTTGTCAGTCTCCAGGATGACTAACCAGCTTCTCAGTCCTCAAGATGGCTTGCTACTCCTCAATCCCTAGTCTCCCATTTCATTCTACACATGTTGGCCAACTTTTTTCCTCCAAACAGCTCATTCCTCAACAGGCAATGTCAGGCTGCAGCTCATACAGATGACGATTCCCTTTCAAGTAAGAAGTGAAAGCAGTGAAGGAGGATTCAAAACACCTTCAAAACAGGTAGCTTTCTCCCTTGCCCTGGCTCCCTTCTGTCCTCAGTTAGGCCCTGCCATATCATATCACATTTCATTTCATAAAGCACAGAAGTGCAGAGTGACGAATAAGCAAACCAAAATTCAGAAACCTCGTGGGGAAAAAATGAGGGCACCCGTTATAATTCCTCATTCAGGGGGTTATTAATTAAATGCACAAATTTGAAGGTAATATAGCTGTTAACCCCAAAATTCACATGTCCAAAACTTGCGGCAGGAGGATAGGATTGAGACCATCAATTTGCAGATGCCCCCTGAGTAGTATTGGAAGTGAATGCCAGAAGTGGATCATAAACAGAAGACATGCATGCAGGTCAGCAGGGTTTGCTGTTCCAAGTGCCCAAAGCAAACCAGCCTTAAGAGGGGAGGACTGGTCTTGGCATTACAAGCTTTCACACAATACCAGAATCACAGCATTATATCCATTACATCAGAAGATAGAGCTGATAGAGCGGATAGAAATCAGGATGGTGGAAGTTGAAAGTGAAAGTAAAAACATGTTTCACTGATTTCAATCTTGACTCGATTTGCTGATACTCATTCTAGTATTGTTTGAAAGCTTGGAATGCCATCTTTCAAACAATACCAGACTCATATTTCGTGCATCTGTGGTATTTGATGGAAAATGAAATCTAATTCAATGGGACTTGATCTGCTGCTAACAACTTTGTGCCAGATATCACACAATACCATTACAGATCTTGAGGAGTCCATGCCTCAATAGAACAGATCTGCTTTGGCACCATGAGGGCCTACACCAAGGATCAGCAACCTTTGGCACTCCAGCTCCAGCTGTTGGGAAACTACAAATCCCATGCATGCACACTTACTTGGCTGTTCTTGTAACTCCTATATAAGTAAAAGGATTCTGGGAGCTGTAGTGCCAGAGGTTGCTAATCCATGGCCTACACAATATTAGGAAGATTGTTTTAACTGTTACCTATACAACACCATAACTGTTTGATATTGGTGTGCCCTAAATGTATGGAACAGGCCCCCAGCCGGCATATGAGCGGTTAGATAGAGGAAGGAGGCTCTCTCTGGTCTCCAATCAGAGCCCCTGCGGCTAAATTGTGGGTCTCAGACCAGTTGCTATGACAGCCTGGTGCCTTTTGGAGGCCCCCAGGCCTGCCATATAAAACTGTCTACTAAGGCATGCCTGCAGCAGGGCTGACAAGCAGCCAGTAAAAATCTAATATAGACTGCAATAGTATTCTATTGCTGTATATGGAATAAGTGATCAGGGAATCACATATTCAAGTCCCCTAAAGGAGACAAAAAATTACAGTAAAAATAAATAAATAAATATATAAAAAATTCAAAATCACCCCCTTTCCTAATTTTACATATAAAAACATTTATCACAGGCGAGGAATGCAATAACGTGGAAAAAAAAGTCTTGCTATTTTTTGATCACCTCAACCCTCCGAAAAATTGAATAAAAAGGGATTTAAAAAACGTCAAAATTTCTATGTACTGCAAAATAATAGCAATAAAAACTACAGCTCATTCTGCAAAAAAAAAAAAAGAGCCCTCACACAGCTATGTAGATAGAAATATGATAAAAGTTAAATGGGTGGAACCACAGTGGGAATCATACTTACATGATCTGGCTCCTTCACTCCGCTGCAACTTCCGGGTCTCCCTGCATCAACATCCGGCTACATGGTGCATGGTTAACACTTGCATGGTGCATGGGCAACCCTGCAGCCAGTCATTGGATGTTGACATGGGGAGACCCAGGACGTGCAGTAATGGAGTCAGAACCCAGCGATAGATGATCAGGTATGTATGATTCCCACTGCAGATTTGGCCACACTGGGGAGGTCTGCAGAAGACCCTTTAAAAGGGCAGAATACAGCAATTCAAAGATTTTTTTTAACTAGTAAAAAAAATACTAAAAACGACATATAATCATACTAAGTTGCAGAATAAGGTTATTGTGTCTCTTTTACCAAAAAAAATTAAAAATCATGGCTCTTACAAGACGGGAAAAAAAGAAAAGAAAAAAAAAAGAAAAATAATAAAAGGCCATGCCCTGAAAGAGTTAATGTTGTGGCTGATTGATGAGTGCATAATTATGTATATAAACTGTCACACTATTTTGCTTTAAAACAAAATCTATCTGAAATAAAAATAAAGTATGTATACATGACGGACACAAACCTTCGGAGACTAGGGATAGGCTATTAAGTCTACCCAGTGCCTGCCTGTTTGTTTACATTTGTGCAGCTGCTCAATACCGCCGCGCACATTTAATTGGTTCTTTATTGAAAATGAGTCTTTTCCCACATGATAACCACGAGCAAATAGTGTGTAATGGCAGATAATGATTTCATGCCTCTGCGTGTAGAGAACTCACAAACACTTTGAGCAGGAATGAATCAAGAGCCAATTTGCCAAGAGAAGAGAAAGGGGGGGGAGGTCAGAATTGATCCCAATGAAGTTTGTCATTTGTGTCAGCAATTCAAATGTTTTCCTCAATGAGACAAAACCGATCCATAGGCCACAGGGGAGTACAGGCTGCTCATTCACTGAGCACGACATTCAGTTTCTGGCTAGGATGCTTCAAAAGAACTGATCCATTATTGTTTTTGTTGAACAGGCAGAGAAATATATTAGACGACTATTACAAAATAGTGAGCTATATGCTGATCAAGAAATAAATGAATGAATAAATTTGAGTTTTTTTGTGGTGTTAAATAAAATAATAAAAAGGAAATTTAAAAAGGAAGAAAGAATTAAATTAATCAATTAACTCATACGTGCCAGTGATTTATTTCAGATTTTTATACAAAGAAATGGAGAATGTGAAGCCAATAACTAGACTCACTCTATTCTAACTATATACCACAGTATTACAATATACAGATGTTTGAAAGGTACTATGATGAAAATCCCCCTTGATCAATTAAATATATATTAATATTTTGTTTACTTGCATTTAGGCCTCATGGAAGTACAGGAAACTGTTCGACAGCCCTCTGGATCTGTAGTGTAGACCCTGTGTAAGTGCTCACTGTGCACAAGTAGATTTTTGGGCCAGATCCGATCCGCATTTTTTGTGGGTCATATGTGGACAGATTGACTTCAATGGGGCCACAAAAGATGCAGACAGCACACCCGTATCCATATCCATATGTCTGTTCTGTGGCCCCGTAAAAAAAATTGAACATGTACTATATTAGTCCATTTTATGGACAAGGATAGAACTGTTCTATAGATGACGGACGTTCACACATGGCCGGTATCCATGTTTTGCAAAGGCACAATTTGTGGACCGCAAAAACAGCAACAGCCGCGTGCATGAGCCCTAATGCCGTATGATGGAGATAGGTGTTCAAAAGTGTACTAGAAGTCTGAATATGGTCTAAAGAGTCATAGCTGGACATCATACATAACATGTAAAGTTACTAATAAAGTACACAATGAAGCCAGAGAAAACCATAAAATATAGATGTATTGTCATGAATCAAAAATGACTATTTTTCGGAAATTAAACAAAGCAACCAAACCCAATATTTTGTTTTCATTGTAAAAGGCAGTATTGAATTATATAAAAATGATGAATAATCAAGAAAATAAGCATAAAAAGAATATGGATAGGCTACTTGTGTTTGTTTCAGATTTATGAAATAATGTAATATAATGTGCAGGCAAGTTACCAGGGATGGACGCTAGGTGAGGATTAGTGACATCACCACCAAGGCACAGTTGTGTCACTTCATGCACGTCACTCTCATTCATGGTTTGAATATTAAAGCAATTTACTGACAAATACAGATCTTGTCCTCTCCGAGTGGGAGAGGGGATGTCAGGCTCTTCCAGCTGACGGTCCACCTTCTAGCTGCAGCACTGTCAAAAGCAAACAATAGCGTGAACGCAGTACTAATAAGTGGCAATTAAAGGGTTTCTCTCAACCAGATAATCCATCCCAAACTGGAAGCCCCAAAGTAATCAGCTGATAAGTGCTTGTCCTGCTTTTCTATCTCCCTGAGTGATCACCGTTAATTCCCTAAAGG
This sequence comes from Bufo bufo, assembly GCF_905171765.1. Classification (NCBI taxonomy): domain Eukaryota; kingdom Metazoa; phylum Chordata; class Amphibia; order Anura; family Bufonidae; genus Bufo; species Bufo bufo. The sequence continues at coordinate 333,206,003 of NC_053389.1, forward strand.
GGAAATGTGGAATCACGCAGTGCCACCGAAATGAATGAGCAATCTGTAAAACATATTGAGGGACATTTACTAAGGTCATTTCACCACTATTGTGGCATTAAAAAGTCACAAAATATGATGCACACCATACGTGCACCATAATTTCGGACTTTTTAAGCTAGTTCTCAACACTTTTCTGAAGTGCTGAGAAAAGGAGCAGGGCTTCGTGGGAGGGCGCAAGGCATCATACCACCCGCCGGAAAGTGTTATAAGTTACAGCTGCCGTTGACTTCAGTATCTGGCGCATCTGCCTCTTAATAAACTAGGCGCAACTCACGCCAGTGCAGGGAGATCAAGACTGGAGTATGGGTACACCAGTCTTGAAAAATGTCCCTCTTTGTACTTCAATGAGCAACAGTACTCAACCAACAGCTTTTATAGGTACTTATCTCTAATCCTGTCTTATCAGAAGGTTAACATACAGTAATAGTGCGACAGAAGGTAGCACTTCCTGTTTACTTGCTTAAAGGGGCTGCCCATGTTTTTTTACACCCTTCCCAGTGGAACCTGTGACATGAGCTATGCTTACCTGCTCCCTGCCACTCCTATCAGGCTCCATCGGCTGTCTTCCCGCATATAAACTCTCTACACAAATGGCTGCCCCCAGTAGTGACTTCTTCCCAAGCAGTACATGACTCTGCAGTGACATCTACCCAGTAGTGATGGAGAAGATGTCCCATGTGCCACAAGGCAAGTATAGCTCACTTCACAGGCGCTGCTGGGGGCCACAATAAATATAACCCCTTCAAAGAGGACCTTTCACCACTCCTGACATGTCTGTTTTAATAGCTTCATGCTTTCCCCACGTAATAGCAAATCTGAAACATCTATTCTTATGTCTGTATGTTGTGCCATTCCTTTATTATTTCTACTAGAAGTTATTAATGAATTGCTATTAGCCTTCAGAAAGGGTGCAGAGGGGTGGTAACCAGTTGGGGGGGGGGGGGGGGTGTACCTGCACAGTCTCCCTCTATCCAATCTGTGCTGCCATTTTCAGACTGTGCAGGTACACTCCCCAACCTGTTACCTCCCCTCTGTACCCTTACTGAAGACTAATAGCAATGCATTCATAAATTCTAGTAGAAATAATAAAGGAATGGCACAACATACAGACATAAGAATAGATGTTCCAGAATTGTTATTAATTGGGGGGTGGAAGAAGTTATTAAAACAGGCATGTCAGGAGTGGTGAAAGGTCCTCTTTAAGGTTCATTTATTAATCCAGCCAAGTGTGCACTATGGGGGTCATTTATTAATACTGGCGATTTAGACACTGGTATTAATGCCCTGCGTTGGCGCAGGCCGCTACACAACTTTGCCATTTGGTGCCATTGGCCATGCGTCATGCATTAAACCTACTCTAGCTCCCATTAACTGGCATGGAAAATGGGAATGAGATGGTCAGGCCGGCCCGCCCTCTTCCCTGCCAAGCCCCTTTTTCTGCCACCTTGCAAAAGTGGCGTGAGCAGGGAAAAGTCAAAGATTATGCTGCAAAACCCTTTTGCAACAAAATCTGTGACAAAAATATTCCAAAAAGTGGCATAAAAACAAAAATAAATGATCTGTTATGTACTTAAACAGGACCTTTCATCAGTTAATCCCTAGTCTAATTATGGCCTTACCTTATAGGGCAGCCCCCAATGATGCCATGGCACTTTTTTTTTCCAAAGACCCCCCCGTTCGTGCACTGTTGGCTGCGTTGATTTCGGCACCTTATATTATAAGCCGACTCGCTTATACTAGGCGGAGACTCGCAGTTTCGCTGGGGGCAGTTCTCTTCTCCATGGCTGTGAGCGCATCCAATCAGAGCACACTGCTCTTAGCCAGGGAGGAGTTCATTCTGCCATGGCATCAGTGAGGGCCGCCTTTATAAAGGCAAGACCATAATTAGACTAGGGCTAAACTGATGAAAGGTTCTCTTTAAATGAGACCGTTCTGATTTACACCAAGCAATGTCCACAATCGCATCACACTTCTTGTCTCTTATTTCACTTTACAGTCATGTAACACATGGTTGTCAAAGCTATCTGCTACATCTTATCAAAATCTTTATACGAAGTTCAAAAGTCTTAAGCCGAATGCACACGGCCGTGTTTCACGCCCGTGAGCGGTCCATGGTAAACCGGTCTGGATTCCTGCTCAGAGCAGGAGCGCACGGCGTCATTGGTTGCTATGACGCCGTGCGCTTCATGCCGCCGCTGCACTACAGTAATACACTCGTAGGATCTATACGAGTGTATTACTGTAGTGCAGCGGCGGCATGAAGCCCACGGCGTCATAGGAACCAATGACGCAGTGCACTCCTGCTCTCACGGCTGTGTGCATTCGGCTTTAATAGGCAGATTTGGAAGCTAAGTCTTCTCCTTCCTGAACTCACCTTGTTTAACGTATTAGTACAAAATTTGTAGACCAAAATAAAACAGGACTAAGAAAATAACGTCAATTCTGGATTAAAAAATTTGTTTTCACCTTGAACCACTCATGCATATTTATATAGTAAATAGGAAAGGAACATCTTGTACAGCGTGAAAGCTTCAGAGAACACGGCAGTTAAAACAGTGAACTTGAGGAACATTGGGTGTTCTGTGAAGGGTTTCAAAAAATGTATTACTCAAATATTAAAAAAAAGAACATGAGTCCAGGTTTGGAAAAAAATACACAGGACTTGGAAGCAATTTCTGCAGTGCAATCTCCATTAAACTCCTAAATACTTCCCCTGTCATTACATTAATTGAAAAGTATTGTATCTGACCAGCCTTATGTATTTAAAGGTCTGCAACCTTCTTACTTGCTATGATACAACTGGTGATAAAAGGAAATGATATTTGTGTTACACTATGTAATCTTCTTTATATTCCTCATCAGGCAGGGTATTTATTCACGTCTTGAAATCTGATCACTAATTTGGTCTAATTGGTGATCAGGGAAACTATCTTACTATCAATTAAAGTAATTTTGATCTTCCGGCTGCAAAACCTATGTTAATTTTGGCAGACGTCTGTGCTTCTTCAAGTTTAATTAGGAATAATGAAAATTATCAAACAGTTTTGCAGAGTAATATTATTGTCAAACACATTTATGTCACACAGCATCAGCCCAAGGTTTAGTAAGATCACGTTTGTTTGTGGTCTTATATGCTAGTTAATTACATTAAAAAAAAAAATAAGGTAAGCGGGCTGTTCTGAAAATACGAGAAGCGTCTTGAGAGATCTGAATTCCCCGTCATCCGCATGATAACATGTATTACTATGAGAATCAGATCATATTTGATAATTATCAGTAATATTCCAATAGTTCAAACAGTGTAATAAAGTGTATTACATTTACAAATGCTGTCTTTACTTTAAAGCATTTAAAGAGTCATTTTCATTTGTGTTGTCCATTAAGAAAAACAGCGTTTTTCTAGACTTAAAAATCGTCTACAAAATACTCATTTCATCACCAGTTTCCATCTACTTCACATAGAACATAGCTGTGGCATGCTGAATAAACATGATGAATGGATTTTTGGATCTGGCAAGAAATAAATATTCTTTTGGAGAAAGCTATGCCCGATTGCATAGTGCCAAATGTAATGTTTGTTGGAGAAGGCATACTGCTATGGGGTAGTTTTTCAGACGTAGGCCTATGCAGCCTAATTCCAGTGAAGGGAAATGTGAAGGCTTCAGCATGTCAAGTCATTTTGGACAATTGTATGCTTCCAACTTTGTGGAAATAGCTTGGGGAAGGCCCTTTTCTATTCCAGTACGACTGTGTCCCAAACCAGTGCACAAAGCAAGGACCATAAACGTATGGTTGCGTGAGTTTGGTGTGGAATATCTTGACTGTTCAACATAGAGCCTTGACCTCAACCGCCTCAAACAACTTTGGGATGAACTAGAAGGGTTACTGCAATCCAGACTCTTGCGGCTGTCTGCATTTTGGCCTCGCACTGCTGACTAATCCAGGCTGATTTTACTTAATGTAGTATTAAGCGGAAGCTTGCTCTCCCTGTATTCATTGGACGTCTGCTGCCCCAGGAAAGGTAGCATACAGAAGGATTCCAGAGTGGAACCTGCCTTCCAAAAATTTATTGGATGCTATTGGCTACTTTCACACTTGCGTTCAGAGCGGGTCCGTCGGGTATCTGCACAGACGGATCCGCTCCTACAATGCAAACGCTTAGATCCGTTCAGAACGGATCCGTTTGCATTGCCATGAACAAAAAAAATAATAATTTTGCATTTTAATGATAATGCAAACGGATCCGTTTTGACTTTACATTGAAAGTCAATGGGGGACGGATCCTTTTGAAAATTGAGCCATACTGTGTCAACTTCAAACGGATCCGTCCCCATTGACTTACATTGTAAGTCTGGACGGATCCGTTTGCCTCCGCGCGGCCAGGCGGACACCCGAACGCTGCAAGCAGCGTTCAGGTGTCCGTCTGCTGAGCGGAGCGGAGGCTGAACACTGCCAGACTGATGCATTCTGAGCGGATCCGCATCCACTCAGAATGCATTAGGACTGGACGGATCCGTTTGGGGCCGCTTGTGAGAGCCTTCAAACGGAGCTCACAAGCGGACACCCAAACGCTATTGTGAAAGTAGCTAAGAGGTAGCTTTTAATGTAGGTTTGCGTTCAAAAAAGAGGCTACCTTGCCATGATGTATGGGTCCAAATGATAATGATCAAAATGCATTTTCTGCGTACCTCACGTTAATTTATATAGTGCGTATAGTATTAGTTCATATATTTTGTGTATGCAGAGTGCTGTTGCATTGCGTTTGATTTTGTATATCCAGGCTCTCTTGTACAACATCCATGTCTGACCTCATAAATGCTTTTTCTAGTAAATGGGCAAAAACCTATAAACACATGAACCACAATGGACCAATGGCTACAGTCACAGCTTATCTACAATGTATCTATTGTATATCTACAGAGTAATAGTGAAGAGCGAATCGATTATTGTAAATCCATTCATCTCATTAAGAGTTCTTAAACTGCAAGGGGCTGTCCCCACTGCTAAAGAAGTTCCCCTTGGCACATGATTGATAGGGCTGAACATCTATCCCGGCCCTAGGGATCTTGCTCCTTTGCTCCTGCTCTGGAAAAGGAAGCAGTGCAAAAGCATGCCTCTTGTGCTGCTACTCGGAACAGTGGAATATGCGCAAGATTGTTAAGGTAAAGCAATATGTTCAGCCCTGTCCATAAAAAGCGTCTTCTGAGCAGAATCAACATATTGATTCACTCATCTCTACAGGGTAGAATAATAATCTGACCACTTTTTTGACTAGGCTTATTTTCTTTTTTCTCAGCATATACAAGCAGAAACTTAGCAAAGTAGTGCTTTGACAAGAATTGACCACTGAATGTCTCTTCTTTTGGAAAAACTGAACATGACTTCAGTCCCATAAATAATAGACTAGCAGAAACTTGGTGAACTGAAGTAGGGAAACTTTACCTCTATGGTTTAAATGTAATCTCACTCTGTATTTAGGGAACCAGAGGCGTATAATATGCCCTGGTTTCAGCATTTTGAACAAAAGTAATAAATCTTGAGTAGGGTAGAAACTTTGCTTTTGTACTGATTTGGTGCATGCTGCACCAGAAGGAACATTGGACTTCTACATGTGGACAATTAAAATAGAACCAAAATATGAGATAAAGTAAACATTTAGCTCAGTTGCCCACATGTTGTACGTTGTATCCTCCTTCAGCATCTCCTAGGCATTACTTTCTTCTGAAGTAGAAAAGATTCCACGCACTGACTTGTCCATATTAATATGCAGTTTCAGTGACACATCCTTCTTCAGGTTTCAAGCAAAACATTATTAGTGTGGAAGGCAATTAAAGGCCATCTGACTTGTCGTTGACATCTCCTGGCATTTACTTTCACGTCTCTACTATTTACTGTATGGCCATTAGTTAGATTACTTATTTCCTTCTCTTACCCATTTCCCTTTTAGTGCACGGTTCAACCTTCTTTCACTAACGGAGACATTCAATATGGTCAAATACACATCTCTGCTCTTTTTAGGTTATTCACAGCTCAATGAATGAATAGAAATGAAACGTGATAAATTGATAAATAAATAATCCCAGATTAGCCTATACAATGTGTATAGTGTGGGAACTGGCAAGTAGAAGAGCTGTCAAAGTTCATTATATCATTGAAGTTATGCAACATAAATCAGAGAGATTTCAATTTACTTTTCTGAATACTCAGCACATCAGGGCAAACTTATCAGCAATATTCATTGCAAATTGCTATAGACAGAAACAATATTAACTAACAGAGATCTTTAAAAATATGAGTCTCCAAACTGGCAATGACTCTTATTCACTGCTAATCATGAGCCTGGCATGTAACAGATATGTAACAGCCTGGTTTATAGATACAGTAACACAGCTGACCATACTTTGTGTCTGGTATGGCAGCTCAGGACAATTGAATAGGGCTGAACTGCAATACCAAACAAAAGCAATGACCGGATGCGGCACTCTTTTAGGAAGAACACAGGAATGTACAATATTTTTCTAATTCTGGATAGCCCCATTTAATAAACTTTTGATTACATTTTATTAAAATGTCCCTAATGCCATAATAAAACTTTGTAATATACTTTATTAATGCTTTTTGTATTTTTAATAGATTCCCCCGCCCCAAGCCTTTCCCTGTGCACTTAAAATTGAGTTTTCTGTACAGAGTACAGGCTCTACAGTTTATGAATGGGACAGCAGCGCAGGGAGTACGGGCGGGAGCGAATATTGCTTCTCCTCCCTGTGCCCCCCGGAGGTTTACTAAAGGTTGGCATAGCACACCCTATAACCATGTGCTATGCCAGGAGTAGCAGAGCGGAGAGCACTCCTGCCTGTGCCTGCTTCGCTAAGATAAGAATCCTGCAGGTCAGCTCTTAGTTTAGTGAGGCAGGAGCCCACTCTGCTAATCCTGGCATAGCACATGGTTATAGAGTGTGCTATGCCAGCTATTTAGTAAACCTCCAAGGGGCACGGGGAGGAGCGCACATTGTACTCCCTGCGCTGCTGCCCCATTCATAAACTGTAGAGCCTGTACTTCGCACACCAATGAGAAAGGTGCATCCCTGAAGTATATTACAAAATATGTTACAAAAATTGTTATGGCATTAGGGACATTTTAACAAAAATGTAAACAAAAGTTTAGTTACTCTTTAATGTAAAAACTTTATTCTAACAGTAGGTCATTTTCTGATGGGTAGGCCCATATGTGGTGTTTATGCCGAGAGACACACAATATGGAGTTGTAGAAGCACTTGACAGCCCAGAGTTTGCTGGAAATCCCATCTAAGATTACAGCAAACTTTGCTCTGTCTCCTTCATGCTTCAGTATAATCATTTTCACAGATTCTAGGTTACTTGGTAGACTTAGTCTATGGGTGGATTTAGCCAGTCAGCTACTAAAAGCTGGGAGATGTGTTTCGCTGCTGGCAGGCAAGTGTTCAATTTGATCATCTTGCGGTATCCCACAGGTTTCTTTTATAGCGTTTGCAGGGTCTTATGGACAACAAAAAAAATATTTTAATGCCACAAAAAAACCAAGCAGATACTTGTCTGTGGATGAAATATTCTGTTACTGGCAACTATGTAACATCTGTCAGTGGGTATGATAGCCTCATAAAAGGCTTATGTTCACTATCTGATAATATAATAGTCATTGTGGAGCTTAACAGTTACATAAGCTTTGTGTCTGACCTTCCAAATACCTAAATGAGTCAGATTTGTACCTACAGTACATACAATAGTGTAATAAACTCATTTTGCTAAAGACTCCACAAATGAAAGGGTTTTTCCTTAGGATACACTATCTATCAAATTGGTCGACACGTGGTTAGATTGCTCCATACACCTGCAATGATCAGCTGCATTGCAGCAGATACTGTAGGTCGTCCAAGGGAACATTTTTATGAACAAACCCACCAGCAACAACACAGGTTAAACTGGTTGACCAGGGAGTCAATGTTTAAAAATAAAAATAAAAAAACTCAGTGGCCACTCATGCCATATATATGAAGTTTTTGCAGACAACCGGGGGCGGATTGGGAACTCAAAGTGGCCCTGGAAAAAAAAGTTTGAATTGGCAGTATATTGTAGACAGAGCCAAACCAGTAGAAAGCATGATCAAAGAAAGTAAGCGGGGTCTGAAAAACAATATACTGCGTGTCAGAACAATTACAGCAGTAGTAAATTTGCATTTATCATGAATTATGTTTTACAGACTTAAAAAAAAGAAAAAAAACATATCTTTGCCTTACAAATATGTTTGTGGTTTGTTTTTACACCAAATGTTTAGTTAGGGAACTTGTACATGCAATTGTCTGATCACTAGGCCCATAGACTATTAGAATAAAAACAAAACAAAAAAATGATGGAAAAGATTTGGCCAAGAAAAAATGCTTAACCCTTAGGTTTTTGCGCTTTTATTTTTCTTCCCGATCTTCCTTGAGACATAAATTCTTTATTTTTCTATTCAAAGCTGTATGAGGGCTTATTTTTTTCGGGATAAGTTGTACTTTCTAATGCCACCATTTAATATGGCATACAATGTAGTGGGGGGGGGGGATCTAAATGGGGTGGAATTGGAAAAAAAAAAAAAAAAAACTTAATTCCCCCACAGCGTTCCCTTTGTGGCAAAACCGAACTGTGCCTTTCATTCTGTGGGTCAGTTCGATTACAATGATACCACATATGTATAGGTTTTTTATCTCTAAGGCTACTTTCACACTTGCGGCAGCCGGGTCCGGCAGGCTGTTCCGGCGTGGAAACAGCCTGCCTGATCCGTGCTAACGCTAGCTCACTGTGCCGCCACAAGTCCCAGGGCGTGCCGGAGGTCCGACATTGCACACGCCGCAGCCCCATATTCTCATTATTATGCACTGTAAGGAAATGTCATGCAGGCTAGGGGCGGCAGGGCCAACGGCTTGCGATTTGACATCTCACACGCCCAAGCCCCATAGTCTCTAGGCTAGCCAAGCAGGGCCGGCGATGTGCAGTGTCACTGTGATACATTGCGCACGCCATATACTGTCCCTCCCCACGTACTCAGCCGGAAGTGTCAGGCAAGCAGCAGTGCAGCAGGCAGGATTGTTCTCAGCCAGAAGGTGTCAGTGGGTGCAACAAGGATTTGTATTGGCACTGCAAGTGTTTAAACAGTAGCTGGGCTCCACCAGCCCACTGAATATAAAAAGACAGTCGGCCCAACAGGAATTTTCCCGGTGAAATATGCCACCAATCCGCCCCTGCAGAGAACAGACACAATTTTCCAACCTGACCAATAACATTTTTGGTAGACAGAAATCTGCTAGTTACCACTGTGAACGGTCGTACATGCTAGTTTTTCAAACGTTGGTTAAAGGGGTATTCCAATTGGTTAAAGTTATCCCCTATCCCCATTAACTACTGCTGGGATCCCCATTGATCATGATAGCGGGGGCCCCGTACCCCTGTGAATGACCAGGGCGGTCGCTCCATAAATTTTTATAGCTGTTCCAGAGATAGTGGAGAGCTGTACTCTGAACTGTCTGTCTCTGGAAATCTCATAGAAATGGGTTGAGCGGCAGCTGCTCTGGTCACCTCAAAAGGAGCTGCAGGGGGTCCAGGGCCCCTGTTTTCGTGATCAGTGTGGGTCCCAAGGGTAGGACTCCTGCTGATCCGATAGTTAAACCTTTTCCTGTGGATAGAGAATAACTTCAACCAGAATAACCCTTTAACTGAAATCAGCCATTTTGTCAGGCTTTAATCTCATTGCAGCCTTTTCCATTCAATTCTCATATATCTTAAATAATTATATCTTACATAATTCTTCAGTTTTCAAGATCTTTTTTGATTCCTACCAGTGGATACAACTGGTGCTCATTGGAACATTACATGCCTGGAATGTCCATCACATAACCAAGATACATTTTTGCCCCTGGAACTAAACAGTGAAGGTTGTCTTTCAAAAACAGGGAACGCAGATCACATATACTGAAATACTGTGCAACTTTTCAATACAAAATAAATAACCTTTCATTGCTATAACTATAAAATATATTTAGTGTAATTGTTATTTTAGTTAACTTTTCAGAATAAGCTGCTATGAGGAATAACCGCATATGACATATATCCTGCCTTCTGTAGTAGTTTTCGCCTCTACAGTCTCTCTCTCTTATTCTCAGTCTTCCCTGAGCTCGTGGGTGTAGACTTGCTGCTATGAGCACTCAGAGTGAACATAGAGACAGATGTTGAATAAACGATCATTCAGCTGACAGTTAATGAAGGTATATGGGCACCTTTAACGAAACAAGGGGGAAGCAGTAGAAGAGTTTGTTAAGCAGATAAAATGTTTTCTCCAATAACATTTATTACAAAGTTTCCTATAATCACTTATACCTGATTTATGATTGTTATTATTTTTAAACCTTCTCTAAGGCCTCATGCACACAGCAGGGCCAGTAGAGCAAAGAGGTTAAATGGCCACCTTGTACACAGCTCTACATACAGGCTCCATCAGGTGCTGAATATATAGTGATATTTATCTGCTACAATATTTCTAGTTATGCATATTTCGTGGTATACACAATGGAACTGCATAAAGTTAGATATGATATACAGTACTATATTACACAAAGCATTGCATTTGCAGCAATATTTAAATCTTGTAATACTGTATCAAAAACCTATGCTCTTTTGGCATCATTGCATGGGCAGGAAAGGGATTCCTATCTTTAGGAATGGTGATAAAAGAATAAAACTATGCAGGGTCGGGGTTGGAGGGGGGTGCAAACTGGGCAATTGCCCAGGGCCCCCTGCTTCAGTCAGGCAGCTCTCCGAAGTTTGATCAGTCTGGACTCCAGAGTGGGTAATTTCCGGGCTTAGGAGTCCCTGCTCTGACTCCATATATGGATGTGTCCATATAAACATGAAAGGGGTATTCCCAAGCATGGTCATTATGCTTGGGGACACCCTGTTTATATAAATCTAATTTAGATTATATTTTTGATATGTTTCTGTATAATATGAGAGAAACTTCTAGGCGGTTTTTCAGCAATCACTTAGCATTGAGCTCTATAGCCCAGGGGTTAAGATTCTTGCCTTTAATGTAGACGGTTTTGAGTTCTAACCGCCACAGAAATTTTTTACCAATTAAAATAGAGGCTAAATAAAACTTTAATACACACGGTGTCCGCAACAGTGAAAATTTTTATTTTATTGAGAAAAAAAAACAATGGAGCAAAACGTAAAATATGATCAAATAACACCCATATTAACCCATATCAACCTTTTTAACTACCTCCGGACCGCCTAACGCAGATTCGCGTTCCGGAGGTGGCAGCCCTGCGCAGAGTCACGCATATATGCGTCATCTCGCGCGAGCCGGGATTTCCTGTGAACGCGCGCACACAGGAACGGAAGGTAAGAGAGTTGATCTTCAGCCTGCCAGCGGCGATCGTTCGCTGGCAGGCTGGAGATGTGATTTTTTTAACCCCTAACAGGTATATTAGACGCTGTTTTGATAACAGCGTCTAATATACCTGCTACCTGGTCCTCTGGTGGTCCCCTTTGTTTGGATCGACCACCAGAGGACACAGGCAGCTCAGTAAAGTAGCACCAAGCACCACTACACTACACCCCCCCTGTCACTTATTAACCCCTTATTAGCCCCTGATCACCCCATATAGACTCCCTGATCACCCCCCTGTCATTGATTACCCCCCTGTCATTGATCACACCCCTGTAAAGCTCCATTCAGATGTCCGCATGATTTTTACGGATCCACTGATAGATGGATCGGATCCGCAAAACGCATACGGACGTCTGAATAAAGCCTTACAGGGGCGTGATCAATGACTGTGGTGATCACCCCATATAGACTCCCTGATCACCCCCCTGTCATTGATTACCCCCCTGTAAAGCTCCATTCAGACGTCCGCATGATTTTTACGGATCCACTGATAGATGGATCGGATCCGCAAAACGCATACGGACATCTGAATGGAGCCTTAACGGGGCGTGATCAATGACTGTGGTGATCACCCCATATAGACTCCCTGATCACCCCCCCTGTCATTGATCACCCCCCCTGTCATTGATCACCCCCCCTGTCATTGATCACCCCCCCTGTAAGGCTGCATTCAGATGTCCGTATGATTTTTACGGATCCACGGATACATGGATCGGATCCGCAAAACACATACGGACATCTGAATGGAGCCTTATAGGGGGTGATCAATGACAGGGGGGTGATCACCCCATATAGACTCCCTGATCACCCCCCTGTCATTGATCACCCCCCTGTCATTGATCACCCCCCTGTAAGGCTCCATTCAGACATTTTTTTGGCCCAAGTTAGCGGAAAAATTTTTCATATTCCACTAACTTGTGTCAAAAAATAAAATCTCACATGAACTCACCATACCCCTCACGGAATCCAAATGCGTAAAAATTTTTAGACATTTATATTCCAGACTTCTTCTCACGCTTTAGGGCCCCTAGAATGCCAGGGCAGTATAAATACCCCACATGTGACCCCATTTCGGAAAGAAGACACCCCAAGGTATTCCGTGAGGGGCATATTGAGTCCATGAAAGATTGAAATTTTTGTCCCAAGTTAGCGGAAAGGGAGACTTTGTGAGAAAAAAATAAATAAAATCAATTTCCGCTAACTTGTGCCAAAAAAAAAAAATTCCTATGAACTCGCCATGCCCCTCATTGAATACCTTGGGGTGTCTTCTTTCCAAAATGGGGTCACATGTGGGGTATTTATACTGCCCTGGCATTCTAGGGGCCCTAAAGCGTGAGAAGAAGTCTGGGATCCAAATGTCTAAAAATGCCCTCATAAAAGGAATGTGGGCCCCTTTGCGCATCTATGCTGCAAAAAAGTGCCACACATGTGGTATCTCCGTACTCAGGAGAAGTTGGGGAATGTGTTTTGGGGTGTCATTTTACATATACCCATGCTGGGTGAGAGAAATATCTTGGCAAAAGACAACTTTTCCCATTTTTTTATACAAAGTTGGCATTTGACCAAGATATTTCTCTCACCCAGCATGGGTATATGTAAAATGACACCCCAAAACACATTCCCCAACTTCTCCTGAGTATGGAGATACCAGATGTGTGACACTTTTTTGCAGCCTAGGTGGGCAAAGGGGCCCATATTCCAAAGAGCACCTTTCGGATTTCACTGGTCATTTTTTACAGAATTTGATTTCAAACTCCTTACCACACATTTGGGCCCCTAGAATGCCAGGGCAGTATAACTAGCCCACAAGTGACCCCATTTTGGAAAGAAGACACCCCAAGGTATTCGCTGATGGGCATAGTGAGTTCATGGAAGTTTTTATTTTTTGTCACAAGTTAGTGGAATATGAGACTTTGTAAGAAAAAATAAATAAAAAATCATCATTTTCCGCTAACTTGTGACAAAAAATAAAAAGTTCTATGAACTCACTATGCCCATCAGTGAATACCTTAGGGTGTCTACTTTCCGAAATGGGGTCATTTGTGGGGTGTTTGTACTGTCTGGCCATTGTAGAACCTCAGGAAACATGACAGGTGCTCAGAAAGTCAGAGCTGCTTCAAAAAGCGGAAATTCACATTTTTGTTCCATAGTTTGTAAACGCTATAACTTTTACCCAAACCATTTTTTTTTTACCCAAACATTTTTTTTTATCAAAGACATGTAGAACAATAAATTTAGAGCAAAATTTATATATGGATGTCGTTTTTTTTGCAAAATTTTACAACTGAAAGTGAAAAATGTAATTTTTTTGCAAAAAAATCGTTAAATTTCAATTAATAACAAAAAAAGTAAAAATGTCAGCAGCAATGAAATACCACCAAATGAAAGCTCTATTAGTGAGAAGAAAAGGAGGTAAAATTCGTTTGGGTGGTAAGTTGCATGACCGAGCAATAAACGGTGAAAGTAGTGTAGGTCAGAAGTGTAAAAAGTGGCCTGGTCTTTCAGGGTATTTAAGCACTGGGGGCTGAGGTGGTTAACTTGTGTAACCAGTATTTTTTGTTGGGAAAGGTGGCAACCCTAACATCACTCCCGCTCAGGACATCTATAGGCCTGCTCACTACAGTAAGCTAAGCCTCATCAGGACTCACTTCATAAAAAAATAATATATATATATATTTTCATCGCGATATTCTGACCCTCATAACATTTTTATAGTTATGTCCACGAAGATGTGTGGGGGGCTCATTTTTTGCGGGACGACCTGTTTTTGACAGCACCATTTTGGGTTGTGTATGACGAATACTTTTTATTCAATTTTTTTGGGAAATAAAGTGATTAAAAAAACATAAATCGGCCTTTTTTTTATTTTTCTTCTGTTACGCCATTCAACATATTTGTTAATAGATGGGCGTTTTTTCACATGCGGTGATGCCCATAATGCTATTTTTTTATATATTTTTTTTATTTTGGGAATGGGGGAAATTTTCATTTGTACGTTTTTTTATATTTTCAAAACTTTTTTTTTTTTTTTTTTACTTTTTGTCAAGTCCCCCAAGTGGACCACAACTTTTATCAGATGTAAATTGCTCCATTATTCTGTATAGAAATCACTATATCACAATTCAGTGCTGCTATCTAGTGGCCTGAACTGGGATATACAAACAAACAATGAGCCTGGAAGCCTAGTACAGGCTGTGGCTTATTTATAGAACAGGGTGCTTTCCCCAGTCTCCACTGAGGGAAAGAGCTTTTGAAGAGGAAGCCCGCACTTCCGATTTTTAACTCTCTCAGATGCTGTGAGTGAGGGGAACTCATTGCTGTGATGGGAAGGGGGCATGTGGCGTAACCTAGGGCCATGAGGGTGAAGAACTGTGTGAGGACCTTTATGGGGTGTATATCTGTGAGGGAGGGCCGGAATTTATAGAATGTCACTGTGTTGTTAGTACATTATTACAAGATTTGGTCCCACTTTTGATTTTGCCCAGGGCCACATTTAGTCCGGCCCCGAAACTATGTATACTTAACTATTTTTTCCACCCCACTTCCAGTGCCACTTGGCTTCAGAAATAATTTGCTCATATACAACGGATACCGCTACAGCCAATCACTGGCCTCAGCAGTATATGCCACATGACCATTGAGGCCACTAACGGTCTAGTTTAATATATCTTTGTATTTTTATTTGTAACATAAACCAAAAACATTTGGCAACAATGTGACATATACTCTTTACCCACTGATGTGTATGTGTACACCCGACAGCCATGTGCACACCAACCACTTCTAATCTTTTATTCATTACCATATTTTAAACCATTAACCCAGGGCTGGCTTTGACATCCTAAATGGAATTGTAACTTCAGAAACTGACCATGCTCTGCTGAAGCTCTGCGTTTTTTCAGGAATAGGTGTGACAAACCACACACTACCCCTCAGATCAAATATCCTGAAAAAGCTTAAGGCAACTTGCAAAGTCTTTTAACTAATCCCATAATATATATGGTCTCACACTTTTTTAAATACTAAGCCAAAAACTATTCCATGCCCAGTAAAAGATATGATGCTTGAAACATACATCTTATTAAGTAATGCATCTGCATAATAATCCTATTAAAATGCATTGTATGGAAGCAGTATCTTAACCAGCAAGCCAAAAACTATTCAGCAACCTACTATTCTTGAGAGCCTAAGTACCTAATAGACTTGGCTGAACACTTGAATGTAACATGGAGAAAATATATATTTTTTTTTATAATGGAAAATCAACATAGCACTGTTATATTTATGTGCTACGTTGTTTGCGCAACTTCCCTTCACATCTATGGGAATTACAGAAACTGCATGGCACAGGGAGCTTGTTTGTCCACCTTTCTATTTTTGTAGGTCCAGGAACCCACATTTCAGATATAGGGGAAGGGTGTGTCTATCGGACATTCATGGCATATCCTGTGGAAATGCTTATTCTGTTTTTGGTTTTTCATTCATGTCTGTATAAATTGATCACTTCCACATTATTAGCAACTGTGGCTTTGTTTCAAAAACAGTGCCACACCTGAGTTACTGTAGCCTCATGGCCCATAGTAACAATAGGCCAAAAATGTTCAACCACTTCTATGGGGGAGTTTCTAGACATGCTCTGTGACCTGTGCAGAGGTCATCGTGCAGGGAGGGGGAGTAGATACGCTGTGATTGTTTGTCAGTGGTGGACCTTGTGCTTTTTATATACTGCCTGTCTGTAATGATGAGATGACTACTAAAAATTGATCCATAGATAACAGGAAATGGCCAGAGTGAAAAAAACAGGATTTTATTATTTTTATTTTATTACAGATAAGATTTTTTTTTGTTAGGTACTTAGGGTATCCAATAAGTGCTGCAGCGTCTAGAGTATTTTGCTGATGTGTGACGGGGGAGAGGTTGGGCACTGAAAGAAACACACTAATAGCCAAACATAAAGATACAAAAAAATAATCATCATCAATCAAATATCCTGGTAAACCCCTATAAACGTACATTTTACAAACTGCACTAGAGCAATGAAATTATTTGATTGGTTGGCATTGGTTGAGAAAGACCGCAAAGGAGGGTCAAAACATCCCTGTATATGCTGGAGGAATAAATATTTCTTTCATTTTACTTCAATTGATGCTGTAACTCTTTCAACCATTTTCATGATTAGTTGGTATTGACCACAAGGCCACAGCTTCTCAGAAACAATTTTGATAAGACTTTTAGGGGTTATCCCATGATTAATGTAAAAAATAAGAATCAGTCATCATATAGCACATGAGAATCTCTTTCTAACAAAGCTAGAACCAGCCCTGTACCTCACATGGATCCAGAGATCTCCCCATTCATTGCTCTGCTAGATTTATATCAAGCTGACATCTCAAGGGGTGTGTCTTTTCTGCTGCTGCTCAGGCGGGGTGTCTTTTCTGCTGCTGCTCAGGCGGGGTGTCTTTTCTGCTGCTGCTCAGGCGGGGTGTCTTTTCTGCTGCTGCTCAGGCGGGGTGTCTTTTCTGCTGCTGCTCAGGCGGGGTGTCTTTTCTGCTGCTGCTCAGGCGGGGTGTCTTTTCTGCTGCTGCTCAGGCGGGGTGTCTTTTCTGCTGCTGCTCAGGCGGGGTGTCTTTTCTGCTGCTGCTCAGGCGGGGTGTCTTTTCTGCTGCTGCTCAGGCGGGGTGTCTTTTCTGCTGCTGCTCAGGCGGGGTGTCTTTTCTGCTGCTGCTCAGGCGGGGTGTCTTTTCTGCTGCTGCTCAGGCGGGGTGTCTTTTCTGCTGCTGCTCAGGCGGGGTGTCTTTTCTGCTGCTGCTCAGGCGGGGTGTCTTTTCTGCTGCTGCTCAGGCGGGGTGTCTTTTCTGCTGCTGCTCAGGCGGGGTGTCTTTTCTGCTGCTGCTCAGGCGGGGTGTCTTTTCTGCTGCTGCTCAGGCGGGGTGTCTTTTCTGCTGCTGCTCAGGCGGGGTGTCTTTTCTGCTGCTGCTCAGGCGGGGTGTCTTTTCTGCTGCTGCTCAGGCGGGGTGTCTTTTCTGCTGCTGCTCAGGCGGGGTGTCTTTTCTGCTGCTGCTCAGGCGGGGTGTCTTTTCTGCTGCTGCTCAGGCGGGGTGTCTTTTCTGCTGCTGCTCAGGCGGGGTGTCTTTTCTGCTGCTGCTCAGGCGGGGTGTCTTTTCTGCTGCTGCTCAGGCGGGGTGTCTTTTCTGCTGCTGCTCAGGCGGGGTGTCTTTTCTGCTGCTGCTCAGGCGGGGTGTCTTTTCTGCTGCTGCTCAGGCGGGGTGTCTTTTCTGCTGCTGCTCAGGCGGGGTGTCTTTTCTGCTGCTGCTCAGGCGGGGTGTCTTTTCTGCTGCTGCTCAGGCGGGGTGTCTTTTCTGCTGCTGCTCAGGCGGGGTGTCTTTTCTGCTGCTGCTCAGGCGGGGTGTCTTTTCTGCTGCTGCTCAGGCGGGGTGTCTTTTCTGCTGCTGCTCAGGCGGGGTGTCTTTTCTGCTGCTGCTCAGGCGGGGTGTCTTTTCTGCTGCTGCTCAGGCGGGGTGTCTTTTCTGCTGCTGCTCAGGCGGGGTGTCTTTTCTGCTGCTGCTCAGGCGGGGTGTCTTTTCTGCTGCTGCTCAGGCGGGGTGTCTTTTCTGCTGCTGCTCAGGCGGGGTGTCTTTTCTGCTGCTGCTCAGGCGGGGTGTCTTTTCTGCTGCTGCTCAGGCGGGGTGTCTTTTCTGCTGCTGCTCAGGCGGGGTGTCTTTTCTGCTGCTGCTCAGGCGGGGTGTCTTTTCTGCTGCTGCTCAGGCGGGGTGTCTTTTCTGCTGCTGCTCAGGCGGGGTGTCTTTTCTGCTGCTGCTCAGGCGGGGTGTCTTTTCTGCTGCTGCTCAGGCGGGGTGTCTTTTCTGCTGCTGCTCAGGCGGGGTGTCTTTTCTGCTGCTGCTCAGGCGGGGTGTCTTTTCTGCTGCTGCTCAGGCGGGGTGTCTTTTCTGCTGCTGCTCAGGCGGGGTGTCTTTTCTGCTGCTGCTCAGGCGGGGTGTCTTTTCTGCTGCTGCTCAGGCGGGGTGTCTTTTCTGCTGCTGCTCAGGCGGTGTGTCTTTTCTGCTGCTGCTCAGGCGGTGTGTCTTTTCTGCTGCTGCTCAGGCGGTGTGTCTTTTCTGCTGCTGCTCAGGCGGTGTGTCTTTTCTGCTGCTGCTCAGGCGGTGTGTCTTTTCTGCTCTCTCATTATCACAGCTCAGGAGGCAGTGAAAGGATGAGACTGAGCATGTGCGGCCATCTCAGTGAGCCGGACAAAGAAATAAGAAAACAAACAGCAGGTGATGCTATACAGGTACATTTTATTGGCTATACAAAATTACATGCAATTACAAAAGAGTTCAGATCCAGGTGCGTGTTTGAAAACAGTAGAATATTTTTCGTGGGACAACCCCTTGAATGCCATTTGAGAAATTACTTGTAAGATAGCAATCTGAAGTGACTGCTAGGATTTTTTTTTATATTCAATGTGTATAAAAAAAATCATTGATATAATTACAGTACCTTGACTGACAGCTGAATATTACAAAACATTCTTAGGTTTCCGCACATAGCTTATCGGTGGTGTAGCCTCTCCTTCATGTTCATCCTCTGTGTGATTCTTCTCTTTCATTCAAACAAACAGATCTTCAGTCAAACTGTTCTGATTTTACAACTGGGTGTATGCAAATAACAGTGTGTGTATTATGGAATAACATATGAGCCAAAGCTCGTGTTAAAGTTAATGCAGGACAGATCTGCTGCCAAAATGCTGTGATATGCCCGTAAAAAATATTCCAATTTGTTGTTTCTACATTGGATGAAACATATTGTAGCAATCTTCATAATTTATGTCCTGCTGGGACACAATGATTTAAAGTAACATAATACAGACCAGCATCACAGTTAATCTAAACCACCTGACCAGATAAACAAAAGTTTCCCTTTTCTTTCTGCAGACGGTATTTCTGTTTATTGTCGTGTCATTTGTTAATTTGAAGAATCTTGCCAATAATTGCTGTCAAACCACTAGTCGATAGGCTCAGGGTTCCTTCTCTCGCTGTGTGTAGCCCAGGAAGGCATGTACTGTATGTGCTCAGCTACCAGCGAGTCTACCCAAGGCTCTCTCAGCTCAGCCAATCTCATCTCCAAAATCTTTTGCGGTTGAGGGTAAATCTTAAGTTCATCCTCTGCAATTTAGTCCAGGTGCAGTGTCATAAACTACATATTTCTGCTGACACTATGGCAGCACATTTTGAAAAGAAGTTATGAAGTAACAAACTGACATGCATATAAATATTTAATGTATATGGCAAACAAATGTTGAATGGGGAGCAGCTATCCAGAAATGTGTTAAAACAGGATTTCATCCGCGTATAGATCTGACCCTGGTTCATCATGCAGCAGTTCAACAGAACTTCTTTTTATCCCGTGTCCTTCAAGAAAATTTACATTGACCTCCTTTGAATTCAGAACAGAATATACTAATTCGATGCATGAAATCTGACAAGGCATTGCAAGTCTGCAGCCAAGAAATTATTTCCTTGAACATAAAACTCCCAAAAATTGTTGACTTGGTTTTCCTCATGCTATGTAGATAGACACAAGTGACTCACATATGTATACAAAGCTTATATATTATCCATTGTCCTGTCTAGCAAGCATTTGTTACATCACTAAGGTCTGGAGGACAATGATGTCCATCCCATATGAGTGCATTCTATTAATAGCACCACACGGCTCAATGGTATACCGTCAGCGGATCCCAGTAGGATATAGAAAATGTAAGAGATCTTTTTCTCATACAGAGCAATGTGCAGCTGGTGGTTTGAATGGTGCGACAAAGAATAGTGAGCATGGACTGGACCCAGATTGAAGGCTATCCGCCACAATGATAAGCAGCTGGAAAGGAAGACGCAAAAGGGATGCAAAGGAGCAGATTTACTAAAATGGGGACACCATAAGGCAGTCTTAAAAAAGCATATTTATGACAGTGGCTGTTCTGTTACTGTCAAGCAGTTGTTATTACATGTTATGTTACTATATTATTTGGTATCATCCTTATACCCCTGCTGTTTCTGGCTAGTTGGTTGCTCCCACCCTCCATTTCCTGCTGTAACTCCATTTTGTATAGTTGTTATGAAGAGACTGCAGAGTGTGGGAGCTGTGTAACTTCATTGGAAATTTATCTATGAAAAAGCCTCTATGTTTATACCCTTGCTACCTTGAAGCATAAAGAAGCATTGGAAAACACCTCTGGAGTCTTTATAGATTGAGTAAACTATCTGTTAAGGTGATCATTCAACCTGCTGCACACATCCTTACAGACTGGGTCTACAAGAAGCTTGTGCAGGTACAACCGATGATGAGACAGAACAGTGGCAGACAACACTTATGTCTAACTTTATACCACCTATTGGTTGGCTTACTTTGCTACAGAATTTTGCACTACATAATCTCTCACACCTTAGGCCATGCCCCTTGGCAAGCTAGATACAGTGGATCTTTTTTTTTTTTTACAACAAAGATCCCAATGGATTTGAGTTAGGGTGTAACCTAAGGGCATTAAATTGGCAGTTCCCTGGTATTCACCCTTTAACCCCTATACAAGGATCTAGACTTCATTGCAGGGAACCCAACAGGTCGCTACCTCCTGGAATACTCTCCTTGTGGTTGGCTGCTGACCCATGGGGGATCAAGAGACGACATCAATGTGTGACACCAACAGGTCAAAGTCAGGGCAGGCAGAATATGCAAAACAGTCAATGTCATGGCACACAGCTCAGGGTCAAAATAGTAACGAGGCACAGATTGGTTCAGGCAATGGAGAATTAGGGTCAGAAATTGAGCAGACGTCAGTATATGGTCAGACAAACGGAACAGCACACCTTTGAAGGACATCTAGGAAAAGGAACCTATTGCTCAGGCACCTTCCCACAGGTGAAGGTGCCTTAAATATTCAGAAGTGGCCAGACATAGGCTGGGGAAAAATTAGGATGCACTCACTGGCACATTAAGAGCCCTGTAGGCAGGAAGAAGCAGCATTTGTTGGCAAGAGGAAGACTGAAGCCTGCCAGCGGGAGGCACATGAGACTCCAGCACCTGGACTAGCTGCTGGAGGGCAGAGGAGTGCCAGCAGGTCTGAACAGTAGCAGCGACAGCAGCAGGGTAAGTGGATCGGCACCTGTGCCTGCCCTGGGGACCAGGATGGTGGGCACGAGCTGCAGACATAACATTAGGGCAGGAGCATCGATGTGCTCAGGATCTCTCCTCTCCTCATGACCAAAACCTTTCCAGTCTATCAAGAGGAAGGTTTTACCTCTAATCTTCCCAATATCCAGAATGTGCTTAACTTCATACAGATCTTCTGATATGACAAGAGAAGAAGCAGGAGTAGATTGCCTGGAATATAAACTGACCCCCAAAGTCTTGAGGAGGGACACATGAAAGGAGTTAGGAACACTAAGGAGGCAGAAAGGTATAACTTGAAACAAACCGGGTTCAATTGCTTCAACACCCCGAAAGGGCCAATGAAATGAGGTGCCAACTTGTATGAAAAAGAGTTTTACCAGAGAAGTCAGTGGAATTATTGTTGTATGAAAACTTTGCCATGGGAAGCAAAGTGGCCCAATCATCATGATGTGCCACATGAAGAGACGCAGGTAATTGACCAGAAACTGATCAATATGTTCCACATGTCCACTGGACTGGCAGTGATAGGCTAAGTCCAGTTCGACTTCTAGAAATTTGCAAAAGGCTCTTTTGAGTGAACTGCACACCCCGGTTAGACATGATGTGTAAAGGTTATCCATGAAGAAGAAAAATGTGTTCCACAAAACAAGTTCACCAGTTGACTGGAGGTAGGTAGGCCGGACAGGGGAATGAATTGGGCTATTTTAGAAAATCAATTAGTCACTACCCAGATTACAGTACATCCCGAAGAGAGAAGAAGAACAGTGATAAAGTCCATAGCAATGTGTTGCCAAGGTGCTTCCAGTATGGGTAAAGGAAGTAGTAGTCTTTATTTAGGACTCTTGTTCTGGGCACAGGTGACACAGGAAGCCACATAATCCTTAATGTCCTTAATGATTATAGGCCACCAGCAATGTTCATTGTTCAGAGATCAGGCCCATAGTTTTGTGGAGTTCCAATCAAGGACAGGACAGTGCAAGGGGAATCCCAGCAGAAGAGGACTGGGGGACATAAACCGTACATAAAATTAGATTTTCTGTATGTGAAGTATTGCCACTTGAAGCTCCTTGGGCACGGTCTAGACGTAGGGTATTGGGTAACCAAGGCCTGGAAGGCTTGCAGGAAGTTTCCAGCCAAGCCAGAATCCAAGAAGGCCTTCCTGGTAAACAGAGTCTCACAGCAAGACAAACACCTTTGAGGAAGGTGGAGCTATGATGCCAGTCTCAGCGTTCTCTTTTCCCATACAAACTCCAAGTCATTCCCCTGAAGGTGAGATATACGCAGGTGGCAAGGGAGATCAGATCGTCCAAATGTCGATGGGATGTCATGACCTGCCAGTTGGTCTTTAACACATCCAGACAGACCCTCCCAGAAAGCTGCCACCAGGCCCTCATTGTTCTGTGGCAAGCATATGGAATTGGATGGTGTACTGTTCAAGTGTGAGATTCCCTGATGGATGTGCAGTAAGGAAGAGGCAGCAGAAATGGCACAGCATGGTTTCTCAAATACCTTGCAAAAATAAACCAAGAATTCCTTCAGGTTGTTGGTCAAAGGTTCACTGTGCTCCCAGAGAGGAGTGGCCTTGGTGAGTGTTTCTCCAGAGAGTAGTGAGACCAGAAAGGATACTTTTGAGCTGTCTTTAGGGAACTAGTGAGCCTGCAGCTCAAAATTTATCGGACACTGATTCAGAAAACCTCAGCATAGCTTGGGGTCCCCTTTATAGGATGGGAGAAGCAGCAGATACAGACCAGAGCTGCCGGGGGATACAAAAGGGGTAGGTGACAAAGCAGATGCTGCAGGTGGAGCTGGTGGACAGAGTGGCTGTGGATAAGGAGTCTAAGCAGGCTCAAATGTTATAGAGATAAGAAAGGAGTTGCTCCTAGCATCCACACTGGTTTTCCAGCAACTTGATTACCTCAAGCAGATCCATCTGGGGTTCCATGGCATAAGAAAACAGTGACACAGAGGAAGTGGAACCACCAATCAAAGGAGTTGACTTAGGGCTAAACCTAAGAGCATTAAACTTGTGTTTCCCTGGCATTCACCTTTTAATCCCTATACCGGGATCTGGACTTCACTGCAGGTAATGCACAAGTCTACCAATTCCTACCCTTAGAGTAGGTTCCATGTGGTTGGCTGCTAACTCATGGGTATTAAAAGACACTGGCGCTTAACACCAAAGGGACAGGCAAAACATGTAGTCCGTTACAGGCTCAGATCAGGGCATGAGGAGTACATGCAAATCCATAAAACAATCCTAAGGTTGGTGCAGGCAGCTTAGGGTCAATTTGGTAAATAGACACAGGTCAGTTTAGGCAATAGAGAATCAGAATCAGGAATCAAACAGAAGTTGTTACATGGGCAGGGAAATTGAACAGAATGCCTTTGCCGGACACTTAAGATAAGGAACCTGTTGCTTAGGCATCTTCTTACATGGTAATGTGCCTTAAATACCTAAAATAGGCCAGCCATAGACTAGGGAAGAATTAGGATGTGTGCTGGCCCTTTAAAAGCCAGAAGGCACACGTGCCCTGCAAAAAGAAAGGAGACGCCTTTGCCAGCAAGGACTTTGGCAGCTGGTCCCACTGCTGGAGGGCAAAAGGAAGGCCAGATGGTCCATACTACTGGAACAGTAGCAGCAACGTAAGTGGATCACAGCTTAAGTACCTTTCCTTATGCTCTCTCTTCTTTGGTCCAGACATTTGCAGGTATTTATTCAGTATGGGAGGGGCATCAATGTTCTCAAAAGTCAAAACCTTTCCATTCTATCAAAAAGGTTTTCCCTCTAATCTTATTCACCTTCAGGGGAAGGTGCCTTAAATACCTAGAAGGGGCCAGCCATAGGCTTAGGAATAACAAGTGTGGGCACGCTGGCCCTTTAAGAGTCAGAAGGCGTGCGTGCCCTATAGACAAGAAGGAGAGGCATTTGCCAGCAAGAGGCAGTCTGAAGCCTGCCAGTAAGAGGCATGTGGAACTCTGGTGGGTCAGGCTCGCTGCTGGTTAGCAGAGGAGGACCTGCAGGACTGCTGCAGCAGGGTGATAGAATCGGTGCTTGTGCCCGTCCGGGGGAGCAGGACGGTGGCGGGCACAGGCCAACAACATAATAGACAGCTTATACTGTACATGTAGTTCTATTTACACTCCTCATACACCCATGACTCAAACTACAGTGGTGCTCAACAACTACAGCAAAGTCCAATATAAATTAATAAAAAAAAATAAAAAATTGCAGCATTAAAAAGTATTTACAGAAGAGTCCTTCAAAATTAAAAACATGGCACAGGTGTGGAATGTATAATATGGCAGCATCTGTTTTGCATTTTCTAATGCTTGATCATGGCCTTACATGTAAAATGGCTATTGTATACTTTGTGTCAGAAAAACAATGCACAGACCGCGATTAAGGGTACTTTCACACTAGCGTTAGAAGAATCCGTCAGGGAGTTCCGTTGCCGGAAATGCCTGCTGTATCCAGAAATCCATATACAAACGGATATCATTTGTCTCCGGATCCGAATCCGTCTGACAAATGCATTGCAATACCGGATCCGTCTCTCCGGTGTCATCCAGAAAACCAGATCCAGTATTAATTTTTTTCACAGATTTAAAGGTCTGCGTGTTTAAAGATGAACTGGAGCAAGTCTGCATGTATCCCCTTAGACCCCTTACTAGGATTTAATCCAGAACCTTTAGAGATTATAAAAGGGGAGAGTGTAAAATACTTGGGCATTCATATTACAAATAACCCACAGGATTATATTAGACTGAACGTAACATTATTGATAAATAAAACGAGAAGTAAGATATCAATATGGAAAAAGTTCCGACTGTCAATGGCAGGGAGAATCTCTCTAAAAAAATGAGTTTACTTCCAATGATTAATTACCCCCTATGGAACTCACACAAGTAAATATCCCCCCCCCCCCCCCCAATTTTTTTTATACTATAGAGAACCAATAAGTGACCCTAAGTGACCCAATATGGAGGGGACCCAGAATAAAAATGCAAATGATACAATAACCTGAGAAAGAGGGAAGGGGGGGGTCTGTCTGTTCCTGACCTAAAATTATATTTCTTAGCTGGTCAAGTAAGGAATTTGGTGGCCTGGGGGGATACTCGTATGTATAAATCAATAATGAGTACAATTGATAAAAAAGTACCAGGATGTAATATCTGTCAGATACTAGAGGCCGGTTTTCATACACAAGAAGTTTTTACGGAGTCTTCGTTAATACATTTATGGCATAAAGTATGGATGGAAGTTAAATCCTTTTGGAATAATACAGAGCTCCATGAGGACACTCTTATGGAAAAATATTAACTTAAGAGAACTAGGTTCAATAGAAAACAACATATGGTGGAAGCAAGGGATTATATATATATATATATATATATATATATATATATATATATATATCCATAAGGAAAATCTGGCAGCACTCCCTTCAGCAGTGTCACAGGGTGCAGGCGGTAGTCCCTCGATTCAGGACGGAAGACAAGAAAAAAGATCTGCAGCACTCCTTGAAAAATAAAATGTGCTCTTTATTCACACATCAAATATTGACAACGTTTCGGTTCTCTCACAGAACCTTTCTCAACTTGAGAAAGGTTCTGTGAGAGAACCGAAACGTTGTCAATATTTGATATGTGTGAATAAAGAGCACATTTTATTTTTCAAGGAGTGCTGCGGATTTTTTTTCTTATATATATATATATATATATATATATATATATATATATACACACACAGTACAGACCAAAAGTTTGGACACACCTTCTCATTCAAAGAGTTTTCTTTATTTTCATGACTATGAAAATTGTAGATTCACACTAAAGGCATCAAAACTATGAATTAACACATGTGGAATTATATACATAACAAACAAGTGTGAAACAACTGAAAATATGTCATATTCTAGGTTCTTCGAAGTAGCCACCTTTTGCTTTGATTACTGCTTTGCACACTCTTGGCATTCTCTTGATGAGCTCCAAGAGGTAGTCCCCTGAAATGGTTTTCACTTCAAAGGTGTGCCCTGTCAGGTTTAATAAGTGGAATTTCTTGCCTTATAAATGGGGTTGGGACCATCAGTGGCGTTGAGGAGAAGTCAGGTGGATACACAGCTGATAGTCCTACTGAATAGACTGTTAGAATTTGTATTATGGCAAGAAAAAAGCAGCTAAGTAAAGAAAAACGAGTGGCCATCATTACTTTAAGAAATGAACGTCAGTCAGTCAGCCGAAAAATTTGGAAAACTTTGAAAGTAAGGGCTATTTGACCATGAAGGAGAGTGATGGGGTGCTGCGCCAGATGACCTGGCCTCTACAGTCCCTGGACCTGAACCCAATCAAGATGGTTTGGGGTGAGTTGGACCGCAGAGTGAAGGCAAAAGGGCCAACAAGTGCTAAGCATCTCTGGGAACTCCTTCAAGACTGTTGGAAGACCATTTCAGGGGACTACCTCTTGAAGCTCATCAAGAAAATGCCAAGAGTGTGCAAAGCAGTAATCAAAGCAAAAGGTGGCTACTTTGAAGAACCTAGAATATTACATATTTTCAGTTGTTTCACACTTGTTTGTTATGTACAGTATATAATTCCACATGTGTTAATTCATAGTTTTGATGCCTTCATAGTCATGAAAATAAAGAAAACTCTTTGAATGAGAAGGTGTGTCCAAACTTTTGGTCTGTAATATATATATATATATATATATATATATATATATATATAGATATATATAGAGAGAGAGAGATTGGGGCAGATCAGGAAGAATGGGGAGCTAATAGGGTTTCAAGAATTGAAAGAGATATGGAATTCCCGATAAAGAATTTTATTATTATCAGTTAAGACATGCCATAAAATCCTGTTTGCATGATGAGAAAGATATTAAGGGACTCCCGAAGTTGTTAGCCAAAATTGCAAAATCAACTCGAAAAAAATGAAAATATCTCCGGTTTATAATGCTTTGATACAGCAAAAGTTAAATAAGGTGGGTGGATCGATGGGAAAGAAAAAATGGGAAGGAGTGGTTGACTCGATGGACACCGAAAGTTGGGGGATGATTTTGAGGGGGTTAAAAAAAGTTACCACAAATCCCTCTCATAGACTTATGCAATATTTTGTTGACCATCGACTCTACTATACCCCTAAAAAACTTATGAAGTATTATAAAAATAAGATATTTAAATGCCAGAAGTGTGATGAGATAGGGGTAAACGATGTACATCTTTTATGGCATTGTAAATTTATTCAAGCGTTTTGGAGCAAAGTGATCGCTCAAATTCAAAATTATCAGCAAGCAGAGATCCCATGAAGGTTTCAAGTATGTATCTTGGGCGATATGAGAAGTGTAGGACCTGCCCGACATCAAGATCCAGTCGCTAAACTATTATTCCAGGCAAGAAGATGTATAGTTACGCCATGGGTAAATAAAAGAGCACCATCGATTCAAATGTGGGAATACTACGTTAAATACTCTTTAGCCTGTGAAAGATTCCATATAAAGTCAGAGAAAGGACTGCTGAAGTTTGACAAGATGTGGGAAAGATGGAGGATATAGGTTACAAAAGGAGAGGGGGATACAGAGAGAGAGAGAGAGAGAGAGAGAGTGTTGATAATTAATGCTGGATCTAGCATTCTGGCAAGTGCAGGCTGCGGTATTTTCTCTGGCCAAATACCGTAAAAGGGACCACATCCCGATGCATACTGAACGGATTGCTTTCTATTCAGAATGCATTAGGATAAAACGGATGCGTTTTTTTCTGGTATTGAGCCCCTATGACGGAACTCAATCCCGGAAAACTTTAACGCTAGTGTGAAAGTACCCTAAGGCAGGTACACATTCCTTTTCTGTATGGTCTGTACAGAAAGTTGAGGCTAAGTTCACACAGTATAATCAGTGGCAGATTAGTAGCACATTACTAGCTGAAAATAGGTCATTTTGGTGGTAGATTTGTAATTTGGTGGTTTTAGAAGAGTTTTTACAAGAATATTGTTTGAGGTTCCTCTCCTTCCACATTGACTTCTATGAAATGTACAATAAAATCTTCTTCCAAGAAGTAACAAGTCACTTCTCAAGCGTTTTTCAAATAAGCTACTGAAAAAATGTCTGCCAGTTTATACTGTGTGTACAAGGCAGTATTTTTAACACTAAAGTCAATGGGGAAACCTTTGGTGAGTTCTGAATGTTGATTTTGCAGCTTAAAACTAAAAATTCTCGCTGTTGAACCAGAGGCAGGTTTTAGCTGTGTGAACATACCCTCAGTAGGCTGTGTGTGTGTGTGTGTGTGTGTGTGTGTGTGTGCTTTATGGTTGCAGATGCAAGGAAGTCATTGAGAACAGCCTCCTTCTTCAAAGACTAGGGAAGGACAGGGGAGATGCATCCAGAGCTTTGTGTGCACCGTGAAGCTATCCTATCTCGGCCTCAACATACCAGTACAGCTGAACAACTATAATTACATTTCTTGCCCTTTGACATAACCCCAGTCTACACAGTAAAGCTGACATGTGAGCTGCATAAGACAAGATGTATCAGTCTATTGTATTTTCTTTAGATGCCAAAGTACAAAGTACATTAAAATAAAAACAGCAAACTATTAATACAGTACATTTTTAGAAAGAAAATCTGAATTAAATAATGACATTTTGTACTGATGTAGCCACCGGCTGTTTGCTTTTTTTTTATTTTCTTTTTGCTGGTCACTGACAAGGCCGCACATGCTCAGTTTTATCCTTCAACTGCCTCCTGAGCTGTGATAGGGAGAGCATGGACACGCCTCCTGAGCTGTGATAGGGGGGGCATGGACACGCCTCCTGAGCTGTGATAGGGGGAGTATGGACATGCCTCCTGAGCTGTGATAGGGGGGGCATGGACACGCCTCCTGAGCTGTGATAGGGGGAGTATGGACATGCCTCCTGAGCTGTGATAGGGGGAGCATGGACACGCCTCCTGAGCTGTGATAGGGAGAGCATGGACACGCCTCCTGAGCAGAACAATGACTGAAGAGATCTCTGGTTCAATGTGAGGTACAGGGCAGGTTCGAGCTTTGTTAGAAAGAGATAGTCATGTACTATATGATGTTTGATTTTCATTTTTTAAATTAGTTAGGAGGTAACCCCTTTAAATGAAGCCAATTCTCTTGCATGTTGACCTCTTGCTGAAAATATGAAATAAGCAAGATCTCCTCGTTCAAATCCTCAAGTTAACGTCAAATGAATAGCACCGACACTGGCCTATGGAAAAGGGCTGTTTTATTGGGCAGCACCACCAGTGGCTTGTAGATATTTCCTAATGAAATGTGCAGCTTTTAATATTTTTAGCTTCATTACATGAGAACCTGTGACTATCATTCCTAAAGCTTGCTTGGGGAATTTTAATAGAAGCAGCGGGTCAGGTTTTCAACCACTGGTTTGAGGCCTGTCAGGACTAGGGATGCAAAAAAAATGCAAAGCTACAGTTTAGGAACCAATTTGTCTGGAATATGGGCAGCTCTGCACAATAAATCATGATGTAACTATGTTTTCAATGCCCAGCTAACAACATTCCTAATTTTTTCGGAGCAACATGGTTGGTTATAGACTCATTTTATAAATGGTTTCCATATATCTCAGCATCATTTTTTAGAAAAGGCTTTGCAGCTGAATATCATTTTTCCTTGGATGGATTTATATTGCCATTTTTCTAAACATAGCTATAAAATCTAATCAAGGACTATTGAATATTTGCCTTTTCAACCTTTAGCTTTTATGGCAATAGTTAAATTGACAACCCAGCCTATAACAAGCTCATTTAATACCAAAATCAAAAATCAGGCAGCATGGAAGAGCAGAGAGTCTTTATCAAAGAGTTGTTAGTTTTAGGGTACTTAAAAGGAAATTCCACGCACAAAATGTATTTATAAGTTTTCTTGTAGAAATGCCGCTTCTGAGAAAGTCATAAACTGCCCAATTGCCTTTTTAAATAGCACCTATTCAGGGTAATGATTTATTGGGCCAATCATCAAACATCAGGAATATTTTGCTATAAAATAAAAAAAGATCTCATTTATTTTTAGCTTCTTTAACCCTTAGGATACCGGAAGTTTTTGCATTTTCATTTTTCTTCCCCATCTTCCTTGAGCCCTAACTTTTTTATTTTTCCGTTCACATATCTATATATGGGCTTATTTTTTGTGGGACAAGTTGTACTTTCTAATACCACCTTTTAATATGCATAAAATGTAGTCTGGTGGAATTGGAAAAAAACGCAATTCCTCCACTGTTTTACAGGTTTTGTTCCTATGGTGCTCCCTTTGTGGAAAAACTTAAATTTGCCCTTCATTCGCTGGGTCAGTACGATTACAATGATACCACATATTTATACGTTTTTTTTTTATGTCTAAACAGTGTAAAAATAAATTAAAACTTTATTTTTTAAATCACTATATTCTGACCTCCATAGCTTTTTTATAGTTATATCTACTGAGCTGTATGATTTTTGGTGGAATGATCTGTAGTATTTATTGATACCATTTTAGAGTGTGTGTGACTTTTTGATCACATTTTATTACATTTTTTGGGGGTAAGAGAATCAATGAAAAAATGGACAATCGGCCATTTTTCACAGTTTTTTTTTTCATTAAGCCAGTCACCGTATTGGAAAAATATTTTAGATTTTAATAGTACAGGTGTTTTTAGACGCAGTGGTGCCCATGAGGTTTATATTTATATTTTTTATATTAACAGTTTTTTTTTTTACTTTTTTATGGCATTGTAGCTCATCATTGTTTGAAGGTACAAAACTTTTTTTTTCATTCTGAACCATCATGGTTCTTATAGATCCATGATGCGCGCCACCTGCTGGACAAAAAAAGAATTGCAGCTTCAATACCATGGGTCTCTTCAATTACCAGCATAATCATGCTGGTAAGAAGCACGAACTTCAGGATTTTTGAGATACCGGCTTCAAAGGCTTTAATGGACACGATCTATATTATTGCTAGTCGCGGTCATTAGCCGCAGGTCCATGCAATGGTAGCGAAAGGGTTAATGAACTGTAATTTACTTTTTGTAATGTTATGTCATTTTTTATAATTTCTTTTCGGTTTTTCAAAATCCTGATTAAACAATATGTTATTTTGTGATTATACATTCCCTAAAGAGGTTTTCCAAGTGTTTTTTTTACTGATTACCTACCCTCTGGATAGGTACGCAGTATCTGACCAGTAGGGCTCCGACACCCGGGAATCCTGCAGATCAGTACCGCCGCAGCCTTCTCCTCCTGGGGCTGAGCTGCGATTCCAAGCACAGCTGCTATACAATGTACGGCGATGTGCTTGGTAAACAGAGATAAGGCTGCAGTTCTACTGCTAGTGCCGAGACCTTCTCAAACAGCTTATCGTCGGGTATCCCAGGTGTCATTCCCCACCGGTCAAATACTGATGACCTATCCGGAGGATAGGAAAAGCCCTTTAATGGTTTAATACGATTTAATAAAATCACAATTCAAGCAAAACGTCAGATGTTAAGAGTACTAAAACAGATTTTTACAAATAAAAACTAGTTTTCGTTATAAGCATAACCTCAAACTTCTTTATACTCACACTTTACTATTTTAAATTTCACATCCATGCCTCGGGGTGGACCAGTGATGTCAAGTTCTTACTGTAGACTGTGTTTTCTCCTGTACAACAGCTTCCCTGAGACATGGCTGTCACTTCTAAAGCACAAAGCGAGAACTGACCGTCAAACTAAAGCTCTGTTCACATATTGCCTTCTCTCACATCAGGACTATCTCCCAATGAAAATGCCATGAAGTGACTGGCTGTGAATTTCCCACTGTAGATATCATGAAGCGATTGGCTGTGAACAAAGCCTAGACAGAACCCAGTATAAAGTATAAAATGTTTCTACTGTAAAAATATTTCCAAGACTGCATCAAATGGAACATTTTTTTTTGGATACCATATAATAACCTTCATATGAAAAAGTTGCCATACAGAGGTACAATAGGGACCCATAGACTTATACTGCTGCTGCATTATAGCTCTACACAACTTGAAACTTGTAGCTATAATATGGCCATATGCATGAAGCCTTAAGTTTAATACTTCTTGAATAATTATTGATATAAGCCAATGTTAGTTATTTTTTTACAAAATAAAGATAAAGCTGTGTGACTGCAAAATTCAATGCAGACAATCATTTTCAAAAGGTATCTTGCAATGAAATGGCAATAACAAGAATTGTCAGATCTGCAGCATACAAGCTGAAATGGTGCCAAATTCCATGTTAATGGAAATACCTGGTGTTAGCGTACTGTTTGACCCATGGCTATATTTATTTAATAGACCTATAAAGGGCATGCCGGTAAATTCCTAACACTTCATTATCAGTGCTCTGACAGCAGCTACATGTACCCCGAGAAACTTACAGAAAAAACAGGGCATCAGTAAGTTACTGTATTACAGTCAAAATATGGTTTATATGTAACCTCACTTGATAAAAGTAAGAAAACATATTGGAGTCCGCCACCGTTTCACAATATAACACACAACTATTGGTAAGAGGTTTATAGGCTGTTGTGATTTTAGCTAAAACCCATGTACAGTAAGTAGAACAAAAATGGAGTGGTGGACCAACACGTGCACTACTGCTTCATTCATGGAGGAGACTCGGGGATCCCTCGTTCCCAGGATAGAAAAGGTCCCAGAGGTCGGACACCCTGCCATCCAATATTTATCATGTACTTTTGTGGGGTAACCCTTTCAATGCTCTCTGTCAGATCAGAGGGACTCATTTAGAGCACCACATGTTCCCTATGCTATCCAACTAGTGTTCCTGGTCAGGGTTTCTCACATTATAGTAATCAATGCAGTGTTTCTCTGTATGTTTATATAGGACTATCAAGAGAACAGTAGTGCTGCCATTTTGTTGGTCATTCCATTCTTCCACCTTCCATTTTGAGATTACCTTGTAGATAATCATTCCCTGCACAGCAAGGTCATTGAGAACTTTTATCTCTTTGTGATCACTGTTACAAAAGGACAGCATTTTCGCATTTTAATGGAACAGCGCTGACAAAATACAATTAGATTTCTTAAAATTTTCTATGAATAGAAAAAAACAGAAAAGTACTATATGACATATTAAACATTTTCAAATTAACAAACTGTGACATACACATAACACTATGCTATGCCTATATAAAAGGAGACGTTAAAGAGGTTATACAATAAAACATATTCCTATGCAATGAATTGGGAATTTCAAATGAATTATCGCTACATACATTCAATAAAAATACGGTTTGGTTTTTTATGTACATTGAATTTTATTCTCTGAGAGTGCCCCCTACTGTTTATCATGTGGCCAAAATGATGGTCCACTTTTTCCTGCATTCGGTGGAAGACTAATATGCTCAGTAGCTTCCCTGCGCATACAGTCACCCAGGTGGGCATCTGTCAAGCAGGTTCTAGATTTAGACTTTAATATTATCATTGCTGAACATCCAGATGTAGTACCCCCAGTAGTTAAAATGCCCCCTATAGTGTGTCCACTATTTTTAATAACCCTCTAGTACCACCAGTAGATATAATGCACCCTGCAATGCCTCTAACAACTATAATGCCCCCTGTAGGTAAAATGCTCCCCTATTGCCCCCAGTAGTTATTATTTTCCCTATAGTGCACCAGTAGGGGCCTCCTGTAGTGCCCCTAGTAGGTATAAGGCCCCTCAGAACAGCCCCAAATAGGTTTAATTCCACTTTCAATGCCCCCAGTAGGTATGATACCCCTCAGAAGTGTCCCCAGTAGGTATAATTCCCCCTTAATCGCCCCAGAATTTAAAGTGCCCCTCAGTTTATATGGTAACTGCCCCTTGTAGTTATATCCCCTCCTCCCATTTCGTGGTGCCCCATCGTGACACCTTCCCCCTAGTGCGAGTTAAAAAAAAAAATCTGCCTCTTTCTAGGCATCTGCAATGCAGGCACTGGCCTCTTCTGGCCTGTGGCCCGAGTTGCCGACTTCTTTGTCCAGGTGCACATGATGAAATCAATGTGCCACCTGCATCTTGGCACAGGTGCAAATGATGACATCATCATGCCGCCTGAGACCCAGCACAGGAGACCGCGTTGATGTTATCATTTCACAACTGCCTGCGCTGGTCTACTGTCTCATAGGCCTCAGGCCTAGTGGCCTGTGGCATATCAGAATAAATGGCGGGGCAGGGAACCATTGATTACCGTGTTCCGTCATTAGGCACAGAACAGCAGCGGGCCTGTCTCCTACATTTACTTGGATCATTCAAGCAAGCGTAGGAGGATGCAGTGCGTGAGCCACATGCAACTTGCGAGCCACGAGTTGGGGATCATTGCTCTAGACACCTGAGGACACCTGAGGAAATAGCTTTTCATACCATAGTAATATTCATTACTGGGATCGCCGTTAGCACTTGTGAGGGACTGCTTTCTACGCAAAGCAGTGAACAACATCTGACTGCGATGGACTCCTGGGGTTTCATGTGATTGTAAGCCACCCACAGAAAGTGGAAAGAAAAGCCCTCCAGATAATGTGAGTAAAAAAAAGAAGAAAAAAATTACACTAGAGAGCAGTATTTTATCTTGCTAGTGTTAAAATAATGGTATGCATTACTCCAGATACTTTTATTTTTTAATATGTGGCATAACCACTTTATACTCTTAGGCTAGTTTCAGACAAGCGCCAGGCTTGGACTGACCCAAAGGGGAACAGGTGAATCCCCCGGTGGGCCAGATTCCACCCTTCATTTTTGACTGCGCCTTTTGAAAATGAAAGATGGAATCTGATTGGTTGCTATGGGCAGCTAAGCCAGTTCTAGTTTACACCAGTTTGGTAAATGACCTCAAGTGTCTCCAGGACAGAATAGTCTCAGGTACAGGCAAGGCAGGGGGCTACTACTGAAAAAAATGTGTTTGCCGCAGTTTTAGGGATCTGCAAAGGGGGCCAGGTAATATTTGCATGTAGCTGTACAGCGGGCCCCAAGAATACATTTTTTGGTGTGGCATGCTGCACGATTTTTTTGTGCATGCGTAGAAAGCACGTACCTCAGGCTTTCAAAAGAAAAGTGTAGAAGCATATCTAATTGTTCTCCCTTTCTTCCCTGTATGTGTTGTGTTTGTAATTTAATTTTTTCAGTTAATTTTATTAAAAATGAACACATTACCTAGAGACAGCCATATTACTGATCCTCTGAAAACAAGCAACCACGTAAACACACATACAGTGAAGTAGTTGTTCTAGTAGCCACAATGGTTTCCACCATTAGTTCTATGAAGTTATCTAGTGGAAGTGGGGTGTGACATGACTGATGCCATGTTTCAGTTAGGGTCCATTCACACATCCGTAAGTGTTTTGTGGATCCGCAAAACACTGACACCGGCCATGTGCACATGGCCTGCACAATAATAGAAAATGCCTAGTCTTGTCCGCTAATGCGGACAAGAATAGGACATGTTCTTTTTTTTGGCGGAGCCGCGGAACGGAAGTGCGGATGCGGACAGCACACTGTGTGCTGTCCGCATCTTTTCCGGCCCCATTGAAAATGAATGGGTCAGCACCTGTTTCGTATAATTGCAGAACGGATCCGGACTATTTATACGGACATCTGAATAGAGCCTTAGGCCGTAGATGCATTGCACAGGACCAATTCATGAGCTATACCATTCTGCTATGCAGACAGGGGGTCAATAACCTGATAACAAAAGTATGTAAGTAACATTTTAAATATACAGTGGATATAAAAAGTCTACACACCCCTGTTAAAATGTCAGGTTTCTGTGATGTAAAACAAATGAGACAAAAATAAGTCATTTCAGAACTTTTTCCACCTTTAATGTGACCTATAAACTGTACCACTCAATTGAAAAACAAACTGAAATCTTTTAGGTAGAGGGTAGAAAAAAATATAAAAATAAAATAATATGGTTGCATAAGTGTGCACTCCCTTAAACTAATACTTTGTTATAGCATCTTTTGATTTTATTACAGCACTCAGTCTGTTTGGGTAGGAGTTTATCAGCATGGCACATTTTGACTTTGCAAGATTTGCCCACTGTTCTTTGCAAAAACACTCCAAATCTGTCAGATTGCCAGGGCATCTCCTGTGCACAGCCCTCTTCAGATCACCCCACAGATTTTCAATCGGATTCAGGTCCGGGCTCTGGCTGGGCCATTCCAAAACTTTAATCTTCTTCTGGTGAAGCCATTTCTTTGTTGATTTGAATATATGCTTTGGGTCGTTGTCATGCTGAAAGATGAAGTTCCTCTTCATGTTCAGCTTTCTAGCAGAAGCCTGAAGGTTTTGTGCCAATATTGACTGGTATTTGGAACTGTTCATAATTCCCTCTAGCTTAACTAAGGCCCCAGTTCCAGCTGAAGAAAAACAGCCCCAAAGCATGATGCTGCCACCACCATGCTTCACTGTGGGTATGGTGTTCTTTTGGTGATGTGCAGTGTTGTTTTTGCGCCAAACATATCTTTTGGAATCATGGCCAAAAAGTTCAACCTTGGTTTCATCAGACCATAACACCTTTTCCCACATGCTTCTGGGAGACTTCAGATGTGTTTTTGCAAAATGTAGCCTGGCTTGGATGTTTTTCTTCGTAAGAAAAGGCTTTCGTCTTGCCACTCTACCCCATAGCCCAGACATATGAAGAATACGGGAGATTGTTGTCACATGTACCACATAGCCAGTACTTGCCAGATATTCCTGCAGCTCCTTTAATGTTGCTGTAGGCCTCTTGGTAGCCTCCCAGACCAGTTTTCTTCTCGTCTTTTCATCAATTTTGGAGAAACGTCCAGTTCTTGGTAATGTCACTGTTGTGCCATATTTTCTCCACTTCATGATGCCCTTCTCCTGACTGACACCTTTTAACAATGAGATCCCTCTGATGCTTTGGAAGCTCTCTGTGGACCATGGCCTTTGCTGTGGGATGCGACTAAGAAAATTTCAGGAAATTTTTAGATCCACTGTATGTATATTTGAATATTGCATAGTTTTCTATTATATAAATGCTGTCCCTATATACTGTAGAAAAGTTTATATCTGTCTCCCTGCCAACTGCCAACAATGCATTAGTAAGTGGTTTGTATTAACTTTCT
Source organism: Bufo bufo (assembly GCF_905171765.1). Taxonomy (NCBI): domain Eukaryota; kingdom Metazoa; phylum Chordata; class Amphibia; order Anura; family Bufonidae; genus Bufo; species Bufo bufo. The sequence goes on from NC_053389.1 coordinate 333,243,781, forward strand.
CTACATGACAAATGCCATTTGCTGAAGTGAGACAACCCCTTTAACCCCTTAAGGACATAGGACGTACCGGTACGCCCTATTTCCCGAGTCCTTAAGGACCAAGGACGTACCGGTACGTCCTAACTTTTAAATCGGGATTCCGGCGCCCGAGGGGTTAAACGGAACGGGATTTCGGCTGAAATCCTTCAGCCGGCATCCTGTGACAACGCCAGGGGGGGTGATGTGACCCCCCCGTGTCGGCGATCGCAGCAAACCGCAGGTCAATTCAGACCTGCGGTTTGCTGCGCTTTTTGCAGTTTCTGATGCCCGCGGTCCCTGACCGCGGGGATCAGAAACTTTAGAGTGGCTAAAATCTATATTTTTCACCCCCCCCCCTGCACCCCTGCATGATTTGATGTCGGCGGGTGGTGCGGGGGGGGTGTCGCAGGCGGTGGGGGCGTTGCGGGAGGCGGGCGGTGCGGCAGGCGGGATCGCGATCCCCCGCCCGCCTCCCCATGAATGATCGTTGGCTTCTAGTGGTTATACCAGGGTGCCAGAACATTGCTGGCACCCTGGTATAAACGGCTGACATCTGTGCAGATGTCAGCCGTTTAATCCGTACGGACCGCTGTATGGAAAAAGTTAACTGTCATCGGTCAGGGAGCTCCCTCCCTCTCCATCGGGGGGCTGCTGTGCCTTTGCAGCCCCCCGATGGAGAGGGAGAGAGCCCCCAGAGAGCCCCCCTCAGCCCCGTGCTTACCCTTCCCCGTCTGCGGAGTTCTGAGCAGACGGGGAGGGTTCCCATGGCAACAGGACGCCTGCTCTGGCGTCCTGCTGTCCATGGTGCTGAACAGATCTATGCTGAAAGCATAGATCTATTCAGTGTATGTAAAATAGAGTACAGAACAATATATATTGTACTGTACTGTATTATACAGACATAAGACCAACTGGATCTTCAAGAATCAAGCGGGTCTGGGTCAAAAAAATGTAAAAAAAAAAGTGAAAAAAGTTAAGATAAAAAAAAAAACATTTATCACTGAATAAAAATTAAAAAAATAAAATAAACTACACATATTAGGTATCGCCGCGTCCGTAACGACCTGATCTATAAAATGGTCATGTTACTTTCCCCGCACGGTGAACGCCATAAAAATAAAAAAATAAAAACTATGAGAAAATTGAAATTTTGCCCACCTTACTTCCCAAAAAAGGTAATAAAAGTGATCAAAAAAGTCGCATGTACGCCAAAATAGTACCAATCAAACCGTCATCTCATCCCGCAAAAAAATGAGACCCTACTCAAGATAATCGCCCAAAAGCTGAAAAAACTATGGCTCTTAGACTATGGAAACACTAAAACATGATTTTTTTTTTGTTTCAAAAATGAAATCATTGTGTAAAACTTACATAAATAAAAAAAAAAGTATACATATTAGGTATCGCCGCGTCCGTATCGACCGGCTCTATAAAAATATCACATGACCTAACCCCTCAGATGACCACCGTAAAAAAATAAAAATAAAAACAGTGTAAAAAAAGCCATTTTTTGCCATCTTACGTCACAAAAAGTGTAATAGCAAGCGATCAAAAAGTCATATGCACCCCAAAATAGTGCCAATCAAACAGTCATCTCATCCCGCAAAAAATGAGACCCTACTCAAGATAATCGCCTAAAAACTGAAAAAACTATGGCTCTTAGACTATGGAGACACTAAAACATTTTTTTGGTTTTAAAAATGAAGTTATTGTATAAAACTTACATAAATAAAAAAAAATGTATACATATTAGGTATCGCCCCGTGACAACCTGCTCTATAAAATTACCCCATGATCTAACCTGTCAGATGAATGTTGTAAATAACAAAAAAAAAAAAACGTGCCAAAAAAGCTATTTCTTGTTACCTTGCTGCACAAAAAGTGTAATATAGAGCAACCAAAAATCATATGTACCCTAAACTAGTACCAACAAAACTGCCACCCTATCCCGTAGTTTCTAAAATGGAGTCACTTTTTTGGAGTTTCCACTCTAGGGGTGCATCAGGGGGGCTTCAAATGGGACATGGTGTCAAAAAAACCAGTCCAGCAAAATCTGCCTTCCAAAAACCGTATGGCATTCCTTTCCTTCTGCGCCCTGCCGTGTGCCTGTACAGCTGTTTACGACCACATATGGGGTGTTTCTGTAAACTACAGAATCAGGGCCATAAATAATGAGTTTTGTTTGGCTGTTAACCCTTGCTTTGTAACTGGAAAAAAATATTAAAATGGAAAATCTGCCAAAAATTTGAAATTTTGAAATTGTGTCTCTATTTTCCATTAAATCTTGTGCAACACCTAAAGGGTTAACAACGTTTGTAAAATCAGTTTTGAATACCTTGAAGGGTGTAGTTTCTTAGATGGGGTCACTTTTATGGAGTTTCTACTCTAGGGGTGCATCAGGGGGGCTTCAAATGGGACATGGTGTCAAAAAAACAGTCCAGCAAAATCAGCCTTCCAAAAACCAAACGGCGCACCTTTCACTCTACGCCCTACTGTGTGCCCGTACAGTAGTTTACGGCCACATAACGGGTGTTTCTGTAAACAGCAGAGTCAGGACAATAAAGATACAGTCTTGTTTGGCTGTTAACCCTTGCTTTGTTAGTGGAAAAAATGGGTTAAAATTGAAAATTAAGCAAAAAAATGAAATTCTCAAATTTCATCCCCATCCCCATTTGCCAATAACTCTTGTGCAACACCTAAAGGGTTAACGACGTATGTAAAATCAGTTTTGAATACCTTGAGGGGTGTAGTTTCTTAGATGGGGTCACTTTTAGGGAGTTTCTCCTCTAGGGGTGCATCAGGGGGCTTCAAATGGGACATGGTGTCAAAAAACCAGTCCATAAAAATCAGCCTTCCAAAAACCATACGGCGCACCTTTCCCTCTACGCCCCGCTGTGTGGCCGTACAGTAGTTTACGGCCACATATTGGGTGTTTCTGTAAACGGCAGAGTCAGGGCAATAAAGATACAATCTTGTTTGGCTGTTAACCCTTGCTTTGTTAGTGGAAAAAATGGGTTAAAATGAAAAATTAGACAAAAAAAATAAATTCTCAAATTTCCTCCCCATTTGCCAATAACTCTTGTGCAACACCTAAAGGGTTAATAATGTATGCAAAATCAGTTTTGAATACCTTGAGGGGTGTAGTTTCTTAGATGGGGTCATTTTTGGGTGGTTTATATTATGTAAGCCTCGCAAATCGACTTCAGACCTGAACTGGTCCCTAAAAATTTAGTTTTTGTAAATTTCTGAAAAATTTCAAGATTTACTTCTAAACTTCTAAGCCTTATAACATCCCCAAAAAATAAAATATCATTCCCAAAACAATTCACACATGAAGTAGACATATGGGGAATGTAAAGTCATCACAATTTTTTGGGGTATTACTATGTATTACAGAAGTAGAGAAACTGAAACTTTGAAATTTGCAAATTTTTCCAAATTTTTGGTAAATTAGGTATTTTTTTTGTGCAAAAAAAATAATTTTTTTTACTTCATTTTACCAGTGTCATGAAGTACAATATGTGACAAAAAACAATCTCAGAATGGCCTGGATAAGTCAAAGCGTTTTAAAGTTATTAGCACTTAAAGTGACACTGGTCAGATTTCCAAAAAATGGCCTGGTCCTTAAGGTGAAAATGAGCCCGGTCCTTAAGGGGTTAAGGAACCCATTTTTCTGATATTTCAAAAAAATGTTGGCATTATACAGCCACACAGCTGTAAGATTCTCTTATGTAAACATAAATTAGTGAATTTACCTTAGAAATGAAGGGGTTGTCTCCCAGAGTTTCCAAAGCAACAGTATGCTTAAATGCTGAGAAGAAACAAAGCATGAGCTCCACCTATTAGAGCCAATGACAGGAAATGAGGCCTATTAATATTCATATGCAGGGCCGGTTTTAGACCAAATGTGGCCCTGGGCAAAAATCAAAAGAGGGGACCCACATCTGTCAATGTGCTAAAAACATAGTCCCACGTCCGACACCCCCGCCGATCAGCTGTTTGAGGAGACAGCGCGTGCTGTTCGCTGCTGCTGTCCCATAGACATACAGCAGCAGAGCAGGAAGAGAGAAGGGATACAGCACGTGCAAACAGTGCACGCCGTCTCCTCAAACAGCTGATCATCGGGAGTTCCGGGTGTCAGACCCCCGCCAATCTAATTCTGATTACCTATCCTAAGGATAGGTCATCAATATGAAAAAACCCAGAGAACCTCTTGAAGCTACTCCCAATACTGTGCCTGTTGTGCTCCCCCCCCCCATGTCCCCAAACACTATACTATGCATCCAGACTGCCCTCATTAGTAATGGTGCCCCCAATAGTGATAATACTCCCCTAGATAACCCCCATTAGTAGCAATGCCCTCCATATTGCGTCAAATAATAATAACGGCCGTACAGTACTCGAGTAGTAATAATATAACCATAATGCTCTGAGTGGCTCTAATGTCCCCCTGTAGTGCCCCCCACTAGTTCCAATATATAATGCTCCCCAGCATAGTGCCAATATATATAATGTTCCCCTGTAGCGCCAGTATATATTGCTCCTCCATTCCTCCCTAGTAGTGCCAAGCATATATAATGATCTCCTTCCCCCATCCTTGGTGCCCTCAGCAGTGTGGACATTTAGTCTTTTTTTTTTAAACTGCCTCCCTCCTATCTCCCCACCCAGTTTCTGTGGCTTGTGTTGCTGCGTCCCGATGCATGCGGTCAATGACATCACCAATCCTGCTCCGGGTCTCACGTGATAACGTCATCATGAGTGACGTCATTCTTGCTCTGTTGTAATGTCTCACAGGCTTGAGGCCTCGGCTACTTTCACACCTGCGTTTTACTGGATACGGCAGGGTTCAAAAAAAATGCTTCCGTTACTGATAATACAACCGTCTGCATCCGTTATGAACCGATCCGGTTGTATTATCTGTAACATAGCCAAAATGGATCCGTCATGAACTCCATTGAAAGTCAATGGGGGACGGATCAGTTTTCTATTGTGTCAGAGAAAACGGATCTGTCCCCATTGACTTGCATTGTGGGTCATGACGGATCCATTTTGCTCCGCATCCCAGGACGGAAAGCAAACTGCAGCATCCTGCGGTTTGCTCAACGGTATGAGAACGGAACGGAATGCATTTTGGAGCATTTCGTTCTGTTCAGTTACGTTTTGTCCCCATTGACAACGAATGGGGATAAAACTCAACCTTTTTTTCCGGTATTGAGACCCTAAGACGGATCTCAATACCGGAAAATGGTAACGCTAGTGTGAAAGTAGCTGAGGCTTGTGAAGTTGGACCGCCATGAGTGCACCCCCCTTTATGGGGTGAAGTGATGCCCTAGGTGGATGACTACCCTCCCCTATCCATCGTCCCGGCCCTAATTCAGAGCACATTACAGCAGGAGGTTTAACAGGAGAGGACTATAACTCCCAGCATGTCTAAGGGTACTTTCACACTAGCGTTAGAGGAATCCGGCAGGCAGTTCCATTGCCGGAACCGCCTGCCGGATCCGGAAATCCGTGTGCAAACGGATACCATTTCTTTGGGGATCCGGATCAGTTTGACAAATACATTGAAATACTGGCTCCGTCTCTCCGGTGTCATCCGGAAAAACAGATCCAGTATTTATTTTTTTCACTTTTTTAAAAAGGTCTGCACATGCGTTTTTCCAGAACACTGGTACTGGATCCGGCATTAATACACTTTGAATGGAAAATAATGCCAGATCCGTCATTCAGGCAAGTGTTCCGGAATTTTGGCCGAAGATTTTGGCATGCTGCGGTATTTTCTCCGGCCAAATATCGTACAAGTGACTGAACTGAAGACATCCTGATGTATACGGATTGATTTCCATTCAGAATGCATTAGGATAAAATTGATGCGTTTTTCCAGTATTGAGCCCCTAGGACGGAACTCAATACCAGAAAACTTTAACGCTAGTGTGAAAGTACCCTAAGCCATTATTATTTAATATCAGAGCACATTACAGGGGTACGTACAAGAGGGTGGGACTACAACTAACAGCATGTCCAAGCCGTTATGTAATATAAGAGTACATTACAAGAGGAGGTATACAACTCCCAGCATATTCAGGGTGTTGTAATGTACCCCGATATTACATAACAAGCTGGACATGCTGGGAGTTGTAGTCCTCTCCTCATACCTCCTGGCACTTATATTGAATCCATACTTCTTCACATGCATCACTGGTCTTCTTCTTCATTACTTTACTGCACTGCTGAGCTCCGTCTCCTGTTCTAGTCACATGATGGTGAGGTCATTGCAGGTCCTTTATCCCCTCTTCTCTGCTGAGCTCCGCCTCCTGCATCTGACATTATCGCAGGTCCTGTCAGCACTGTGGTAATGATTTCTCTTATATGTGAGGGAGAGGAACTTACACTGCATTGTAAACTGCAGCTGTTCGGCTGGCCTCCCGTTTGCTTCCTCGGAAGTTTATATGCTAAAGACCTTCATTCTGGTTTCAATAATTCCATGTATTTATTTCTAATATACATCTAATGGGGGAGTTGGGAGCATTAGTGTGTCTGCCGAACCTGCCGTTCTCAGGTGCATTCACATGACTGCAAACCGCAGAGCCGCAAAACACAGATACCGGAAAAGTATAGGATATGTGCTTTTGCACCCATGTGGCTGAACCACACAAAAAAAGCCATGTCCTATACTTCACCACTGAAGTCAGTGGGTCCGCACCGTGATGCAGTGTGCACATGGCTGATACCCGTGTTTTGCAGATCTGCGGTTTGAATGCACCCAGAGGAGCAGTATTCCAGTAAGGCCCCTTGCAGACGAGCGTGTCCGGATTAGGTCCAGATGCGTTCAGTGTAAAATGCGCGATTTTGCAGGCAAAGTCATTGAGTTTTGTCTGCAGTCGCGTTCAGTTTTTATCGCTGGGGTGCAATGCGATTTAATGCATTTTGCACGCGCGTGATAAAAAACTGAAGGTATGCAAACAACATCCATCTCTTAGCAACCATCCGTGAAAAACGCATCGCATCTGCACTTGCTTGCGGATGCGATTTTCACGCAGCTCCATTCACTTCTGAGATTTTCACACAACGCTGGCCCATGGATTATAGAACATGCTGCGATTTTCACCCAATGCACAAGTGATGCATGAAAACCAACGCACATGTACACAGCCCCATTGAAATGAATAGGTCCGGATTTCGTGCGGGCGCAATGCGTTCGCATCACGCATTGCACCCGTGCGGAAAACTCGCTCATGTGAAAAAGGGGCCTAAGGCTCTAGATGCTACAGAAAGAAAAAAAAAAATTAGACAAATCTCTGAATTGACCTTAAATGTATGAATAAATAATGGAGTCAATGCCTATGAAGAACTCAGTCTAGCTTATCGTTTATTGCTTTTTTCTTCAGATTGATGGTAATGTGCCACCTTTTTTTTAACCAATATTAAAAAAAGTTCTGATCGGTTTTCACTTTGCTGATTTTTTCTGTATTATCTACATTTGTATGGAGGCAGCCATCTTACCTAATCGGTTGTGAAATGTTTTATAGCAGCTACATGGGCCATAGGCACAATAGTCTGAACACAACTCATTTACTTTTATGGGAAAGTTTTCTAGACCTGCTCTGTGACCTGTGCAGAGGTCATTGTACAGGGATGGAGAGAAGGTTTGTCAACACCTATTGTTAATGGTGTAATCACGTTAGGCTACTTTCACACTCGCGTTTGGTGCAGATCCGTTCAGATAATACAACCGTCTGCATCCGTTTGTATTATCCTTAACATAGCCAAGACGGATCCATCTTGCAAACCGTTGAAAGTCAATGGAGTATGAATCCGTTTTCTATTGTGCCAGATTGTGTCAGTGAAAACTGATCCGTCCCTATTGACTTACATTGTGTGCCAGGACGGATCCTTTTGGCTTAGTTTCATCAGACGGACACCAAAACACTGCAAGCAGTGTTTTAATGTCAGTCTCCAAAGCGGAATGGAGACAGAAGGGAGGCAAACTGATGCATTCTGAGCGGATCCTTTTCAATTCAGAATGCATTAGGGCAAAACTGATCCGTTTTGGACCGCTTTTGAGAGCACTGAACGGATCTCACAAACGGAAAGCCAAAACGCCAGTGTGAAAGTAGCCTAAGTTATATATAGGTGTTAAATTACATTGTAGTCATGCTTGTGAAAGTAATGAGATGACTAATGATCTCTACCGAAAGTGGCAGTACATTATTAGGCATTGTGGCCAGTATGAAAACAGAAGGATGTTAACATTTTATTTTAATGTAATGCCATGGAACAAATCCATTTTTAACAAATAAAAACTAATTGGTAATTTTCTGAGGACACGTTCTCTTTTAGGCCACCTGCACACAGGTGAGCGCACATAAGATCCACAAAATTTGGTATGGATTAGATGTGGTTTTGCCACAGATCTCACCCTGTCATTGAAAAAGTTGAAATCCGCAGCTAAAACCGCAAACCTAATTGACAGCTGCAGATTTGGAAATCTGCACGGTAGGTCAATTTCCGCACGGAAACAATCCACAAAGTGTACATGAGATTTGTGTAGTCTCATACACTTTGCTGGTACTGTAATACGCTCAGTTTTTCTGCACTTGAATCTGCAATGAAAAACTGCACATATCCCGCTACGTGTGCAGGTGGCCATAGGCAGATCTGTCACAATAATATGCCACCCTTTATCAACTTGAATCCAATATATGCTTTCACTGGGGTTGTTCGTATATTTTTTTATTACAGTTGCCCCTTAGACTAGAAAGTATAGCAAGTTACCATTAACAAGTGACAAATTGATTAAATTATTTACAGTTATTTGCCCCATCTGCTTCAGCCAAATGTATCCCATTCAATCTGTCATTAGGACATCCGAGTAAACAACCACATATCTACCCACACTTTGTCCAACACAATTTTTTCCTAAAATAAATTGAAGTATTTTCTCCTTTTCTTTGATTATCCTATTTATCCTATATAGTTCAGTAAATTTCGATAATACAGAATGGTGAAATAATGGTGAATGCCCCCTTAGAAAGTATCAGATAATACAACCTACAAAAAATATGCAAACCAATCCACCAATAAAAAATGGTCTCTGAAATTATATTAGGATATAAACTTGTTCTACATGAGGGCAGCTCTGGTCTTCGGGATATAGTGATCACCATACAAAAACCCAATGGGAGCTGTCAATCACACTTTGTGGGTGGGGAAAGCAGGACTCACAAGGTTGTCCTGGCAGCATGTGAACATAATAAAAAGCCATATATCTCCTCCTCTATGTTAGGCCTCATGCACACGACCGTACGTATTTTGTGGTCCGCAAAACGCGGATCCGCAAAAAACACGGATGACATCCGTGTGCATTCCGTATTTTGCGGAACGGAATAGCTGGCCCCTAATAGAACAGTACTATCCTGGTCCGTAATGCAGACAATAACAGGACAAACAGAAATGGTATGCACACAGAGTAACTTAGTTGTTTTTTTGCGGACCCATTGAAGGGAATGGTTCCGCATACGGTCCACAAAAAAAAACCAGAACGACACGGAAAGAAAATACATTTGTGTGCATGAGCCCTTATGCTGATGGAGAAGTAAAGTTATGGATATGGATGTTTTATATAGTAGGCTTAATTCAGACTTTTTAGAAGGTTTCTCCTGTCCATCATTTTTTTTATCAAAAACAGGAATAAAGTCCAACACAAATGAGAATGGAAATGTTACCTGAAAAAATATTTGAGAATTGATCAGTTCCTGTTTTTGAGAACATGATGATTTTTCTCCAGAAATCCACTGGCACTTTCTATAGCACTACACAATAAAATCATACACAAATTATGTCTATAGGAATGGGCTTGAAAATCTCTTCAAAGTCTCTCCGGAGAAGTTAGTTGCAAATGATGCTTCTTTTTTCCTTTTTTTTTTTTTTTCTTTTTGTTACTTAATGGGACCTCTATGCAATTTTAAAAAGTCAAAGTTACTTTTTCCCTTCACAGAATAATATGAAAATCACTCTTGGAAATCATTTGTTAATGTTCTGATTACTCTGTGGAAAAAAATAAATCTGTGTATAGCCTGGGCCCAAGACTGCCTCACATGAGAAATTATTCTGATTGCAATATCTGGAATTATAGTTTTTTCCCCTTACATACAAAACCAGGCATCTATTCGGTTGAACTTGATGGACTTATGTCTTTTTTCAACTGTGTAAACTTTTTTATATAACTTATTTATGGCTTCCTTTGAAACTATATAGAACATATAGACGTTATGAAGCCAAAGCAAGATGCACACAAGCCCTATAGATCCCTATGAATAGGCAAGTATAAGAAGACAGACTTAAAGGGGGTCATTTATTAAGAACGTAGTTTTAGACTCCGGTCTTAATAAGCCGCGGCCTCTACATAACTTCGGTGCATCCAGTGCCAGTCTAAATGTAAGCCAGCTTCCTTGCTGTTTTACATTTAGACCATTTTCTGCACCTAAAACAGGCATAGAAAATGATGAATGAGATGGGCCTACCGACCCGTCCCTTTCCCTGTCCACACCACGCCAACTTTTTTAGACCAAATAACCTTTGTGCCAAAAATCTGTGCCAGAAAGACACCTAATATAGACGTATAGACCCCCAAAATGTTTCCATCTGCTAGAGTAAACATTATAGGAGTACAATGCACATTAAGGCAGCAGTTCTGTTAAGACTGTTACTAATGGATCATTACAAAAATTGCAAAGGTATAAATGTCCGGTAAAATGGTTGAAATACAGAAAGACAGTGGGAATAGCATACTCAAATAAATATGGCAAAATATTGGCATGCCAAAATTATCCTTACACCAGTTGTGCTGTACAACTCAAACTACCTGTAACTTTTCACAGGTATCTTGATGTTCTAATAATTCATTCTTCATTCAGTTCAATATATTCCTATTCGGCAAAGGTTCACATATAATGCACTTAAAAAGAAATAAAAAAAAGAACATTCCGAAACTAAATCTAAATAAAATGTGGCACTATAGCCGGTAATGAATTTGGACCAGAATTTTTATACTAATGTTTTTTTATAGCAAGTTTTGATATGACAATGTGGATCTACAATCTTTCAAAGCACAAATATGCCCGACTAGATGAGATATATTAAATATCTACAGCAATTACATTTTTATAAAAAGCAAATGAAGAATTACATTTAACTTTTACTGATGAACTGTGGCTCTGCCAGCAATTTCTTTTCCTAAGGAGCAGATGTAACATTTTAGCCAATATGATTGTTTGTGGAAGGAATAATTCTGATCAAGAAGTAAAACGAAGCCAATGCAGGTCCTGCGTTATGTCACTTGTAATCTGTTCTGACAGGTCACAGTAAGTGGAGATTCCTACTGTGAAGAGAGCAGATGTGAAGGGTCAGCGTCAGACTGAAGCATCACACTGTTAATGTGTAAAAACAGTATGCATTAAGGTCTAAAACAGCCACTTGATGGATTAGCGGATGGCCATTACAGGCATTAATGTGCTTTGGAATATAGTTGTAATAAATACATTTCTTTTTTAAATTATTGTTTGCCTCTACTACAGAAAATCACCTTTTCCAGCTGCCTAAATAAGGATCAGGCTGCAACTAATGAGTTAAAAAAGTTAAATATTCTATTTGAGGCTTGGACACAATTGTTTATGTTTTTTCCTATTTTTATTTTTGTATAATGAAGGCATTTCTAGAGGTCGGCCTTTCCAGAAGAAAACAGATGGAAATAGCATTATATGGGAAGCAACATGGTGCTTTGTAGATCCGTATGCCAAAAATACCTTACAGACCTCAAGGATGTCATAGCTGATTACGGAAAGCTAACAACCACCCCCAAATTGCTTGAAAGGCAAGAGTGTTCCTTAAAATGGTTCTAAATTGCTGCAAATCAAGATATTTTGGGAAGGCAGACTGCAGATTAGACTCATTTCCCCCCAAAACTGCAGGGAAGACCAGTCAGATTACTCCAGCAAGAGGGAGAATTTTGGTTGGTGGTGCTGATTACAGACAGGGCAGATGAGCCTCAACAAGTTCTAATTACATTGTAATCGGATGAAGGCAAAACATTCCAGTTCCTTTTTAAGAAAGAACACCGCAGCTTTACTGGAAGAAAAACGAAAAGACGCAAAAGAAAACTAAAAAGAGAAAAAAAGAGGTTAATGTCCCAACATTGCCCAAGAAATAAAGAAAACTAATACTCAGGAAATCAGCAATTTGCCATTAGCACTGGTTATGGTATATTTTATACATGTCCCACTTGATAAATTTATCAGACTAATCATTCGGTAGAAGGTCCGCGAGTTAATACACAAAAGACACGATAGAAAAAACATACAAATTTACAGAAAACATTAGGGGAATGTTCAGATTAGATACTCACTGTTGGATTCCCTCACATCAAATGAAAAATACAATAGGTAAATTTAAAGGGGTTTTCCCATCTCCCCGTTTCCAGGGCCCACATGGCCACGCTTACAGAAAAAGCCAAATGGGCCGGTGCTATGCTGTCCAAATAATTCCCATTGTAGTAAATGGGAGCTACGCAAACCATGTGGCAGCACAAGTGGTTCCGTAATCACTTACAGGTGAAACTCAAAAAATTAGACTATCGTGCAAAAGTCCATTTGAGAAATGCAAATTAAAAGAAATTAAATTAATGCAGCTTAAAATTAGAATTAGTGAAAAGGTTCAATATTCTAGGCTCAAAGTGTCACACTCTAATCAGCTAATTAATCCATACCCCCTGAGCTTAGGGTACCTGAGATTGTGACTTTGGGGTTTCATAAGCTGTAAACCATAATCATCCAAATTATAACAAATAAAGGCTTGAAATATCTTGCTTTGCATGTAATGAGTCTATCTCATATGTTAGTTTCACCTTTTAAGTTGCATTACTGAAATAAATGAACTTTGCACGATATTCAAATTTTTCGAGTTTCACCTGTATGTAGAATATGTGACAAAAAGCTAAGATTGTAAAGAGACTTCCTGTTCATCTATCTACCAGAGTTGTGTTTATTATGGTATCAATTAATAAAACATACCTAGATTTCAAATTATTAAATGGGATATAAAAGAAGTAATGTGGAAAGATAAACCTAAAATGAAGCAGAAATATATAAGCTTTCCTAAGAAGGATGGTCTCTTTCCTCCAAATTTTAGATTGTAGATTTATCAAAACTGGTGTAAAAGAAAACTGGCCATAGCAACCATTTCGCCTTTCATTTTTTAGGCCTCCTTTGGAAAATTGGATCCCATTGATTGCTATGGGCAACTAAGCCAGTTTAATCTATTTTGCTACATGTAGCTGAACCATTTGTCTTTTATAATTATAATCTTTTATAAATCAAGAAAAATAAAAATATTTTTCATCTATATCCAGCTGTAATTTTATTATCCAAAATACAATGATGAGCCTTTTTTTTAACCTCTGTATTTCGAAAACCATAACTTATTTTTCCAGAGGAGAGATCTTCATGTACCAGACATTTATGGCACTACTTAGTGGTATTGTAAAACTTTTATCAAATTCTTATTTAATTATTTTTGGGAGAGGGTGGCGACACAAAATCTGCTACTTTTTGAAGATAGTCTTTGTTTTTTACAGGGTTCATTGTCTGCTAAAAATGACCTGATAACTTGATTCTATAGTTTAACATAATTATGCCAATAACAAATAGTTTTATATGTTTTTTTATTTAACTTTTGTGCAATAAAAAACATTTCACAAAGTAATTTGTTTTGTGTTACTTAATTCATCAATTTTTTTTATTTTCCGTCAACTGAGCTGTATGAAGACTTTTTTAAGGACTACTTTGTAGTCATTGGCAACATTTTGGAGTATATTTTTTGATAATTTTTTATTCCTTTCTTTTTTTTTGGAGGCAGAGTGAACAAAAAAAAAAGCTATTTTGGCATTGCGATTTATTTATTTTTTACACTGCTCACCATGCCAGGATACAGCCACATGTTCAATGTTCCTGATGCAGTTTTGGAAGCCAAAATCAGGAGCAAATCATAAAAAAGAAGATAATACCACACCACATGTTCTCTTTTGGTTCCCAAAACTGCATCAGGTAACCAATTAGGTCCTGCCTCAGGCAATGCCAAACTGGCATATGTACATGACAGAACTGGGAAAAGTGGTTAGGCCTTGGCTGAGATGGCAACCCACTGACCACTCAGGTGCCCAGTCTGTGCTATGAGAAGCAGGTGTCAGCTTCAATATACTGACCTCAGCATCTATGTGGATAGATAGAGAATGGTGGCTCCATCTGTCACCCCCATTGACAGCCCCCATAATGGGATTCCTTGATAATAAATTCATTTTTGAATCCTGCACAAATCCTTAAATTTTCTTAACATACACACACACTATATATATATATATATATATATATATATATATATATATATATATATATATACACACACACACAGTACAGACCAAAAGTTTGGACACCTTCTCATTCAAAGAGTTTTCTTTATTTTCATGACTATGAAGGCATCAAAACTATGAATTAACACATGTGGAATTATATACATAACAAACAAGTGTGAAACAACTGAAAATATGTCATATTCTAGGTTCTTCAAAGTAGCCACCTTTTGCTTTGATTACTGCTTTGCACACTCTTGGCATTCTCTTGATGAGCTTCAAGAGGTAGTCCCCTGAAATGGTCTTCCAACAGTCTTGAAGGAGTTCCCAGAGATGCTTAGCACTTGTTGGCCCTTTTGCCTTCACTCTGCGGTCCAGCTCACCCCAAACCATCTCGATTGGGTTCATGTCCGGTGACTGTGGAGGCCAGGTCATCTGGCGCAGCACCCCATCACTCTCCTTCATGGTCAAATAGCCCTTACTTTCAAAGTTTTCCCAATTTTTCGGCTGACTGACTGACCTTCATTTCTTAAAGTAATGATGGCCACTCGTTTTTCTTTACTTAGCTGCTTTTTTCTTGCCATAATACAAATTCTAACAGTCTACTCAGTAGGACTATCAGCTGTGTATCCACCTGACTTCTCCTCAACGCAACTGATGGTCCCAACTCCATTTATAAGGCAAGAAATCCCACTTATTAAACCTGACAGGGCACACCTGTGAAGTGAAAACCATTTCAGGAGACTTCCTCTTGAAGCTCATCAAGAGAATGCCAAGAGTGTGCAAAGCAGTAATCAAAGCAAAAGGTGGCTACTTTGAAGAACCTAGAATATGACATATTTTCAGTTGTTTCACACTTGTTTGTTATGTATATAATTCCACATGTGTTAATAGTTTTGATGCCTTCAGTGTGAATCTACAATTTTCATAGTCATGAAAATAAAGAAAACTCTTTGAATAAGAAGGTGTGTCCAAACTTTTGGTCTGTACTGTATACACACACACACACACACACACACAGATATATTGAATATTTCATCATAGTAAACCTACATTTATTTGAAGAAAGATCCTGGTAGTATGTTAATCATTTGGTCACTAGGTGGCACTGCCCACCATATGTATTATGCGTTGAATTTTATTTAAACCTAAAATATTAAAGTATCATGCCACTCCTGTTAAGACTTATAAATGAAAGTATGCAAGGAAATAAGTTCATCTGTGTGGAATAACCGAACACCATATGTTTTAGTGCAAATTTATGAAATATACTTAAGATACAATTTCCTTTAGTGATTGTCATAATTTACCACATTTCTGTTGCATATAAAAGATGATAGGATGGTGACGTTACAGTGTAGACGTATTAAGCCGATCAAAGCCCTTTGAGGTTTAAATAAGGACAGTGGTAAGAAAAAAGCGGTCTGCATAAAAGGTCATAGGAGACCCTTCAGCAGTAAAATATTCAGCAGATTTAGGCATTATCCCAATCCATTTTTATGTCTTCCGACATGTAATTGCATTGCTGGGCTGAACTATGACCTGTAAATAGTCAACATGCGGGTATTTTCATGACGTTCACATTTTTATAACACGGGTTGCCTTTATGTTTCTTGGTAAATAATAGTATCTGCATCACATTAAAGTGACTAAGCGAGATAGATAGATAATGCAGTACAAATCAAAGTAAAAAGTTGAAAAGACAGAATAAAGAGATCTACTAGGACACTGAATAACAGTAATTTTAAAAAGATCCTCATTACTGCATATTAAATAAAAAAATTGGCTACAACAGTTATAAGGACAGTTGTACACTGTTAAAAGTGTGATGATGTGAAAGAGGCTTATCTGACAACAGGAGGTCTTGTTCATAAAAGCTAACAAAAATTTAAAAACCCATATAGACCTAATTCACTTTCCCTTTCTCTAGCGCAGATGACACAATGACCTGCATCTTTTCTGCCAGTCTGGACATAGTATTCATTGGTAATAGTGATCTACTGCGCTGTTAGGGCTCATGCACACGACCATTGTAGTTTTGCGGTCCGTTTTTAATGGATCTGTTGTTCCGTATGTGAGGTTTTTGTGGGGGGTTTTGTGGCCGCATCCGTTCCGTTATGCCACAAAACATATCCGTATGGTTTCCGCATGCGATCCGTTTTTTGCGGATCGCAAACGGGAACAGTAACTTTGTTATCATTACTGTAATGTACTGTAATGTTTGTAAACAGTAAACACATGGGCAAAATGCGGATGACATACATTTTTTGGCAGACCCATTGACTTGAATAGAGCCACGGACCGTGATTTGCAGACAATAATAGGACATGCACTACTTATTTGAGGAACGACCAAGCGTACATACGGAAACAGACTGCAAACAGAGTAATTTCCGTTGTTTTTGCGGACCCATTGAAGTGAATGGTTCCGCATACAGTCCGCAAAAAAAAAAACGGAACGGACACGGAAACAAAATACGTTCGTGTGCATGAGCCCTTACCATTAGGGTATTTTTCCACAGAAGGTATACCAGTGGAGATAATAAGTACAAGTGGATTTTCAAACAGTCTGTAAAATCCCAATCACTATACTGCTTCTGTAAATGCTGACGATTTTCTGTCCGCATGTCCACACAGGAAAATACACAGTATCTCTGTCCAATGGAAATGTAATAGCAATCTGTATAAGGCGACAGCAGGAAACACACACATTTGTGCTTCCTACAAACATGTGCCCCTATAAGTAAAAAAAAAAATTATAATAATAATAAAAAATAAAAACATAAAGCCCTCCCTCTTCAAAATAATGTGAACAGCTCCTCCAACTCACATGTAAAATAGCAGTATTCGCTATCCTGTCCAGTCCTGTCCAGTTAAATGGATTTTCCAGCTGAATAAAAAATGGTGGCAGTGAGCCGAGATGGGCTTCAAAAAACAAAAGAACAAATATCCTCACCGATTTCACCACCCTGAATGGCCAGTAATTAGTTGAGCAGGCCTTTCCTGGCATTTTTGGGGCGTTAAAGAGGACCTTTCATCTGTTTTACTTACAGGAGCTAAATACCTTTACTTGTGGTATACCCCCCGCTGATGCTGCCACCCAGCTTTTTTAAACATTGCCCCTACGCCCCCCTGAAGTATTCGCGCTCAGTATGCTAATGCATCCTCCCTGTTCCGATGCTCAGTAATAGCATACTGAGCACAAAAACTTCAGGCGGGCACAGCAGGGCGTAGAGGCGATGTTTTAAAAAACAAACAAAAAAAAACAGCATCAGCGGGGGGGTACCCCGCAAGTACAGGTATTTAGCTCCTATAAGTAAAACAGATGAAAGGTCCTCTTTAAGCAGGGACAGGAAGTGGAGAGCCACAGGGACAGGAGGGGCATAGTAATTGCAGCAGTGGGAGATTGGGGTGAATATATTTTTCTTAAGGCCTCTTTCCCACGGGCGTTGCGGGAAAAGGTGCTGGTGCGTTGCGGGAACATGCACGATTTTTCCGCCCGAGTGCAAAACATTGTAATGCGTTTTGCACCCGCGTGAGAAAAATCACGCATGTTTGGTACCCAAACCCGAACTTCTTTTACAGAAGTTCGGGCTTGGGATCGGTGTTCTGTAGATTGCTATTATTTTCCCTTATAACCATGTTATAAGGGAAAATAATACATTCTGAATACAGAATGCATAGTAAAATAGCGCTGGAGGGGTTAAAATAAAATAAAAAATAATTAAACTCACCTTAGTCCACTTGATCGCGCAGCCGGCATCTCTTCTGTCTCCTTCTTTGCTGATTGCAAGAAAAGGACCTGTGGTGACGTCACTCTGTTCATCACATGGTCCATCACATGATCCATCACCATGGTAAAAGATCATGTGATGGAACATGTGATGACCGGAGTGACGTCACCACAGGTCCTTTTCCTGCAATCAGCAAAGAAGGAGACAGAAGAGAAGCCGGGCTGCGCGAGCAAGTGGATTAAGGTGAGTTTAATTATTTTTTATTTTTTTTTAACCCCTCCAGCCCTATTGTACTATGCATTCTGTATTCAGAATGCTATTATTTTCCCTTATAACCATGTTATAAGAGAAAATAATAATGATCGGGTCTCCATCCCGATCGTCTCCTAGCAACCGTGCGTGAAAATCGCACCGCATCCGCACTTGCTTGCGATTTTCACGCAACCCCATTCATTTCTATGGGGCCTGCGTTACGTGAAAAACGCACAAAGAGGAGCATGCTGCGATTTTCACGCAACGCACAAGTGATGCGTGAAAATCACCGCTAGTGTGCACAGCCCCATAGAAATGAATGGGTCATGATTCAGTGCAGGTGCAATGCGTTCAACTCACCCATCGCATCCGCGCGGAATACTCGCCCGTGTGAAAGGGGCCTAAGTGTTTTTAACCCCTCCGCCTTCTGCCACCAATTTTTACATGCAGCAATCACCTTAAACAATTGCTACTATAATCCCTTTTTATGGCTTGCTGTCTGACTAAAAGAAACTTAAGATAGAGTTCTTGATCTTGGCATTATAGCGACCATTCTTCTCTAAATTAATCCTACAAAATTAATAGGTTTTATCCACTCCAACTTTAAAGAGTAAGGGGGCCATTTATTAAAACAGAAATATGCCTAAATTTAGGTCCTTTGCACCGCAATCTGCGACTTCTCCCCGCTCATGCCAGGTCTAAAAAAGTGGACGTGGCGGGCCGGTCTCATTTACCATTTTCTACGCCTGACTTAGGCGTAGAATATGGTTGAAATGTAAGACAGCAAGGAAGCTGTCTTACATTTAGAAGCGGTGGTGGATCCGCCGAAGTTATGAAGAGGCCGGCCCCTCTGCATAACTTCGCCGGATCCACCGGCAGTGCAGGGCTTTATTAAGACCGGCGTTTAAAACTCCAGTCTTAATAAATGTGCCCCTAAGAGCCTAAAAAAGACATTCTTAGGGTTTCGTAATCAGACTCCATCCACTGGGCTACCATAAATAAGCTTACCATTTTAGATCTTATAGGAGTTATCATTCTACCTGTAAGGTTTTGTCCTTTTCAAATTCTGGAAAAACTACGGTAGAACAGTGAAGAGATGGATGGGAATCCCTTGTAGAAGTAGCAGATATAACTCAGAAATGGATATGAGACAATGCATGGTCATTTTTTTTAGGTAGCCACCTGAATAAGGTAAAAATATTTACAAGAAACCATTTATATACTGAACTGCTTTCATATAAAAGAGTTGTAGTAAAGGACATAGAATAGCAACCTGCTCATAAAAGAAAAAAATTCTAAAGTGCTAAACAATGGTCTACCCGTCACTTCAGTGCCACTGATAGGTTTATGGCTATTCAGAGGATCATAAAACACAATAAAGTAGTTTTTTTTTACCTTTCAACTTCATAGTCACCCAGCACAGGACTAGATGCCTCTCACAAAACTGGAAATCAAATTAAATGTAGACTTTTTTTGAACAGTCATGACAAGCATAATCCTCCTTACCATGTAAATTTATGGTAAACGGCTGCAATATCAGCCACAGGTGTTGCTTTTAATATATGGGGTGCAGCTGGCTGGGAATATCAGTTCACACAAGACTGAGAATTACATCACTATCAGACATGAAAGATAGAAAAAAAAATATACTATATATATATATATATATATATATATATATATATATATATATATATATATATATATATGATACATGTGGCAAATAGTCTTAAAATTTATTTACAGATGTTTTACAGAAGTATTTTTCCATGGTAATAAACTACACAGTGTAATCTGATCCTAAATTCATATTGCCATCCATCTATCTTCTACTTGTAACCTATCAATTGCATATAAAATGGACCGACTAGATTGCAGGACCAGACTACACAATGCTTGTGTGTTGTCTGTTGCCATGGACACACATCAGGGATATTTGAAATGCATTGGAGAAACACAAAAAATTGGTTGCTAAGGTAAATGCTCCCTTGAAAAGTGGAACCGATTGGAGTAATAGTAGAACAGTCATAAGGAGACATAGGTTGGAGTATGGGTTGATAATATCATAATAGTGGTGGCTGCTATTACTTATTAATTGAATTATCCAATTATGTGAAAGATGCCATGGGAATTGCTCATAAAACAATAATTTTTCGTGAAATTCCTAATTTCTGGACTCCGGCAGGGGTCTGAATCTCCTTAAAGTGACCATTCTTGTATGGAGACTTACTGAAAGCACTGCATGGTATGTAGACTTGCTGACAATGCTCCATGGGAAACTAATATGCAAAGAGGTATCTTCCAAAAAATACAACCATCGACAGTTTTTGCATCTTCGTTTCCTATGGAGCATTGCCAATAAGTCTCCATACGATGGAGTACTTAAAGTACATCTCCATGCAGGACTGGTCTCTTTAAAAGGGGTTATCCGAGACTAAAAAATGTCCCCCCACACAGAATCTACTTACCAGGCTCCCCACGTCGCAGGTGACGGTAGGGAGGCTTGTCCCCATTGGCTGCTTATACTTGACACCGGATGTTTTCATCCTCTAGCACAGGGAGAAGCAGCAGCGGCTGTGCGGGGACCAAGAGCGCTGCAGGGAGCGGGGAGACAGGTAAGTAGATTCAGTGTCAGGGGCCCAGGGATATAGGGGGCATTTCATAGTCACTGATAACTCCTTTAATGAGATTCAGCACCCTGCCTAAGCCACTTCCAAGGCGCTAGCGAGAATCCTACTCTGTACTGATGAGGGGCAAGCACCCCAAAACAGCTGTCTACAGATGAATATCTGGCCTGGCTATATTGTATTGTCAAATCCCAAGGCTTTTTGGAAAGTTGGATTTTGACTCAGAGAGCCACTTCCAAAAGGTGGCGCTGACGAGATGGTTCTCTTTCTTGGGAGATACCTCTTTGCATATTAATAGCTGGACTATAAAAGGCTGAAGAAATTTTACTGTGACTATTACTTCAACATGTGAACACCACATATAATGTACATGTAAACCAACATATAGAGTGATAAAACTAATGTGAGAGATTGTTTCCAGTGACACAGGACTATATTCCTGTACCTGCAAAATGCCGAATTATTGATTCATAAAGCCCACAGATATACACAGTGCACTGTAAACTTCCGCGTCAGCTGTAATGCATATATTCATGAAATCACTACAAGGCCACCATGTAATAAAAATTGTTGCTGCTATAATATGCTGCAAAAATGACACCTTGAAAAAGAGGTCTAATAATATAGCGATTCAGAATGGGTTTCTTTTCTTTGGCACGCAGACCAGTGGTCGGTTCATTTTATAGATTTACCACTGCTTTGGAATGTATATCTTTTAACACATCTTATGCATTTTACCTAGAATAAAAATATTTAATATTATATAATAATGATCATAATAAAAGTAGCTATTAATACCAGGGCACATTAAACTGGTCCTCTAAAATATGATCTGAGAAGCCATATATACATGGCACATAACTGCCTTAAAGGGACATTAAAATATGAAAAAAAAATAACTAGCAACACATCATAATTACAAATTTCCTTCAGATCGCATTACAATCCCCTAGGAAAAAAAAAAGTTACTGAGAGGGGGTCTCCTTGAAGGTTTAGGGATAAAGGGAATAAATATGATTAACTCATTTGTCAGTTATCTTTTGTGTGACTGGAAAAATGCTTGCCTCAACAGCAGCTCATGTAAACAGGATATACGTTGTTGACATGATGTAAATTGCATAGGGGCCAAACGAATGTAGTAACGATCATTAGCCCCCCCCCCAATGTTGTAGGCAGCTCCAATTTGTTAGAAGGTTGGGCCAACACAAGTAGGCGGGGCAGCAATACCATTGTGCAGTACAAAATACTGCCCCAGCAGAACCAAGTGACAACACAAATTGCCTCCTCAAAAGCTGCTCTCTGTATTGGCAAATACTAGCTGTCATATACTGTCCTCTTACTACTGCAGTTCTCTCTAATTTTAAAAAATGGTGGAGGGGCCTGACTTTTTCATCATTTTCCAAAACCTTCTCAACATGAACTCCCCATCGTGGTGCCCAAACAGTGTCATTCTTCTGCCAGCCCCACTACTGTGCCCGCTGCTTTCCCCAATATCTCAAAATAATATACAGCAGAAGAAATTGTGTCATACAGATAGTCCCCCTGAGAAAACTAGTACCATACAAAAATAACAGTCCCAACCGGAGTGCCCTCTAAGCAGTTATAGTTCTCCCTTATAGTGAGCCCAGTAGACCCCTACAGTGCCCATGTAGTGATAAAGGTCCCCATAGTGCCATAGTATTAATAATGCTCCCTATATTGCCTACAGCAATAATAATGCCTCCATAGTGCCCCCAGTATAAATAATGCCCCTTTAGTGCCCCCAGTAGGAATAATGCAACCACAGTGCCCCCAGTAACGTAAATATAATGCCCTCAGTATAAAAAAAATTTCCCTTTTGTGCTCCCAGTAATAATAAAAATGCCCTACTATAGTACCCCCAGTAGTATGCTCCTCAAGTGGCTTAGAAAAGCCACGTCCATGCCGACATCTCTGATGCAGGTCTCTTCCAGCCTTTGGCCTGTGATGCTTGTGTACCACCAGGCGGTCATGATAACATCATTGCACCATCTGTGTCCTGGCGCCGGTGATTGTAATGAAGTCATCACTTAGCCATTACCAGTGCCATTCGTACCCCAGGGCAGGCCCTCCTCTTCGGCCCTCCATAAAGTTTCCCTGTACGGTCTATGCCTAGTGCCCCCCCAGTCGATAATTTTCCCCTTATCACGGCCCTGTACTGAGCCATGTATAAACAATTTAAAGGTATGGTTTAGTATGGGTGACAGCCTGTTACAGGCAAAACAGACTAAAATAATCCCAGTCCCATTCATTACTTAACAGGTCTTACTATTTATCAAAAGGTACCCCCACTAATCATGAGAATGGGGGACCCCCATTAAAATGGAGTAGCAGTCTAGCATGTGCTGCTGCTACAGCATATGTACTCCATTAAAGAATTGCAGGAAGGAACCAAATATACATGTAGTCTAGAAGCCAGAAAGTTTAACCCCTTCAGGACCCTGCCATTTTTCACCTTAAGGACTGGGCCGTTTTTTGGAAATTTGACATGTGTCACTTTATGTGATAATAACTTTGGAACGCTTTAACTTAGCCAAGCCATTCTGAGATTGTTTTCTCGCGACACATTGTACTTCATGATAGTCGTAAATTTCAGTCAATATTTTATTAATTTTTTTAATCCAAATTTCAATTTCTTTGCTTTTAAAACAGATAGTGATATCTCATATAATAGTTATTACTTTACATTTCCAATATGTCTACTTTATGCTTGGATCAGTTTGTGAATGTCATTTTATTTTTTTGGGGACGTAGAAGGCTTAGAAGCAAATCTTGAAATCTTTCAGAGAATTTCCAAAACCCACTTTTTAAGGACCAGTTCAGGTCTCAAGTCATTTTGTGGGGCTTACATAATAGAAACCACCCATAAATTGCCCCATTTTAGAAACTAAACCCCTCAAGGTATTCAAAACCGACTTTACAACTTTGTTAACGCTTTAGGTGTTCTACAATAATTAAAGGAAAATGCAGATTAAGTTTCAGAATTTCACTTTTTTGGCATATTTTCCATTTTAATCAATGTTTTACAGTAACAAAGCAAGGGTTAAGAGCCAAAGAAAACAATATTTATTACCCTGATTCTGTAGTTTACAGAAACACCCCATTTGTGATTGTAAACTGCTGTACCGGCACACAGCAGGGCGCAGAAGGAAAGGATTGCCATATGGTTTTTGGAGAGCAGATTTCACTGGGATAATGTCACAGGTTAAGGCCTCATGCACACGACCGTTGTTGGGTTCTGTGTCCGTTCCGTTTTCCGTGATTTTCTGCGGACCCATTGACTTTCAAAGTATCCGTTGAAAACTCGGAAAATGCACCGTTTGTCATCCGCGTCCGTGATCTGTGTTTCCAGTCCGTCAAAAAAATATGACCTGTCCTATTTTTTTCACAGACAACGGTTCGTGGACCCATTCAAGTCAATGGGTCCGTGAAAAAATACGGAGGCACACAAGATTGTCAACCGCGTCCGTGATCCGTGTCCGTTTTTTTCCTATAATTTTCAAGGCAAACTTGACTTAGATTTTTTTTTTCACTTTTCATGTCTGGTGATCCTCCAAAAATCAAGGAAGACACACGAAAAAAAAAACGGAAACGGATCATGGAACAACGGAACCCCGTTTTGCAGACCGTGAAAAAATACTGTCGTGTGCATGAGGCCTAAGGGGAAGGGAAAACACTAAATACACACCACAACAAATAGACAACAATCTAGGCCTTAAAAGCTAAGGAAGAGGGATGGTGACCTCCTAGTAACCCCTAGGCCTTTCCCTGCCAGTATAAGCAGATCCTGATGGTGGAAACTCTCATACACCGGATATCTAAAGCCCTGCTAAAATTGACAAGCCTTAGGATAGGTAGCATGGGATGAGACAGCTGGTTTCTTCCAGAATGAAGGAACCTGCGTCTCCCTGAGGCCTAGAAACAACACACTCCAGATAATAAGAAACAGCGAAGGCAACAAGTACTTAGCTTAGAGATGAATGGAGAAGCAGGAGATCCAAGACAAACCAGCACTAGCAACTCCAAGCAGAAACTATCAAACACATGGTCAGCAGTGTGAGGCGGATCTAAATAGAGCCTCATCACTGATAACGAGCTGCACCTGAGGAGAGGTGAGATCATGCCAAACAACATACATAGAGGAAAACAGAGAGACCTGTCAGCCTCGCGTGCAGCATGTCTATACGATCTTCTCACCTCTCACAGGAAGGACCGTGACAGTAATCCCCCTTCTACAGGTGGCCTCCGGACACCGAGGACCGACTTTATTAGGATGCGCCCTGTGAAAGGCCCTCACAAGGCGACTGGCATTCACGTCGGTCGCAGGAACCCACATTCTTTCCTCTGGACCATAACCCTTCCAGTGCACGAGGTACTGAAGAGATCCACAAAGAATACGTGAGTTCACTATCCTGGCAATCTGAAACTCAAGATTACCATCCACCATGACAGGAGGTGGTGGCAGAGAGGACGGTTCAGCAGGTTCTACATATCTTTTCAGCAATGACTTGTGAAACACATTATAAATCTTCAAAGCCTGTGGAAGCTCAAGACGAAAAGCAACAGGATTAATAATGACAGAGATCTTGTATGGCCCAATAAACCTCTGCCCCAACTTCCAAGAAGGTACCTTCAACTTAATATTTCTTGTGGACAGCCACACAGAATCACCCACTCTCAGGTCAGGACCACTCACACGTCTCTTGTCAGCCATACATTTATACTTTTGCCAATTTTATTTTAATTGTTTTGAATCTTCCTCCAAATAGATGACAACAAAGAGGAGAATCTTTTCTCTTCAGGCATACAAGATGTCTCAGTACCAGAAAATATGCCAAGCTGCGGATGGAACCCATATGCACCAAAACACGGCAACTTATCAGTGGACTCCTGTCTACGGTTATTTATGGCAAACTCGGCCAACGACAAAAATGAAGACCACTCCTTTTGATTCTCAGAGACAAAACATCTCAAATAAGCCTACAGATTCTGGTTAGTGCGCTCAGTCTGCTCGTTTGACTGAGGATGAAAGGCCGAAGAGAAGGACAATTGGACCCCCAGACGAGTACAGAACGCCTTCCAGAATTTGGAAACAAATTGAGTCCCTCTATCAGACACCACATCAGAGGGAATGCAGTGTAGTTTCACAATGTTATCGACAAACACTTGAGCAGGAGTTTTGGCATTAGGTAAACCTGATAATGGTAAAAAGTGTGCCATCTTGCTGAAGCGATCAACAACCACCAGAATCGCAGTTTTCCCAGAAGAATTAGGCAAATCTGTGACAAAGTCCAAATGAGTCCAGGGTCAGGATGGGATAGACAAGGGAAGTAGAGATCCGGAAGGCCGAGTATGAGCCACCTTAGCACGCGCACAAGTCTCATAAGCTGCCACATAGCTGCCACACATTTACGTAACCCTGGCCACCAGAATCTTCGAGAAATGAAATCCACAGTGGATCTGCTCCCAGGGTGTCCCGTAAGAACAGTATCGTTATGTTCCTTAAACACCTTGTGTCGTAATTCCGAAGGGACAAACAACTTCCCTGGAGGACAGAAATCGGGTGTCTCTCCCTGGGCCACCAACACCTCTACCTCAAGTTCATGATAAAGGGCGGATACAACCACCCCATCAGCCAACATCGGAGCAGGATCCTCCTAATTACACACAACACCCCCCCCAGGACGAAAAAAAACAACGATCATCTGTCCTGCCTTGGGTTCAGACGTTTAGCCGACTGCAGGTAGGCCAGATTTTTGTGATCAGTAATTACCGTAACGGGATGAATCGCTCCTTCCAAACAATGTCACCACTCTTCAAAAGCCAATTTAAATGCCCAACAACTCTCTATTACCTACATTATAATTTCTTTCAGCAGAAGAAAGTTTTTTTTGAGAAAAAAAGCACAAGGGCGCCATTTGCTAGGAGAAGAACCCTGCGATAAGACTGCTCCCACCCCTACCTCTGATGCGTCAACTTCCACAATAAATGGTTGTGACACATCCGGTTGCACCAGAATAGAAGCAGTAGCAAAACATTCCTTTATTGCTAAAAAAGCATGCAATGCTTCTTCAGACCAGACTGAGAAATCCGTGCCTTTCTTAGTCATGTCAGTTAATGTTTTAACAACAGTTGAGTAATTCAAGATAAATTTACGGTAGTAGTTGGTGAACCCCAAAAATCGCATGAGTGCCTTCAGATCTTCGGGTCGATCCTAGTTCAACACATCACTGACTTTTTCCGGATCCATACGAAAACCCTAAGATGAGAGTAGGAATTGCACTACAGGGACCGCAAACACACACTTCTCCATTTTGGCATACAATTTATTCTCTCTTAGGATCTGTAAGACCTGTCTTACATGATCCTTTTGCGTCTCCGTATCAGGGTAATAAATTAAAATATCATCCAGATAAACCACCACAAACCTGCCCACCAGATGATGAAAGATGTCATTAATGAAGTGTTGAAAAACCGCAGGAGCATTGGACAAACCAAAAGGCATGACCAGCTTCTCAAAATGACCCTCAGGAGTATTAAAGGCCATTTTCCATTCGTCCCCTTCCTTGACTCTTATCAGATTATATGCCCCCCTCAAATCCAACTTAGAAAACACCTTGGCGCCAACAATCTGAATAAATCTGGGATCAAAGGAAGGGGATAGGGATCACGGATAGTGATGCAATTAAGCTCACGGCCTAAGAGTTCCATCCTTTTTTTAAACCAAGAAGAACCCCGCTCCCATTGGTGATTTGGATGGTCTAATATGACCTTTAGCAAAACTCTCGGTGATATACTCTCGCATGGCTACTCTTTCGGGTGCAGAAAGATTATACAACAGAGACTTTGGCAATCTAGCTCCAGGAATAAGGTTGACGGGGCAATCATACTCCTGATGAGGAGTGTGGGGGTTTTAACTCTGTCACTGTGCACACATACACACGTGTCAGTTCAGTCTTCACCACAGGCAGTGTTTATTTCAGCAAACAAAAGTAAACATGTCCAAACTTTAGCTTTAAGCTTTCTTCAGCCCACAAATATTGCATAACATAAAGTCCCACATTTTGTGTTCAGTCCAAATCAGGTAACAAAACAATATGATCTCTTTGAGAGACCAAATCCTCCCTCTTAGCTTGTTCAGCTTTAGTTAGCCTGTGCACACTTGATCTCCCCAGCTGAGATTCCCACATCCTTTTTAACCACACAGTAGGAAAACCCTGGATGAAGTACGGGAGTGACCTGTCCCATCCAATCTCTGTGGTCACTCCTAAAACCCGGACCCAAAATCCACTTTAATGAAAACCTCCCAGCAACCTAATGTTACTGGTATACTTATTTCCGGGAATTATATCACTGAGGCATACATTCTCAGTGAGACGTACCGACCATCCACGATTCTCCCCTCTGGGCTACCACAGGAGGCAACTCCTGGTCTCCACCCTTAGAGAATACATCAGAAAAATCTGAAAGGAAAGGAGGTAACATTTTAGTAGTTACAACAGAAAGCGACGTGCTAAGACAGTTGTCAAGACAGAAATCCAATTGCTAATCGATAGTAGGGTTATGTTTGATTAACCATGGTAAACCTAACACCAGAGAAGCAGGCAAAACCTCCAGCACAAAACATGAAATGGATTCAATATGATAATCTCCCACCTTTAGGCGAATGTCCTGCACCATTTGAGACAGACACTTTTGAGAGAGAGGGGCGGAATCAATCGCAAACACAGAAATATTTTTGTCAAATGCGCTTGTGGTCAAACCATGCATACGTACAAACTGGCCATCCACTAAGTTAACCCCTGCCCCACTGTCAATAAATACTTCCATTTCCACCGTTTTGGAATCTAGCGCCACTGTGGCAGTTTTTAAACACCTGGTCCAGGTGTGACCTGACCCAATTGCATTGGCTCATCACCAGACACGAGCTCGAGTGTCTTTTTACCCAGAGTGTCATTAGAGACCACTTCCCTGTATGATACGTCCCGAACGAGAAGAACTTTAGATCTCTCCCTCAGGTGTCTATCAATATGCACCGCCAGAGACATGGCCGCCTCCAATGACTATGGATTTGCGTGAAATGCCAAGGCATCCTTCAGGTTCTCAGACAGTCCTTGACAAAATTGACTACGGAGAGCTGGGTAATTCCACTCCATATCCGTTGCCCACCTTCTAAATTTAGAGCAATAGGACTCGGCTGAACGCTCTCCCTGCCACAAGCAACGCAACTTAGATTCAGCCAGGGAAACCCAATCTGGGTCATCGTAGATAAGTCCCAGAGCTCTGAAAAATTCATCTACCGACCGGAGGGATTGTGAACCAGTTGGCAAAGAAAGCCCAAGACTGAGCATCACCTTTTAGCAACGAAATCCCCACTCTCTGATTCTCGTCCCCAGAAGAGCTAGGACGCAGTCTGAAATATAATTTGCACGATTCCCTGAACCGAACAAAGTTGTCACTTCCCCCGGAAAACCTATCTGGGACAGCAACCTTTGGTTGAGGGCAGGCCTGGTTCCCGCTGCCGGAACCCACCGCCTGTGGTCTATGAAACTGTGCAACGGCCATGCGGAGGTCAGCCAACTCCAAAGACAGCCCCTGCATATGATCAACCAGTGCAGAAACAGTATCCATAACTGCACTAATAAAACAAAGGATAACGGTTTAGGCAGTTGATAATGTCACAGGTTAAGGGGAAGGGAAAACACCAAATACACACCACATCGAGTAGACAACAATCTAGGCCTCAAAAGCTAAGGAAGAGGGACCTCCTAGTAACCACTAGACCTTTCCCTAACTCCTGCCAGTATGAGCAGATCCTGATGGTGGAAATACTCATACCTAAAGCCCTGCTAAAACTGACGAGCCCTAGGATAGGTAGCAGGGGATGAGACAGCTGGTTTCTTCCAGAATGAAGGAACCTGTGTCTCCCTGAGGCCTAGAAACAACACACTCCAGATAATAAGAAACAGCGAAGGCAACAAGTACTTAGCTTAGAGATGAATGGAGAAGCAGGAGATCCAAGACAAACCAGCACTAGCAACTCCAAGCAGAAACTATCAACCGCATGGTCAGCAGTGTGAGGCGGATCTAAATAGAGCCTCATCACTGATAACGAGCAGCACCTGAGGAGAGGTGAGATCCTGCCAAACAACA
This sequence comes from Bufo bufo, assembly GCF_905171765.1. Classification (NCBI taxonomy): domain Eukaryota; kingdom Metazoa; phylum Chordata; class Amphibia; order Anura; family Bufonidae; genus Bufo; species Bufo bufo. Next base: position 333,273,983 of record NC_053389.1, read on the forward strand.
ACGTACATAGAGGAAAACAGAGAGACCTGTCAGATAGCCTCACGTGCAGCAAGTCTATCCGATCTTCTCACCTCTCTCACAGGAGGGACCGTGGCAGATAATTTTAAGTTGACATGTCCCATTTGAAGACCCCCTGATGCACCCCTAGAATAGAAGCTCCCAAAAAGTTAACCCATTTTAGAAACTACGGGATAAGACGGCAGTTTTGTTGGCACTATTTTAGGGCAAGTAAGATTTTTGGCTGCTCTATATTACACTTTTTGTGCTATTTTAATAGAGCAGGTTGTTACGGACGCAACAATACCAAATATGACTACTGTTTTTGGTTGTTTGTTTCAGTTTTACATAATAAAGCATTTTTGAAAAAAAAATATTTTTTAGTGTCTCCATATTCTGAAAGCCATAGTTTTTTTTATTTTTTGGTCGACTGTCTTATGTAGGGGCTCATTTTTTGTGGGATGAGGTGACGGTTTGATTGGTACTATTTTGGGGGGCATAAGCCTTTTTGATTGCTTGGTGTTGCACTTTGTGTGATGTAAGGTGACAAAAAAATGATTGTTTAAGCACAGTTTTTATTTTATTTTTTTCTACGGCATTCAGGTGAGGGGGTGAATCATGTAAAATTTCTATAGAGCCGGCTACTTTTTTTTTACCTTTTTTTTTTTTTTGTCGCACTCTGGGACTTTAACGGTTACTTCTGGGAGAAGCCCCTGCTGAGATATGTTCTGTATGGCATCTGAATAGGCGTCTGTGAATCCTTAAGGCTCCATTCACACGTCCGCAATGTGTTTTGCGGATACACGGAGACACGGATCCGCAAAACACGGAAAGCGGCAATGTGCATTCCGCATTTTGCGGACCGCACATTGCCGACATAATAGAATATGCCTGTTCTTGTCCGCAAATGCGGACAAGAATAGGACGTGTTCTATTTTTTTGCGGAAACGGAAGCACGGATGCGGAAGTGCAGATCCGCAAATGTGGATGCGGACAGCACATTCCGTCCCCATAGAGAATGAATGGGCCCGCACCCTTTGCGCAAAATTGCGGAAAGGATGCGGACACATTTTGCGGACGTGTGAATGGAGCCTAATAGTGCAGGGAGGGAATAGCTATTTCACGGTCCCCAAACTGGTTGACTTCTTGGTTACTTAAATGTGTGCTTTTACTGTTCTGTTCCCTCCCCACACCTCCAGATTATACACTTAATAACCCCTTCTTAACTGTCCACCGTAAATTTATGCCAGAAGTCGAGTATTCAAATATGGTGCCTGCTCGGAATTCCAGTGGTTGCCGTAGCCACCAGGCGCATGCTGTTTTAAACCGTAGACACCCAGGGCTAATGTATGCGCCTGTCAATAACCGTAGCCGGAGACATTTAACCCTCCGGATGCCATGGTCAAATGTGACTACAGCATTTGAGAGCCAAAAACCTGGAAGCGCAGCGATCAGACTAGCCCTTCATTCCCTGCAGCAACCTCGATCCACTTGAAAAATCCGCGTCTGCCACAGCCATGTTCTTATGGAGACCCTGCCTCTGGCAAGGCTCCATAAGAAAAAAGGGAGAGATTTATCAAACTGGTGTAAAGTAGAACTAGCTTAGTTGCCCATAACAATCAGATTCCACCTTTCATTTTTCACAGCTCCTTTGGAAAATGAAAGGTGGAATCTGATTGTATGGTATGGACAAGTTAGCCAGTTCTACTTTACACCAGTTTGATAAATCTCCCCCATAGTGAAATACTCAGACTATGACAGAAACAATCTAATGATCACATGAGCAAGTTCCCTAATAATTTTGCGTAATGGAAAAAAAAAAAACAATATGGCCGATTTAATGTTCATTCATCTCTTCACCTCCCATCAAAAAGTCAGACACACTCCAAAATGGTATCAATAAAAACGAAGGATTGTCGCAGAAAAAATGAGCCCCCACACAGCTCCGTAGACATAACTATAAAAAAAAGTTATGTTAGTCAGAATATGGTGCTGAAAACAAAATCTTTTTTTTCAGTATTAAAACATAAGAAAAACTATAAGACTATGCTATCGCCATAATTGTACTGACACAGAAAATGGAGGTACTGTAATAGGTCACTTTTACCACATAGTGAACACCATAAAAACAAAACCCATAAAACTCTGGTGGGATTGCATTTTTTTTTCAATTCCACCACATTTGTAATTTTGTTTCCACCTTCCAACTACATCATATGCAATATTAAATGGATGCATTAAGGTACTTTCACACTAGTGTTTTTGTTTTCCGGTATTGAGTTCCGTCACAGGAGCTCAATACCAGAAAAAAACTTATCAGTTTTATCCTAATGCATTCTGAATGGAGAGCATTCCGTTCAGGATGCATCAGTTCAGTCCCTCTTACGTTTTTTGGACGGAGAAAATACTGCAGCATGCTGCAGTTTTCTCTCCGGCCAAAAATACTGAACACTTGCCGGAATGCCGGATTCGGCATTCATTTACATTGAAGTGTATTAGTGCTGGATCCGACATTAAGTGTTCTGGCAAAACGAATCCAGCCTTCCAGTCTGCACATGCGCAGACCTTTAAAAATGGTTTTCCGGATGACACCAGAGAGACTGATCCAGTATTTCAATGCATTTGTGCATTTTGCTATCAGTTTGCGTCCGGATTGCCAAACTGCGGAACTGCCTGCCGGAAACCTCTGACGCAAGTGTGAAAGTACCCTTAGAAAGCACAACTTGTCCCGCAAAAAAAGCAATCCAACATACCGCTACGTAAATGGAAAAATAAAACAAAAATGCTAAAAAAAAAATAAGAAAATCAGAAGGGGTAAAATAAAAATAAACAATAAAAAAAAATAAACATCATAGGCATTACCGCATGCGAAAACATTATAAAATCATAGATTTGCCATTTTGTCACTTCATCTCCTCAAAAATAAAATTGAAAAATAAAAAGAAAGTGATCAAAAAGTCATACACACCCCAAAATGGCATCAATAAAAACTATCGTCCTGCAAAAAATGAGGCCTCACACAGCTCCATAGACATAAAAATAAAAATGTTATGGGGGGTCACAACATGCAAAGAAAAAAAATTTGATTTTTTCAATTTTTTTTATTTATTTTGTATTAAAACACAAGAAAATTATATAAGTATAATATCTTTGTATTCATGCTGACCTGGAGAATGAAGGGAACAGGCCAGTTTTACCGCAATTCCCTTTTCTACTTTTGCTAAAAATAAATATTTTTGTACAAAAAATATGGCACCTAGAAAAAGTACTGTGTGTTGCGCAAACAAAAATGGGCTTTCCAGGACATGTCCTCAAGTTGCACGTCACTGTTGAAGCGGTGTAGGTTACCATGTCCAAACCCCAAACAGAAAAAAAATTAAATACAAGCCGGCGACCACGATATGCCCAAGCAGAAGCCAAGATGTAGCACCGTAGCAGCAGGGAGCAGGCAAGTATGAATTATTCAATATGTCATACACACTATGGGGAATAACTGAAAACGCAATTCTGGAAGAGCCTTTAAGAATTTGGGTTCTGCAACCGATGGCATAGAGATTGCATCACCTGTCCATAGTCCCCACCTGGTCTGTCAGACAATACACTAGGTGAAAACTGTGCAATGATGTAATATGTAGCATCCTAACTTTCAACAGACATCAGCAGAATGTATTTCATGTCAAGATACCATTCTCCTAATATAATGCATTCATACATTCAGGCCTATGACAAACGCTTACACCAAAATGCAATCATTCCTCATACTCCTCTATCTAGCAGAACAGCCCTCCACACATGTGAACGTTTCCTACAAATACCTCCCAATGTCAATAATCTAAAAGGCACTGATCTTCTGCACGATTCCCATCTGCTGATGTAGTGTACAGAGCTTCTGCGTCTGGCAGGCATTTCAGAAACAGCACAATTTTCCATGCGTGTTATCAATAAGCAGTCAGAAATGAGCTGAAAGCGGTGAATCTAATTGGCACCACATGTAAACCACAAATGAAGAACACCCTACTGTACGATAACTATCATAGTGTCATGTATCACTGATTGTAACCGATGCCATCTCCTTAAGTGGAACCAGTGCCCAAAGAAAATAGTCACATGCTATTGCTTTACACATACACTGTTAAATGCACATGTACATTATTTTAACAGGCTCAAAAACGTCTAGCTTGTCTAGTCCTGCTATTATAGTGTTGTGTCCTCCTGTGCCAGACCTCTGCCTATTTACCAGACTGATCCTGACTAGATTGACCCTGTTGTGCCTGCCCTGACCAACTGCCTGACAACTGTGCCTGTCCTAACCTTGGCTTGTCCACTGACCATGATCTCGCCTGTCCCCTTGGTGACCCTGATAACCATATGGGAGTGTGTGTGAAAACCATGGGTCAACTTTGACAACGTGCTCAGGAGTAGCCCCAAGTCAAAGCTGTTCAGTAGACACAGTGGGTCCACACTCAAGCTTAGTGGTTGTAATAGGCCTTTTTCACACGGGTGAAGTACGGATAGGATGCAGGTGCATACAAGGAAAATCGTTGCGTTCTTCAGTTTTTTCCGCGCGAGTGCAATGCGTTTTGCAAGTGCGTGATAAAAAACTGAATGTTTGGTACCCAGACCCGAATCCGGACTTCTTCACTGAAGTTCAGGTTTGGGTTCGGTGTTCTGTAGATTATATTATTTTCCATTATAACACGGTAATAATGGAAAAAAAATAGCATTGTTTAATACAGAATGCAAAGTCAAATGTTAATTGAGGGTTGAAAAATAAAAACATTACTCGCCCCATCCACTTGATCGCGCAGCCGGGATCCTCCTCTTTGTTTTTCTTGAAGGACCTGCAAAAGGATCTTTGCTGACGTCACCGCGCTCACCATGTGGTGAGTGGGATGAAGTCAGCGAAGGTCCTTTTGCAGGTCCTTCAAGAAAAACAAAGAGGAGGATCCCAGCTGCGCGATCAAGTGGATGGGGTGAGTAATGTTTTTATTATTTTTCAACCCTCAATTGACATTTGACTTTGCATTCTGTATTAAACAATGCTATTATTTTCCATTATAACCGTGTTATAATGGAAAATAATAAAGTAAATGGGGTCCCGGGTCGCTCATCCCTCGTCTCCTTAGCAACCATCCGTGCAAATCGCATCCGCACTTGCTTGCAGATGCTATGCGATTTTCACGCAGTCCCATTCATTTCTATGGGGCCTGCGTTGCGTGAAAAATGCAGAATATAGAACATGTTGCGATTTTCACGCAACGCACAAGTGATGCGTGAAAAACATCGCTCATGTATACAGCCCCATTGAAATGAATGGATTCCGCGCTGAAAACTCGCCCGCGTGAAAGGGGCCATAGTCTTGCAAAAGACTTAGAGGTTACAATCTCACACAGGGCGACCAGCATATGGTTAATGTCTGTCAAAGGCACAGTAGTGTGTTTTTTTTTTTTTTTTTGCAATTCTGGGGTTGTGATGGCAAATCATGCTGCAACCCTATTCAGTTTAATGGCTGCACTGCTACACAGTGATTTTTGGTAGCACACTGTGTATTGTGGACAAGATGACAGCGTAGTCCCAGTCTTATTTAGATGCTTGTGGTGCACCCAACATCCCCAGGTGTAAAGACTTGAGTCTTCTCAAGGTGTCAAGGTAAAAGTGGTAAAGATGACTAAGCTGCAGTTGGCACCACAATCTGTGATACAGTCTCACACCACATGGGTAATCTCCAACAGGCACACACAGGGTGCAGCACTTCTATCCCCGCAACCACTGTGCAAACTATGCAGTATTGCACACAGTTCTGGACACGTTTGCACAGTTTATTTGGTGGCAAGCTGACTGGATTGGATCACAAACTTGTATTCTATACAGGCTTGCCTGATATCAGTATGCATGGGCTAGGTGGCTTCTTCCTACCACTACCACCAGCCTCAACTCCTCTGCAATGCTCAGCTGCAGGGGAGCACCTTTAGAATCCCTGCAAAAGGGTGTGGGTAGACTTGCAGAAATACTGCACAAATTGCCATGCAGGATTGTGTGTGGTTCTGCACCAAAATCCACACTTGTTACTTGTAGATTTTGTTGCAGATTTGATGGGATTTTGCCGCAGAGATGTAGATCTCATAAAGGAAACAGTTTCTTGGCAATAACCAAAGACAACTACCTTTGCCAACTAGTTCAGGACCCAACTAGAGAAATGACCATACTGGACTTAGTACTAACCAATAGACCTGACAGAACAGATGTGCTGGTTGTAGTGGCGTCGCTAGGGGGGGGCAATCGCCCCCCCTATGTTGTCCTTTGACCCCCCGGTTGCCCCCCCGTTGATTCCCCCACGTGAATACTAATGAGCGCTTCCATTATGGAAGCGCTCATTAGAACTGAGAGACCAGGAAGTGGTGAACGCTCTGTACTCACCACTTCCTGGTCCTCGGCTGTCGGCTGTGCAGGGCCGCGCACAGCGCGAGGGCGCTCTGTGACCTCACGCTGTGCGCGCCAGTTCAGAGCACAGTCGACTGAGGAGAGGCAGGCGGCGACCGCGGCGTCCAGGAGCAGGAGAGGTAAGTGATTTTTTATTTTATAAACTATGTGGCTGCTGGGGGCATAAGGGGGGCTAATGATGAGAGGCATTTGGGGGGCTGATTAGAGGCATTTGGGGGGGCTAATGATGAGGCATTTGGGGGGCTAATGATGAGGCATATGGGGGCTAATGATGAGAGGCATTTGGGGGGCTAATGATGAGAGGCATTTGGGGGGCTAATGATGAGTCATATGGGGGCTAATGATGAGAGGCATTTGGGGGGGCTAATGATGAGAGGCATTTGGGGGGCTAATGATGAGAGGCATTTGGGGGGCTAATGATGAGAGGCATTTGGGGGGCTAATGATGAGAGGCATAATAACAGTGTCTTCCACAGATGCCCCCATAACAGTGTGTCTTCCACAGATCCACCATAACAATGCGACTGCACACTGATGAGAGACAGAAAGAAGGGGAAAGAATCCGCAGAAGCAAGCAGAGGACGGCACAGCAGACGACTGAATGGCTTCTTTTGTAAGTAAATAGTTTTAGTATAAATGTATCCCTGCAGACCGCAATTCTCTGGTATTTTGTAATCTTATTTATATATACTTAATTTGTTTTTGCCCCCCCATTTTTGACTGTGGTATCTTTGTGCCCCCCCTATATATTGATCCTAGAGTCGCCACTGGCTGGTTGGGAAATAGTGACAACAAAATAATAACCTTCCAATTGTCATTCAAAATAGTGTTTCATCAGGGTGGCACAAAAATACCAGACTTCAAAAAAGCTAAATTTGACCAGCTAAGAGAGGCCTTAGCTTTACTAATTGGGACAATGTCCTCAAAAATAAAAAATACAACCACAAAATGAGATATTTTTAAGAGCGTCCTAAACTCTAATTGTGAGAAGTATATACCTTATCAGAATATAAATAAATAAATAAATGTGGATAAATAGAAATGTAAAGGAAGCAAAAAGGGTCAGATGAAATGCAGAATGTAAAAGTAAATTCCCCATTAAAAGTGGCCTGTCTGACCCAGGAAGAAGTATATCAGCGATTTAAAAAGATTAAAATAGAAAAATCGCCAGGACCGGATGGCATACACCCCATATCTTAAGGGAATTAAGTAATGTCATAGACAGACCCTTATTTCTGATATTTAAGGACTCTATTTTGACAGGGAGTGTTCCACAGGATTGGCGCATAGCAAATGTGGTGCCAATATTCAAAAGGGGGTAAAAAACAGAGCTATAGGCCAGTCGCGGGTAAACAGTTTGATAGTTTTTTAAGGCCTCTTTCACACGGGCTTCGCGTGTGAGGGCTGGATAGGGTGAGTGTGTCGCGGGAAAATGAACAAATTTTCCGCGCGAGTGCAAAGCGTTTTAATGCGTTTTGCACGCGCATGAGAAAAATCGGCATGTTTGGTACCCAGACCCGAACACGGACTTCTTAACAGAAGTTCAGGTTTGGGTTAGGTGTTGTGTAGATTTTATTTTTTTCCCTTATAACATGGTTATAAGGGAAAATAATAGCATTCTTAATACAGAATGCTTAGTAAAATAGGGATGGAGGGGTTAAAAAAATAAAATAAAATGTAACTCATGTGATGAGCGCAGTGACGTCACCAAAGGTCCTTTTCCTCCCAAGTTATCAAAGAAGAAGAAAGAAGAGAAGCCGGGCTGCGTGAACAAGTGGATGAGGTGAGTTAAATTTTTTTATTTTATTTTTTTAACTCTCCATCCCTATTGTACTAAACATTCTGTATTAAGAATGATATTATTTTCCCTTATAACCATGTTATAAGGGAAAATAATAAAGATCGGGTCCCCATCCCAATAGTCACCTAGCACTTGCTTGCGGATGCTTGCGATTTTCACGCAACCCCATTCACTTCTATGGGGCCTGCGTTGCGTGAAAAACGCACAATATAGAGCATGCTGCGATTTTCACACAACGCACAAGTGATGCGTGAAAATCACAGCTCGTGTGCACAGCCCCATTGAAATGAATGGGTCCGGATTCAGTGCGGGTGCAATGCGTTCACCTCCCGCATTGCACCCGCGCGGAATACTCGCCCGTGTGAAAGAGGCCTAAGAGATGCTATCTTGGAGCACCTCAATTAAAATAAGCAAATAACACAATATCAGCATGGCTTCATGAGGGACCGGTCATGTCAGACTAATTTAATCAGTTTCTATGAGGAGGTAAGTTCTAGACTTGACAGCGGCGAATCAATGGATGTCATATATCTGGACTTCTCCAAAGCATTTGACACTGTACCGCATAAAAGGTTAGTATATAAAATGAGAATGCTTGGACTAGGAGAAAATGTCTCTATGTGGGTAAGTAACTGGCTCAATGATAGAAAACAGAGGGTGGTTATTAACAGTACACACACAGATTGGGTCACTGTCACTAGTAGGGTACCTCAGGGGTCAGTATTGGGCCCTATTCTCTTCAATATATTTATTAATGATCTTGTAGAAGGCTTGCATAGTAAAGTATCAATTTTTGCAGATGACACTAAACTGTGTAAAGTAATTAACATGGAAGAGGACAGTATACTGCTACAGATGGATCTGGCTATGGTGGAGGCTTGTTGCAAAAAATTTGCTGCTTAGGGCAAAACAACCAGCGTGAATACAAGCAAGCTTAACCTGATAAAGGGGAGCTTGGTATCCCTGAAACGTGCTGTTATTTTATGCTGATGCAAATATCATAAAGAAGATGTATCTCTGATCCGAGTGGTACCGTTTTTTTTTGTGCCAAGCAACGAGTTTCTTGTGACTGTACCAACCCTATGAGAGATTGGGTTCCTCCAGTAAAGGCCCCTTCAGCTGCGGCAGCATACCTGGCATCCCGGATCAGAGCTTCTACAAGCCTACAATAGTGTTGTACCTATCATTTGCAAAACTCTACAAGGTGAGCCTCCATTTTGGAGTTTCCTGCCCTAGGCCCAGTGCCTAGGATGTACTTACCCTATGTTGCGTCTGTTTTGTTCTGTCGCTACTGCAAAATTAAGCCCTCTCTTCTAAAGATGATGGAGGCTTAGTCAGAGAAGTGGCAGATGAGGTTCAACACTGACAAATATAAGGTTATCCACATGGGAAGGAATAATGCAAGTCACCCAAACATACAAAATGGTAAAACCCTGGGTAACACTGACATGGAAAACGATTTAGGAATTTTAGTGAACAGCAAACTAAGGCTACTTTCACACTGTCGTTTTGTGCGGATCAGTCATGGATCTGCACAGATGGATCCGCACCGATAATACAACCGCATGCATCTGTTCAGAACGGATCCGTTTGTATTATCTTTAACATTGCGAAAACTGATCCGTCTTGAACACCATTGCAAGTCAATGGAGGATGGATCCGTTTTCTATTGTGCCAGATTGTGTCATAGAAAACTGATTAGTCCCCATTGACTTACATTTTGTGTCAGGACGGACCAGTTTGGCTCAGTTTCGTCAGACGGACACCAAAACTCTGCAAGCAGCGTTTTGGTCTCCGCCTCCACAGCGGAATGGAGGCGGAATGGAGCCAAACTGATACATTCTGAGTGGATCCTTATCCATTCAGAATGCATTAGGGCAAAACTGATCCGTTTTGGCCCGCTTGTGAGAGCCCTGAAACGGATCTCACAAATGGAAAGCCAAAACGCCAGTGTGAAAGTAGCCTAAACTGTAGTATCCGGCAGCTGCTGCCAAAGCCAATAAGAAAATGGGTTGCATCAAAAGGGTCATAGATGCCCGTGATGAGAACATAGTCATTCCACTTTACAAATAACTAGTCAGACCACACATGGAGTACTGTGCACAGTCCTGGGTTGCTATGAACAAGACTGACATAGCACAGCTTGAGGGTTCAGAGGAGAGCAACAAAAGTAATAACTGGAATGGGGGGGACTACAGTACTCAGAAAGATTATCAAAAGTAGAAATTACTCTTACCGGTAATTGGTTTTTCCAATAACCTCCACAACGGCACTGACAGGAGGGTGTCCCCCGCCCCCAGGACAGGAAACAACGCAGGAACACATGATTTAAAATGCCTCGGCACCCTTACCTATCCAGTCAGTAAGAGAGTACTCGGAAGTGATGCAAAAAGAATTTTTTTATTAAATATCAAAATACATCATTTGACAAAAGGATAACATAATATAAGCATAACATCACATAATATAAATTCACAAGGGAGGGAAAAAAACAGTGCTGTTGTGGAGGTTATTGGAAAAACCAATTACCGGTAAGAGTAATTTCTACTTTTCCCCGACACCTCCACAACGGCACTGACAGGAGGATTAACAGAGTAATCCACTAGGGAGGGACAACAGCAGCAAGAATTCTACGACCAAAGGATAAGTCTTGATTTTTTTGAACATCAAGTCTATAATGGTTGTAGAAGTTCATAGGGCTTGCCCACGTGCCGCTTTGCAGATCTGGTCTAAGAAGACCGAGGCCAACTCTGCCCTCGTAGAGTGAGCTCTTATTCCTGTAGGAGGAAGGAGATCCTTTTTGATATAAGCTGTTGCAATGACATCTCTAATCCATCTTGCTATAGATGACTTGCTTGCCCCGTTTCCCTTTTTGGCACCTTGGTATTGAAGGAAAAGGTGATCTGAGAGTCTGAAGGACTCTGTGGCTTCCAGGTTGTGGAAGTTCTTCTCTTTTTCGGTAGTTGGGTGTGGACAAAATGAAGGCAACGAGACTTCCTGATCACAGTGAAATCTAGAGACCACTTGGGAAGGAATGAAGGGCAATGTCTTAGGATTATACGGTCGTCCAGTATAGTTAGGTAAGGTGGTCTACAGGAAAAAGCTTGCATTTCCCCAATCCTTCTTGTGGTGGTTATTGCCACTAAAAATACAGTTTTATAGGTTAGTAGCTTCAAGGAAATTTTGTCCACTGGTTCGAACAGATGCTCCATCAATACTGAGAGGACCAAGTTTAGATCCCATGGTGGGATTACAGAACCCCTTTAATGAAGCGCTTAATAAGGGGCGAGTCAGACAATTTTTTATCTAAGAAGGCGCCGAGGGCAGATATTTGCACTTTTAGAGTGGCGGGTCGAAGATCTTTATTGAAACCCGATGGTAAGTATTCAAGTATTTGAGGTATGTCGGGAAAAAGAGAATTTTTAGAGAAGGACAGGAAGGCTTTCCAGGTTCTTAAATAAATTTTTGAGGTAATTGGTTTACAACTCAGCATAAGAGTGGAAATGACCTCATCTGACAATCCTTTCTTTTTTAAGGCTGACCGTTCAACTTCCAGGCCGTCAGGTTGGGCTGTTTTAGTCCTGGATGATAAATCGGACCCTGATGGAGAAGGTCTGGGATTTGTGGCAAGGTCTAGAACACCCCTGCAGATAGTTTGAGGAGCATGGGAAACCAGGCCCTCCTTCGCCAAAACGGTGTAATGAGGATCACCTGAGACTGTTCCTCCTCTATTTTCATAAGCGTCCATGGTATTAGACTGAAAGGAGGGAATGCATACAGAAGAGTGTTTGGCCAAGGCTTGAATAGGGCATCTATCCAAAGTAGCTGATCTTGCCGGAAGAGGGAGCTAAATTTTTAGATCTGCCTGTTGTCCCCTGTGGCGAACAGATCCAAGTCCGGATTTCCCCACTTTTCGCAGATCTTGCGGAACACCTGGGGATTTAAAGACCATTCCCCTTCCTTCAAGGTTGTTTGACTGAGGAAATCGGCTACAAAATGTTGTTCTCCCTTGACATGGACTGCGGATAAGGACAGAAGATTTCTCTCTGCCCAGCGAAATATGTCGCGAGCTACGGCTGCTAGAGCGGCTTCTGGTTCCCCCCTGCCTGTTGAGGTAAGCGACCGATGTGGTGTTGTCCGATAACACTTTTACGTGTTTTGAGGATGAGGGCGTGTGTAGAGAAGTGATGACTTTGTAAATGGCCATAAGGTCTTTTAGATTTAAAGAGGCTTTTAACATATCCGGGCCCCATCTGCCCTGTACTATCTTCCCATTTGCATGGCCTCCCCATCCTGATCCGCTGTATTCTGTGGTGATTACCATTTGATATTTTTGTTTCCAATAAACCCCTGTGTTTAGGTTTTTTCCTACTTTCCACCACATGAGGGATTTTCTTTACAGAATTTGGGATGTAAATCTTCTTTTCTAGGGCAGAGATTGTTTTGTCCCACAAGGAAAGAAGGAAGGACTGAAGCACTCGAGTAAGGCTCTGAGTCCATTTGACTGACGGAATTGTGGAAGTGAGAAGGCCCAGAACTGTTCCTGAGAGAGGCAGTCCTTATACTGCAGAAACGGGAGATCTCCAGTAACAACTTGGTCCTCTTTTCTGTGGGTAGAAAGGACATTAGTAGATGAGAGTCCAATAGAACCCCAAGGAAGATCTAGTCTGGGGACAGATCAGATTTTTTGAAGTTTATGATCTACCCCAGGGTGGTGAAACAGTCCTGAACCAGGGAGAGATGGAGTCTGAGGAGTTATTCTGAGCGAGATGCTATTAAGAAGTCGTCCAGATACGGTATTATTAGAATTTTTTGGAGATGTAGGTGTTTTATTACGTCGGACATGATTTTGGAAAACACTCTTGGGGCTGAAGAGAGACCGAACGGAAGGGCTCTGAATTGGAAGTGGCACAAATTTTCTCCCATGAAAACAGCGATTCGTAAATATTTTTGATGGGGTGGATATATTGGAACATGGTAGTAGGCGTCCTGTAAATCTATTGTTGCCATGAAACAATCTTGAGGGAGCAGATTTACGATAGATTTTATGGTTTCCATCTCGAACTTTTTATATATAAATCGACCTGTTTAGGGATTTTAGATTTATTATCAACCAAAAGGACCCGTTTGGTTTTGGCACTAAAAAGACTGGAGAATAGGACCCCCTTCCATATTGATCTTTTGGGACAGGAAGGAGTACAAAGTAGTTTTTGTAGAGGAGACAGCTTTTTGTTTATTGTGAACTGATTTAACGGAGGGGATAAAAACTCCAGTTTTAATCCTTCCTTTAGGGTGTTTATTACCCACGGGGAGGCAAGGATTTGTTCCCAAGCAGGAATGAATGCCGTTAACCTGCCTCCTACCCGACTTCTGGCGTAATTGGGTGGGGCGAGAAGAACTTTCGGGGTTAAGTAAGAACCCTCTACCCCTGCCTTTGGAAAATTGCCACTTACTTTGGTTCTGAAAGGATCGTCTCTGATGAAAGTACCTATTTTTTAGGGGGAATCCTTTCTTTTTATCAGACGCCTTTTCAAGGATGTCATCTGAACCAGAACCAAATAATCTGTCCCCCTCACAGGGGATGGAACACAGGCGACTTTTTGAGCCTGCGTCCCCTGACCAGAATCGAAGCCAAATTGTTCTTCGGGCCGCGTTTGAAAGTGCAGCTGATGTAGCGGAAAGTTTCACTAAGTCGGCAGAGGCGTCCGCTAGAAAGTTTGAAGCTTTTTTTAACATGGGTAGGGATGCAAGGATTTCTTTCCTAGGGGTACCCGCAGCAATGTGTTCTTCTAGCTGATTAAGCCAGATCGATAGAGTTCTGGCCGTACAAGTAGAGGCAATGCTAGGGCGTAGCATGGCCGTGTTAGTTTCCCAAGCCTTTTTCAGTACACACTATGATTTTTAACCCATGGGATCCCGTAAAAGGCCCATATCTTCAAACGGGAGAGAAGATTTTTTGGAGATGCGGGCAACCGGTGCATCTACTTTAGATGTTTTGTCCCATAAATTAGTTTCGGACTCTTTAAAGGTGTATTTCCTTTTAAAAGAGTTTGTGACCGTCCTTTTTTCCGGGTCTTTCCACTCCTTTGATATTAGAGATTTTATGTTGTTATGGATTGGGAATACCCTTCTACACCTTTCTCCCAGACCCTGAAACATATGGTCTGGAATTGAATGTGACTCTTTAACATCTTCTATGTGCATAGTAGCACGGATGGTTTTTAGGAGACCGTCAGTTTATTCTGGGAGAAATAAGAGCCTGCCTGAGCCATCATCAGAAGAGGCCGAATCGGATTCAGAAACCAACTCTCCCTCATCAAGATCAAAGGGCAATTCAGAGGTATGGGATCTCTGAGATGTGGATGGTCGTGGAGATTGAGACACAATTTTTAAGTCCACAGCCGTATTAACCTCCTCCTTAATAAATTGCTCTCATGGACTCTAAGAGGGAGGGCGACTCCTCAGAAACAACCTTTTCTGTGCATTTCTGGCACAAGGGTTTTCTATTTTTTTAGGTAAAGGATTTCTTGCAAATGGCGCATTTTCTGCGTCCTGCTTCCCCACTGGCTGGCTTGGAAGTCATGGTCTCAGTGCCCTAAAAGAGAAAATAAAGGGCAGTAGGACCAATAACCCAAAACTTGCACTTAGGGCCACCACCTCACCAAAGTGAAAATTCTTCCCCATAACAATACTTCCCCAATAGTGATTCAAACAACAGGGTTAGATTGTACAGTAGCAGGTAGCATAATCATCCCCCAGGGGAGGAGGCTTACCGGGCTGAGGGCAGAGGCAGCGGGATCACCAGGCTTTCTAGCGGCGTCCTCTACTGGAGCGAGCATGGCAGCAAGCGGTGAGCATGAGCTGGATGGCCGGCTTCATCGCAAATGCCGGCATCTCAGCCCCACTCTTATTCCCGGAAGTACGCCAAAATCTCGCGAGATTCTCTTGCCCAAGGAGAATCTCGCTTGGTGACGACATAGATCCCGCAATATTTCCCTCTTCTCATGGGAAAAATCGCGAGCCCGGGGATGCCTGCACGCAGGTCTTACTCCAAGGGACGGGAAAGGGAGGCACGCGCGTCCCCGGGAGACCCGTCCCCTGCACCAGCCCTCCCACAGCATGGGGAACGAAAACAGGCTGAGCGAGATGAGAATCTTCCTGGCACTGCAGGAGCGGCTCCTACGTATCCCGAGGACATGAAACAATGACTGGATAGGTAAGGGGGAGAAGGCCTTATAAATCATGTGCTCCTGCGTTGTTTCCTGTTCTGGGGGCAGGGACACCCTCCTGTCAGTGTCGTTGTGGAGGTGCCGGGGAAATTAGGGTTATTCACTTTAGAAAAAAGACGACTAAGGAGAGATCTAATAACTATGTTTAAATATATCAGGGGTCAGTACAGAGATCTCTCCCATCATCTATTTATCCCCATGACAGTGACTGTGACGAGGGGACATCCTCTGCGTCTGGAGGAAAGAAGGTTTGTACACAAACAGAAGAGGATTCTTTACGGTAAGAGCAGTGAGACTATGGAACTCTCTGCCTGAGGAGGTGGTGATGGTGAATTCACTAAAAGAGTTCAAGAGGGACCTGTATGTATTTCTGAAGTGTAATAATATTTCCGGTTAAAGTTACTAGAGATGGGTCGTGGATCCAGGGAGTTATTCTAATTGCCTGATTGGAGTCGAAAAGGAGTTTTTTTTCCCCTAAAGTGAGGAAAATTGGCTTTTACTTCACAGTTTTTTTTGCCTTCCTATGGATCAACTTGCAGGATAACAGGCTGAACTGGATGGACAGATGTCTTTTCAGCCTTACAAACTATTTTACTATGTAAACAGTCTCTGAACTCATGCAACAATAAGATGATTTGTCAGCAACAATAACATGATTTGTCAGCAGCAGATAACATGTCAGCAGCAGATGATTTGTCAGCAGCAGATGACAACAATCACTCATGCAACAATATGATTTGTCAGCAGAGATAACACGCATCAGAGCTGAACCCGGACATACCCTTATTTTCACCCAGGCAGCCCCCCTGAGGCGCTTCATTAGTACCAGAGGACCCGGAAGCGGTGAAGGATCTGTACTCACCGCTTCCTGGTCCACCGCTCGGCTGTCTGCTGTAAAGGGCTGCGCACCATGTGACCTCACTGTGCGCAGACTTCACACCTGACAGACGAGAACCAGGAAGTAGAGAGAGAGCGCTGGTGGTGAGGAGCAGAGGTGTCCAGGAGCAGGAGAGGTAAGTTATTTATTTAATTTTTTTATTTGTGCTGATGGCTGACATGGGGGGGGGGCATGATGTCTGACATGGGGGGGGGCATGATGGCTGACATGGGGGGGGGCTGGAGTGGCCCAGTCAGAGTCCTGACCTCAGCCCGATTGAGATGCTGTGGCATGACCTCAAGAAAGCGATTCACACCAGACATCCCAAAAATATTGCTGAACTGAAACAGTTCTGTAAAGAGGAATGGTCAAGAATTACTCCTGACTGCTGTGCACGTCTGATCTGCAATTACAGGAAACGTTTGGTTGAAGTTATTGCTGCCAAAGGAGGTTCAACCAGTTATTAAATCCATGGGTTCACATACTTTTTCCACCTGCACGGTGAATGTTTACATGGTGTGTTCAATAAAAACATGGTAACATTTAATTCTTTCTGTGTTATTAGTTTAAGCAGACTGTGATTGTCTATTTGTTGTGACTTAGGCTACTTTCACACTTGCGTTCGGAGCAGATCCGTCTGGTATCTGCACAGACGGATCCGCTCCTATAATGCAGACGTTGGGATCCGTTCAGAACGGATCCGTCTGCATTATAGTTCAGAAAAAAGTGTGAAAGTTATTCAGACGGACCCATCCAGACATTACATTGAAAGTCAATGGGGGACGGATCCGTTTGAAATTGCACCATATTGTGTCAACTTCAAACTGATCCATCCCCATTGACTTACATTGTAAGTCTGGACGGATCCGTTTGTCTCCGCACGGCCAGGCGGACACCCGAACGCTGCAAGCTGCGTTCGGATGTCCGCCTGCTGAGCGGAACGGAGGCCAAGCGGTGCCATCCTGATGCATTCTGAGTGGATCCGCATCCACTCAGAATGCATTGGGGCTGGACAGATGCGTTCGGGGCCGCTTGTGGGAGCCTTCAAACTGAACTCACAAGCGGAACCCCGAACGCAAGTGTGAAAGTAGCCTTAGATGAAGATCAGATCACATTTTATGACCAATTTGTGCAAAAATCCATATCATTCCAAAGGGTTCACATACTTTTTCTTGCAACTGTATATTACTATGCACTGCAGGCAGTCTAAAATCTGTTATAAAGACGAGACATTTCACATTCAGTGAACATACTCTATTAGTAATGTTGATCAAAAGTGGAGTGTCACTTTAAAAATTATTAAAAGTCACCTGGTTAAAAGTTTTGAAGACAAACTCTTTGTAAATGGCATCTCTGGCTGTGATTTCTGCCCATCCCAAAGACTGGAGTTCCTGGACTGCCTGTGTTCTTTCCTCTAGAGTCAATAAGTGAGCCTCTGAAGTCTGCAGATAACAAGAAAAAAAATGTGGTTGTGAGGTTGTGTTCACACAGGATTGAAACACTGATTGACAGACCAAGGCTGGATTCATACATTCTTATTTCTCACATGTCAGGTCAGGGCCCAAAAGCGGGTTTAACTTAGGCCACTTTCCCACTGGCCTTTTGGCTTTCCGTTCAGGGCTCTCACAAGCGGTCCAAAACAGATCAGTTTGGCCCTAATGCATTCTGAATAGAAAAGGATCCGCTCAGAATGCATCAGTTTGCCTCCGTTCTGTCTCCATTCCGCTTTGGAGGCGGACACCAAAACGCTGCTTGCAGCGTTTTGGTGTCCGTCTGACGAAACTGATGTAAGTCAAAACACAATGTAAGTCAATGGGGACGGATCCCTTTTCTATGACACAATAGAAAACAGATCCGTCCTCCATTGACTTACAATGGTGTTCAAGACAGATCCGTCATGGCTATGTTAAAGATAATACAAACGGATCCGTTCTGAACTAACGCAGACGTTTGTATTATTTGAACGGATCCGTCTGTGCAGATCCATGACTGATCCGCACCAAACACGAGTGTGAAAGTAGCCATACCTGAACTGACAAATGATTTATTTGTTCCAAGGATTTTACAAAAGACCAGGAGACATTCATTATGTGTGGAGGAAAGGCAGTTTGGACATCAAAACAGGATAGGATTCTTTACAGTTAAAGTAGTCAAACTATGGAATGCCCTACCTCAAAAGGTTACTATGTCAGCAACTAAAATCTAATAGCAAACCGCATTGAGGATTAATATGAGTAACAATCAATATTGACTTGAGAAAAGTTGAGCTCGATGGACCAGTGTCTCTTCAACCTATGTAACTATGAACTCACAGCATCACAGATCCCTATGACGCTGTTAGTTCGGGTCATTTAAACCAATAATTAGGCCATGACACATGCAAGTTATAAGGACATATCATATAATACATCCAGGGTGTCCACATGTGTTTTTGTATAATTTTTCACCACCGCTACTGCGCACATCAGTAAAGGTCCTTTCACATGGACCGATAATCAAAACAATTATCAGAAATTAGCATTTATAGAAATGCTCATCCCAATAATTGGCCTTTGTAAAAGATGCCAGCATTCATTGAGTAATTGTGTCTTTCAGCTGGCACAAAAAAAAATAATGGATTACACTTACTGGTAATTCCCTAATATCATGCATACCCATAGAGAATTAACCTCAATCTTGTAATGTTTTATAAACATATGAGGGCTTGAACACATTACAGCCTTGCAAATTTGCTCTATAGAAGAATCAGCCCTCTGAGCCCAGGAGGGCAATAGCTCCCTTGTAGAATAAGCACTACATTTTATTGGTGGTTCCTTACTCATCACTTTGTAAGCCTCACCAATAGATAATTTTATCAAACGCACCACAGAATTTTTAGTTTCTCTGAGACACTTAACTCCCTGGAACTGTGCAAATAATCAGATTTTCTGAACAACTTGGTGGTCTCTAGATGTTATAGAATACAAAGTTTTACATCCAATTTGTGAAAGGTTTCTTCTCTTTCAGATTTTGGATTTTCACAAAAAGTTCTCCACTTGTCTGTGAAAATCAGAAACTACTTTAGGCAAAAAAATTATTGACTCTGAACACAACCCTGTCTTTAAAAACTTGAAAAAAAGGTTCAACAATCCTAAGTGCCTGAATCTCACTCACTAGGTGCAAAAAAACAGTTTTACTTAAGAGATATTTCTGTCAAAGGTTCAAAGGGAGGACCTGTAAGACATGATAGAACCCAGTATAGATCCCACAAGGAAACCACTATCTTAATCGTGAGCCTCAACCTATCTGCCCCTTTTAGGAACCTGACTACCCAGGGATGGCCAGCAATTCTGTACTTCAAATAGTGAACTTAAGGTATTAGGGCAGAGCTAATTTTAAAACCCTGCCATAAGAAAATTCAAGATTGCTTGAATGGAAAAAAAAAAAAACTTATGAAGGAATCTGGGACTGAGTACACCAAAAGCTACGGCAAATTTTAGAATACATTTTTTTAATTTGTTTTTTCCTGCTAGCCAGTATGGTATCACTTTATCTGAAGGGCATTTAAAGGTTAACCGTTCAGATGCCAGGCTGCTAAATGTAGATTTTCTACTTTTCAGTGAAACGCTGATCCCTGGGAGAGCAGATCTTATACTTATGGAAGAATCAAAGAACCATGTAACGAAAAGAGTTTGAAAAGCGGGAACCATGACTTTTTGGGCCACAGAACACCAATTAAGATGACATGAGCTCTCTCCTCATAAATTTTCTTCAATAGCATTGGTAAGAGGGACAAAGGAGAGAATGCATACGCAGGGCCGGCCTTAGGCCTTTAGGCGCCCTGTGCGAGAAAGCTTTACAGCGCCCCATAGTGACCACGCCCCCTCAGTAACCACGCCCCCTCAGTAACCACACCCCTTCAGTGGTCACACATTTCTCCTCCAGATGGGCAGCATCAGCACATCTCTGTCCCACCCAAGCCCCCGCGTCACCATGGCATTGGCACATTTCTCCCTGTCCCCTCCAGATGGGCAGCATCAGCACATCTCTGTGACAGAGATGTGCTGATGCTGCCCATCTGGAGGAGAAATGTGCCAGTGCCATGGTGACGCGGGGGTGGGACAGAGATGTGCTGATGCTGCCCATCTGGAGGAGAAATGTCCCAATGCCATGGTGATGCGGGGGGGGGGGGGGGGGACAGGGATGTGCTGATGCTGCCCATCTGGAGGAGAAATGTGCCAATGCCATGGTGACGCGGGGGCGGGGTTGGGACAGAGATGTTCTGAAGCTGCCCATCTGGAGGAAAAATGTGCCAATGCCATGGTGACGCAGGGGTGGGGACAGAGATGTGCTGATGCTGCCCATCTGGAGGGGACAGGGAGAAATGTGGCAATGCCATGGTGACTGGGGGGGTGGGGGTGGGGGGGACAGAGTCTGAGATGTGTTGATGCTGCCCATCTGGAGGAGAAATGTGCCAATGCCATGGTGACGCGGGTGGGGGGGACGGGACAGAGATGTGCTGATGCTGCCTATCTGGAGGGGACAGGGAGAAATGTGGCAATGCCATGGTGACTGGGGGGGTGGGGGGGGGACAGAGTCTGAGATGTGCTGATGCTGCCCATCTGGAGGAGAAATGTGCCAATGCCATGGTGACGCGGGTGGGGGGGACGGGACAGAGATGTGCTGATGCTGCCCATCTGGAGGGGACAGGGAGAAATGTGCCAATGCCATGGTGACTGGGGGGGGGGGCAACAGAGACTCTGTCCCCCCCCCCCCAGTCACCATGGCATTGGCACACTTCTCCCTGTCCCCTCCACTTGGGCAGCATCAGCACATCTCTGTCCCGTCCCCCCATCCCCCATGGCACTGTTGGCACATTCACATAAATCAGAATCATTTCTCCAAATAAAAAATACCTATATGTTCTCTAGCTGTAGTGCTGCCGGCTGCCGCGTGACCCTTGCTGTTAAAAATTATGTCTTTACATTTAAATGTCCTTTTAGATAAGCTACCGAGAGGTATTTCAGATGTCCTTCTTCCCCCCCAAAAAAAATCTGAAATCTGCTGTAAGGCTACACTCCTCGTGCTGCCTCCCTGATGATTTAAATATGCAACTACTGTTGTGTTGTCTGATCCTACTTAAATGTCTTTTTCCACAAGATGTGAGGTTAGAGTCCTCAAAGATTCCCAAACCGCCAGCAGTGAGGACATACCGACCTGCTTAAGGGGACCACTGCCCTTGAGAGAGCTGAGACCAATGCATCCCCAGCCCCACAGACTTGTGTGTGTAGAGACTACTTGAAGATCCTTGAACCCCCAAGGAAACCCTTTCCGTAAATTACTTGGATTCTGCCACCAATCTAGAGACTGGGCCACAATCGGGGAAATGATTAACCTGTCTTCGAATGATTCCTTTTCTCTGTTTCAATTCCCCAAGAACGACTGTTTAAGGACCCGAGAATTAAACTGAACCCACCCGATAACCAGGATGAAGTAGGTCAGGGTACCCCTTCAAGGCTTTTGGGATTTCCCTAATTTTTTTTGGAATGAAACAAATTCCCTTCCTATATTTACTAAAACAAAATTTTCTCTTCCCAGACTTAACTAGAAAACACTTGGAATCCGAGGCATTTTCCAGAATTTTTTGTCCTGCCTGAACAGCATACCACCATGAAAGGGAACACTACACAATTTCATTTTGGAACTAACATCACCAGTCCATCAAGCACTTCTGTCAGTAACCATAAAGGCTGTGGTCCCAGCAGCCATTCTTACCCTTATGGTACCATCTGAAAGAAAATCTACTGCCTTTAGTAAAAGAGGAAAGGAATCCTTCAAGGTGTAGCATGTATTCTCTTTCAATAAAGACTCTAGCTATATAAACCACCTCTTGAGGGATCTAGCTACTGAGGTGGATGCCAAATTTGGATTATGACAGATGACACTTCCCAGGATCTTTGAAGACAGGCATCTACCTTTTTATCCATGGATTTTTTAAGAAACCCATATCCTCAAACAGAAGAGCATTAGTGTTTTTTTACTAGTTTAGGCAGAGACATGTCTACCTTATAGCAATCCGTTAGCACTGCTTCATCCTCTTTAATAAAAGGCAACCTACCTTTTTCAGCCTTGGAAATGAAAATTTTCCTGTCTGGAACCTTCCACTTCCTTTTCATTAAAGGGAACCTGTCACCGGGATTTTGTGTATAGAGCTGAGGATATGGGTTGCTAGATGGCCGCTAGCACATCCGCAATACCCAGGCCCCATAGCTCTGTGTGCTTTTATTGTGTAAAAAAAACGATTTGATACATATGTAAATTTAACCCGAGATGAGTCCTGCTTTAGAAATCGCTTGTCCCTAAACAGCGGAGCCTATTTCTGCATGTAAATCCAGCCCTCATTACAACAATGATGTTTAGTTAATTCCCAATAATTGCCTGATACAGGGATCAGCGACCTCCGGCACTACTGCTGTTCTGAAACTACAACTCTCCTTACACTTCTGTGGGAGTTACAAGACCAGCTGAGCAAGAGTGCATGCTGGAAGTTGTAGTTTCAAAGGAGCTGCCGTGTCGAAGGTTGCTGAATCCTGGCCTGATATATCATTCTGTGTACGAGGGGCTTTTGTAAAAACTAGGATTAAACCTACAGAGAAGGAGTGGAATGAACTATACTTCTGTATTTTGGACTCAATCTTGGTTTTTGCTTATAGATGTGTGCTGTGTAAGGGCCTGAACACATGGAGTCTTTTGCCAGTGCAGTGTGGATGCTGTGTCAAAAAACTGCCAACAGCTGCAAGGTATCCACCTCCCATTGTTTTCAATGGAAGGTCATGATGCAGTTCACGCAGCCCCAGTTTATACCTGCAACCTCTCCAACGGTGCGGTGTTTGGACAGACACCATCGCAAACCGCAGCAGTTGTCCTGTCGAAGTTTAGTTCCATTCTACCACAAGCAGGTCCATGGCATTCACACTGAAATAATGGAGGGGTTTCTGCCACAGAGCATTTGCCTTGCAAAATCTGCCCTGATGTTGGGGCAATTTCTGTGGCAGTTTTTGATGGAGCTTTTTCTTTGAGCCCAAGCCAGATTAGGGTTGGAAGGGAATGAGAGTTATAAAGGAAGGACTTACACTCTGGTCTGCTGAATTCACTTCTGGCTACCATTTTGGATCTGTGGCTGGCAAGTCATCACTCCCCCTTCCAAGTACTGATGTCATTCCACGTACTCCAGGCAACTGCCCACTGTCCTAAAAAATACTGACGGTCATAGTCATATTTCTTATTGCAGTAGCTATGTACTGTTGGTTAGTAACTTGCTGCAGCCGCACATTACCCTGTCTATGCCAGATGTTTACCTGTGGCGTTGAAAGAAGACAGTGGTGGATCCAGGGACCTGAAACCAAACTTTAGGGAGCAGGTAATTACGCTTCACCTGACAGGTCTTGCTGGGTAGAGGGTGGTTTTAAAAATTCAAATGAGACTGGACAAACCATTTAGGTTTTTGGATCTGAACATACGTTCAGGTTTCCTGATGCTGTTCTGGAAGCCAAAATCAGGTGTGAATTCAAAAAAGAAGTAGCATCTACCCTTAATACTTTTCTTTTATGATTCACTCGAGATTTAAATTTCTAATACTTGATTGGCAGGGCTTCTGTGGAACAGTTATGTTTTCAACGGGTTTGCCCATCTAAACATTTGTGGCAAAGCGCTAGGATACATATGCCACATATGTTAGATGGGAGAGAGTCCCAGAGGTATAACCAGCACCTACCTCGACAACAGGGCCCACAAAGGGAAAGGAGAGCAACCATGCAAATGTGACCACCCTCCATTCACCACCATGAGTTTCAAAAACAGCAGATCATTGGGTTGGCTATTTCCAGCAATCACAAAGTGGTGGCCGAGCTTGCATACCTTGCTCTACATTCTATACTATGGGACCTTCAAAAATAACTGAGCGCACTCACTCGGCTATATTAAGAAGTCTCAGAGTAGTGAAAGGAGAACACGCCATGCACACGGTATCTTTCACTTCGGGAGCCTCATTCTCAAGACAGGAGCAGGTCTCAGAGGTGGAAGCTGCAACTATCTGACATTGATGGCATATTCTTGACATTGAAAAAGACACAAATGCAATAGCACTCTGCAACCACCATTCTGCCCTGCCTCTATGCTGGATGAGGCATTGGTGTATATTTTGGCCAAAGCGTAATAAGCCACTCACCACGTCAAGGTCGCCTCTATGAGTGGTCCCTAACACTAGTTCCTACCTGTTTATGGGCCATGACAGCCACACAAAGTCCAGGGAGCGCAGGTACAGCATGCACGCCAAGCACACTCTGCTTTTAACCCCGTCCGGTGCCATTACAGCTTTCATCGGATCCAGGGATGCAAGTACCAACATGCATGCTGAGCCCACTATATACTTCTCCTGGAACCAAATGGCTACTGGTAGGCCCTGTAGAAGTAGACTCAGTTTTATACTGACTTTAAAACCAGCCTCCAGGGCAGATTAACTGGTCAGGTGTGCATGACTGCATGGAGATCACCACGCCTCCAATATATACTACAAAGAAAAAATGTGGGGGATACAGTCAGCACAACCCTATATGCAGGTGCACATCGCTATGGCGAAATACATATACAAAGATAAAGACACAAATGCAATAGCTCCCTGGACTTTGTGTGGCTGTCATGGCCCATAAACAGGTAGGAACTAGTGTTAGGGACCACTCATAGAGGCGACCTTGACGTGGTGAGTGGCTTATTATGCTTTGGCCAAAATGTACACCAATGCCTCATTCAACATCCAGCATGGAGGCAGGGCGGAGTGCTGGTTGCAGAGTGCTATTGCATTTGTGTCTTTTTCTTTGTATATGTATTTCGCCATAGCGATGTGCACCTGCATATAGGGTTGTGCTGACTGTATCCCCCACATTTTTTCTTTGTAGTATATATTGGAGGCGTGGCGATCTCCATGCAGTCATGCACACCTGACCAGTTAATCTGCCCTGGAGGCTGGTTTTAAAGTCAGTATAAAACTGAGTCTACTTCTACAGGGCCTACCAGTAGTCATTTGGCTCCAGGAGAAGTATATAGTGGGCTCAGCATGCATGTTGGTACTTGCATCCCTGGATCCGATGAAAGCTGTAATGGCACCGGACGGGGTTAAAAGCAGAGTGTGCTTGGCGTGCATGCTGCACCTGCCCTCCCTGGACTTTGTGTGGCTGTCATGGCCCATAAACAGGTAGGAACTAGTGTTAGGGACCACTCATAGAGGCGACCTTGACGTGGTGAGTGGCTTATTACGCTTTGGCCAAAATGTACACCAATGCCTCATTCAACATCCAGCATGGAGGCAGGGCGGAGTGCTGGTTGCAGAGTGCTATTGCATTTGTGTTTTTTTCTTTGTATATGTATTTCGCCATAGCAATGTGCACCTGCATATAGGGTTGTGCTGACTGTATCCCCCACATATTCTTGACATTGATAGCATATTCTTTAAAACAACTGTAATAGACAGTTTGACACGGCTGATACACTTTAATGCTAAAACTTTGTATTTGGGCTGGAGGGGTTTGTGTGCCAGGGCCGATTTTCAGTCCATGTCCAGCCTTGGCCCAACACACACGTGGTCATGCACAATTTTATTTATTTATTTAGGAAATTATAAAATTCCTTTTAAAGAGTGCAATTTTTTGTAATGATATTTTAAGATGGTTTCCTTTTTTTGCCCCTTTGTGCTCAGAGTGTGATTTTTCTATAGAAAAAAAATGAAAGCAAAAGATTGTGGGACTAAAAAATTCCACCCCAATAACCTCTTTTTTACAAACCACAAAAATGACCCATCCCCTCAAAACATGTCTCACATAAATGGTACGCGGAAAAAAAAAACTTTTTTATGGCATTTTTGGTGGTAAAGAAAACACCAATTTGAGGAAGTCTAAAAGGGGCCTAATATGGAAGATAAAGATTTTTGCAAGAAGCAGACATTGTACATGACCACTAGATGATGCTATATCACAAAGAATAGATTTTTCCTTAGCCTAGACTAGCAGAAATGCAGGATGATTCTCACAGACCTTTTTGTTTTGTCAAAAACAGGAGTGGAGTTTCTTTCCTACTTTTCCTCACTTTAGGATCCATTCTTTGGAGAGAGAAAAACGGCACCAATCTGCATAGTGACATATTCACAGAGTCCCTATTACTGCTGTGAATAAACACTGCCTACCTGCATGCAAATACTTGCTTTTTCATTTTAGAAGAGAAACATTTCTAAGAAAATGTGTCTAGTGTTGCTCCTATGATAACTATGATAAACTGTTATAGTGTCGATGCATCTGTATCCATCGGCACCAGAGGTGACCCCCAAGTTTTCATTTCCTCATTACTTATTACATAGATATATTCTGTTACTGATTGGGCTGTGCAGCGGTGGATCTGAGAACAGGGGCATAATTCATCATATAGCTTTGCTAGTTTTCAGACTTTTTGAACAGCACTTATGCAAACATTTTTGTACAAGTGGCGCTTCTCCTCCACCTTTGCCCCTTTCCCAAAAGGAGGCGTAGCCAGGGCAGGGACAGCAGCTGGAGTAGATTTCGGTTTAGGTGCATGGATTGCCGAAGGTTGCGCCCAATGGCGTATCATAATAGGGGCATTTGGGATGGCAGGCCTGAGCCCGACATTTCCCAAACACCCACATTACAAAGTATATTCAGCAGTGCTGAGCTGCAGCTGCACTCAGGGCCGCTCTGCTGGCCTACTCTCCACTACAGTCCTTTTCTCCTCCCTCTTGACGCACCAGCTTTATCTGTAGTGTTACACAGGACTGCAGGTAACATCTACTACATTATCTGTACTCAGAGACTTCTGTTTGATGAGACCACAGCGCTCCAGTGAGCACTGCGGCCTCCTGTACCAAGCACAGCGCTGTCCATTTGATAGGGGGGTACTTGGTATCGCAACTCAGCCCTATTCACTTGGATAGGACTGAGCTCCACCTAGGCCACGTGACTGATGAATGTGATGTTACAAGGCCTAGGAAGAGGCATAAGCACTCACAGCGCGCAGCAGCCGCTCCATACTGGAAAAAAAATATCTATTGGGTGGCATATGGAAGGGGGAGGTCAGGGGAAAATGGAGGGGGGGGGGGGCATCATTGGGTAGACAGCCCCGGGCCTATGATGCACTCAATCTGCTCTTAGTTGCGTAGACTTTATGACAAGTGACAAGACGTACACCTAGTCATGAATTAGGGGCAACCTCTGTCAGCGTGCGAGGTTATCATAGGCCAGCGTACACCACCAGTTTATAATAAACCATGGCCCAGGTTACTTTACCAATCTTACAGTTAGGGGTGAACTGAGAACTTAAAGTGGCCCTGGAAAAAAAAAAAAAAAAAGGTGGCCTCCATGTTGTAGGCAGGTCCAAATTGACACAAGACATGGCAACACAAATAGGCAGTACCAACAAAAGTAGGGCAGCAATACCATAGTGCGGCACAAAATATTGCCTCAGCAGAACCAAATACTACAGCGCAGCAGAAAATACTGCTGCCCCCACAACAGTATTGAACTGTATCAGAGTTCAGGAGGGCACCTGCGGCCGTTGGCATTTATTAATGCTGAGAACATCAGGCACTTATGCACCTGGCCAACGGCCGCAGGTGCCCTCCTGAACTCTGATACAGTTCAATACTGTTGTGGGGGCAGCAGTATTTTGTGCTGCGCTGTATCAGATCAGTATGTACCCAGCTGGCGACCGTGAGGAGGACTTGGACGTCCCCCCTGGATATCCCTGTAGGCTCTATGGCCAGTCCACCCCCGCTTACAGTGATATTGTGCTCACAATGCACACTTTTTATTAGGTGGACAGCTTCATTTAAAGGTGCAAATGTTAGCAAAAAACTACTCCACCTAGGACAAAAAGGGAGTAAAAGATCGGTGTAAAAAGCTGCTCTTTGAAAATGACCCCCAGCGTCTTTTACTTTCCTTCCTCTATTAAAACACTTTACTTATAAATAGGGATAGGCAAATCGACTTCTGATGAAGCAAGGTACCACTTGGAACCGAACCCGAGTTCGGTATCAAGTTTTTTTTACATTAATAATTAATTCACAAACTTATTACACAAGGTCTCGCAAGACTTCACAAAGTAATAACTTTGGCTCATTGGAGCCAATACATTCTAATACTGTATTACAACAAAGTTTTATGCGAATCTACTTTAGATGAAGCATCCGAAGTCGATTCGCTCATCCCTACTCATGAAGCACACGCACGACGACATGAACTGAGGATTCCATGCTGAATTTTGTAGGGGTCGCGTGACCATATCATGAGAATGGCTGCATATGGTGCAGATTTATATAATGGAAATCTGCATGTAATCCGCACAAAAAAACTGACAAAAAAAAGCACATAAATCTGCTCTATTTATTGCAGTTTTGGTGCGGATTTGATGCAGATTTTGTGCAGATCTCACCATTCCATTGATAATGGTGAAATCCACACAGGAAAAGTGAAGCAACAATTGACATGCTGCAAATTTCAAAATCCACACAGGAGGTCAGTTTCCATACCAAATTAAAAATCAAAGTGTGCATGAGATTTGTACACTTTGCTGGTACCGTATTATGCTGTGGTTTTTCAGCACGAAAATCCTCATCGTGTGTGGGCACTCTAAGGCCTCCTGCACACGAACGTATTTTTTTGCGGTCCGCAAAAACGGGTCCCGTTTTTCCGTGACCGTTTTTTCGTCCGTGGGTCTTCCTTGATTTTTGGAGGATCCACGGACATGAAAAAAAATCATTTTGGTGTCCGCCTGGCCGTGCGGAGCCAAACGGATCCGTCCTGAATTACAATGCAAGTCAATGGGGACGGATCCGTTTGACGTTGACACAATATGGTGCCATTTCAAACGGATCCGTCCCCATTGACTTTCAATGTAAAGTCTGGAGTCCCTTTTATACCATCGGATCGGAGTTTTCTCCAATCCGATGGTATATTTTAACTTGAAGCGTCCCCATCACCATGGGAACGCCTCTATGTTAGAATATACTGTCGGATATGAGTTAGATTGTGAAACCTCATTTCCGACAGTATATTCTAACACAGAGGCGTTCCCATGGTGATGGGGACGCTTCTAGTTAGAATATACTACAAACTGTGTACATGACTGCCCCCTGCTGCCTAGCAGCATCCGATCTCTTACAGGGGGCCGTGATCAGCACAATTAACCCTTCAGGTGCCGCACCTGAAGGGGTTAATTGTGCTATCATATCCCCCTGTAAGAGATCAGGGCTGCCAGGCAGCAGGGGGCAGACCCCCCCTCCCCCCTCCCCAGTTTGAATATCATTGGTGGCCAGTGCGGCCCCCCCCCCCCTTCCTCCCTCTATTGTAATAATTCCTTGGTGGCACAGTGTGCGCCCCCCCGCCCCCCCCCCTTCCTCCCTCTATTGTAATAATTCGTTGGTGGCACAGTGTGCGCCCCCCCCCCCCTTCCTCCCTCTATTGTAATCGTTGGTGGCACAGTGTGCGCCCCCCATTGGCCCCCCTCCCTCTATAGCATTAACAACATTGGTGGCCAGTGTGCGGCCTCCCATCTACCCCCCCCCCCCCATCATTGGTGGCAGCGGGTTACTAGCAATAGTACAATAGTAAAAGATTCATACTTACCTGGGAGCTGCGATGTCTGCTTCCGGCCGGGAGCTCCTCTTACTGGTAAGTGACAGTTCATTTAGCAATGACACTTACCAGTAGGTGGAGCTCCATGGTTACCGATCGGAGCCCCAGCGATTAAACTGGGACTCCGATCGGAACTCCGCTGCCACCAATGATGGGGGGGGGGGGAGATGGGAGGCCGCACAATGGCCACCAATGTTGTTAATGCTATAGAGGGAGGGGGGGCCGATGGGGGGCGCACACTGTGCCACCAACGAATAATTACAATAGAGGGAGGGGGGGGGGGGCCGCACTGGCCACCAATGATATTTAAACTGGGGAGGGGGGGGAGGGTCTGCCCCCTGCTGCCTGGCAGCCCTGATCTCTTACAGGGGGCCGTGATCAGCACAATTAACCCCTTCAGGTGCCGCACCTGAAGGGGTTAATTGTGCTGATCACGGCCCCCTGTAAGAGATCGGGTGCTGCCAGGCAGCAGGGGGCAGTCTTGTACAAAGTTTGTAGTGTATTCTAACTAGAAGCGTCCCCATCACCATGGGAACGCTTCTGTGTTAGAATATACTGTCGGTTCTGAGTTTTCACGAAGTGAAAACTCAGCTTTGAAAAAGCTTAATACAGACGGATCTTCGGATCCGTCTGTATAAAAACTAACCTACGGCCACGGATGCCAATCTTGTGTGCATCCGTGTTCTTTCACGGACCCATTGACTTGAATGGGTCCGTGAACCGTTGGCCAGGAAACACGGATCACGGATGCGGCTGCAAAACGGTGCATTTTCCGATTTTTCCACGGACCCATTGAAAGTCAATGGGTCCGCGAAAAAAAGCGGAAAACGGCACAACGGCCACGGGTGCACACAACGGTCGTGTGCAGGAGGCCTAATGGTGTACATTTACTACATGTAGTTTTTGATGGACTTCAGTGGACTTCACCCTCTCCATTAAAAACTGCAAAATCTGAGGGGGAGAAGCATAAAATGACACTCCACAGATTTCAAATCCACACTACAGGTCAATTTTTGGTGTAAAGGAAAAACTGGCTTAGCTGCCTATGGCAAACAATAGGATTCCACCTTTCATTTTTCAGAGCTCCTTTGAAAGGTGGAATGATTGGTTGCTATGGGCAACTAAGGCTACTTGCACACTTGCGTTCGGAGCGGATCCGTCTGGTGTCTGCACAGACGGATCAGCTCCTATAATGCAAACAATGGTATCCGTTCAGAACGGATCCGTCTGCATTATATTTCAGAAAAAAAACTAAGTGTGAAAGTTAGTCAGACGGATCCGTCCTGACTTTGCATTGAAAGTCAATGGGGGACGGATCCGTTTGAAATTGCACTATATTGTGTCATCTTCAAACGGATCCATCCCCATTGACTTACATTGTAAGTCTGGACGGATCCATTTGCCTCCGCACGGCCAGGCGGACACCCGAACGCTGCAAGCTGCGTTCGGGTGTCCGCCTGCTGAGCGGAGCGGAGGCTGAACGCTGCCAGACTGATGCATTCTGAGCGGATCCGCATCCACTCAGAATGCATTGGGGCTGTATGGATCTGTTCGGGGCCGCTTGTGAGAGCCTTCAAACGGAACTCACAAGCGGAACTCCGAACGCAAGTGTGAAAGTAGCCTTAGCCAGTTTTCCCTTACACCAGTTTGATAAATCTCCCCCAGTGTGTGGACGAGATTTCTTGAAATCTCATCCACTTTGCCAGTGCTGTAAAACGCTACAGATTTGCAGCACAAAAACCCACGAAGACAAATCCGCAGTTATTCAGTCAAATGTGACCTCAGCCTAAGCATATGGCCACACGTTAAGGTTTCCTGATACTAGTCTTTTACAATAGGTGATTTCACTTCCATTATTATTTCAGCTGAACGCTGCACTACGCATGAATGTGTTGCATTTGTCAGCTCAGACTGATGTGATTTTTTTTAATGCAGATGAGGTAGTTATTGGTGTTTATCAGCAGAAGGTTATGTCACAGGCCAGGCACACGGCACCAGGGATGGAGGCCTGCACGTACTCACCATCCTGGAGTAATGTTTGGTCAGGACTGATGAGATCACTTCCTTGCTACACACAGGCTGGAGGAGCCAGGCTACAAGTCTGCCGGTGCCTCTAGTACACAGGAAGCTTCTCATGGCTGAGCCTCATCACCTCCTCCCTGTACTGAGAGCCTGATCCCAGGCTTGCACGCTGCACTCACAGTTCCTGCCCAGAACCTCTATGTGTTCACACTTGTAGCCATTCACAAGGCCTTGTACCCACCAGGAGGTGTGGCAGAGGCTGCAGGAAGTACCCACCCCCAGCTCTCTGTGAAAGAATGAAGAATCTACAATACTGCAGCTAGGATCACACTTCTGTGTTCATCTCATCTCCCATTGACTTCAATAATAATAATAATAATAAAAAAAAAAGGGTGTTCACAGGTGGCAGATTTGTCGCATAACTTTCAGCTGCAGGTTTTTATTGCATAAATCTGAATGCTTATAGCCTGGGCATGCAGATCTGTAGGATGAGTTTCTGCAACAGAAATCTGCGCTGTAAACCTGTCCTGACAGTAACTTATATTCACATGTGCAGGTTTTGATCAGGTGTTGGTCAAGTTTTATATACAGTTTCTAATAGAATCTACAGTATTAGCAGGTGAGAAAGTGTTATGGACAGATGCTACTTTTTTCTTAAATCCACCCTGGATTTACCTTTAAAGGGAACCTGTCACCTGGATTTTAGGTATAGAGCTGAGGACATGGGCTGCTAGATCGCCGCTAGCACATTCGCAATATCCAGTCCCCATAGCTCTGTGTGCTTTTATTGTTTTAAAAAAAACGATTTTATATATCAGGATAGCTCGTCAATATCAGATCAGCGGGAGTCCGAGACTCGGCACCCCCATCAAACAGCTATTTGAATCACATAAGTGCGGTGTAATTCAAGTACTCACTCCATTCACGTGAACGGAAGAAGTGCTTGTAATTACACTACGCTGCCGCTACAGATGTAGTGTAGTGTAATGATGAGGGAGTGGCGCATGGAGCGCTGCCTCCTCCTCCTCAAACAGCTGATCAACCAGACAACCCCTTTAACTCTCTTAGGGCTCATTCACACAAATGTATTGGCTCATGCGGAACTATTCACTTCAATGGGGCAGCAAAAAACTGGGTGTGTATTTTGTGTCTGTATTGCTACATGTTCGTTCTCAAAAAAAATAAAACATGTCCTATTATTGTCCGCATTATGGACAATAGGACTGTTCTATTGGGGCCAGATGTTCCGTTCCGCAAAATGTGGAATGCACACGGCCGGTATTTGTCTTTTGTGGATCCGCCATTTGCAGACCACAAAACATCCAATGATTTCACTATCTCCATTGAGAAGGGTAAAATCCACACGTAAAACCCGCTATATAAACTGACATGCTGCAGATTTCAAATCCGCAATACCGCAGCAGTGTGTGGTTGAGAATTCTTAACAAAGCTGCGGATTTGCCGCACAAAATCTGCAATGGCAAATCTGCAGCTAATCAGTCACGTGACCCAAGCCTTAGGCTTCGTTCACATCATCGTTCAGCCTTTCCGTTCTCCTGCTCCGTCTAGGAGCCGAACGAAACCTAAGGACCCCATAGACTATAATGGGGTCCGTTAGGTTTCTGCTCAGAAGATGATTTTGGAGCGGAGACAAAAGTTGTGCATGCAGGACTTTTGTCTCCGCTTCAAAAATCTTCCTCTGAGCGGAAACCTAACGGACCCCATTATAATCTATGGGGTCCTTCAGTACCGTTCGGCTTAGTTATGTGCCGTATCCGTCCTTTCCGTTCTCCTTCTCCTAAACGGAGTAAGAGAACAGAAAGGCTGAACAGTGATGTGAACGAAGCCTTAAGGTTTTCTGAAAGCAATCCACTAAAACAGTCTGGAATCTGGGTTGGCACAACTGACCTACAATTACATATTGTAGGAAACCGGCCAGGAGACATTTTTTGTTGATGATACGTCTACCTCACAGAGGGTTGTCTAGAAATAATTAGGTGAGGAGAGGTTTTCACCTACCGGAGGTTAAAAAAAATATCGGTTACATTCACTGACAGCAAACAAAGATCTTGAGAATGGAAAGCAACTAAAATATATGTACTGTTCTTATTTGTATAAGATATAAGATAACAGATAATCATGCTGGAGTAACAACACATCTAGCCATACCATTTTGTCTCATCTATATGCAAACTGATAGAATTGCATAATTGGGTAATGAAGGGCAGCTTCAGTGATCCACGGCATCATAGGACAAGCAAAAAACATCTGACTGTCCCACTACCATATCAGGTCTTCAGGGACTGAAATCACCATGTGGCGCTATCCTAAATACTTCTGGCAGGACTATTATGTCCTTGCCTCTGCAGGTTTATTCCCAGTGGGGTGGCAGTATATATATAAATATTGGGACATGGACACAATTCTAACATTTTTGGCTCTATACACCACCACAATGGATTTGAAATTAAACGAACAAGATGTGCTTTAACTGCAGACTGTCAGCTTTAATTTGAGCGAACGGTGTAGGCATTACAACAGTTTGCATATGTGCCTCCCACTTGTTAAGGGACCAAAAGTAATGGGACATAATAATAATCATAAATCAAACTTTCAATTTTTAATACTTGGTTGCAAATCCTTTGCAGTCAATTACAGCCTGAAGTCTGGAACGCACAGACATTACCAGACGCTGGGTTTTATCCCTGGTGATGCTCTGCCAGGCCTCTACTGCAACTGTCTTCAGTTCCTGCTTGTTCTTGGGGCATTTTCCCTTCAGTTTTGTCTTCAGCAAGTGAAATGCATGCTCAATCGGATTCAGGTCAGGTGATCGATTTGGCCATTGCATAACTTCTAATTCTTTCCCTTAAAAAACTCTTTGGTTGCTGTTGCAGTATGCTTTGGGTCATTGTCCATCTGCACTGTGAAGCACCGTCCAATGAGTTCTGAAGCATTTGGCTGAATATGAGCAGATAATATTGCCCGAAACACTTCAGAATTCATCGTGCTGCTTTTGTCAGCAGTCACATCATCAATAAATACAAGAGAACCAGTTCCATTGGCAGCCATACATGCCCACGCCATGACACTACCACCACGATGCTTCACTGATGAGGTGGTATGCTTAGGATCATGAGCAGTTCCTTTCCTTCTCCATAATCTTCTCTTTCCATCACTCTGGTACAAGTTGATCTTGGTCTCATCTGTCCATAGAATGTTGTTCCAGAACTGTGAAGGCTTTTTTAGATGTCGTTTGGCAAACTCTAATCTGGCCTTCCTGTTTTTGAGGCTCACCAATGGTTTATATCTTGTGGTGAACCCTCTGTATTCACTCTGGTGAAGTCTTCTCTTGATTGTTGACTTTGACGCACATACACCTACCTCCTGGAGAGTGTTCTTGATCTGACCAACTGTTGTGAAGGGTGTTTTCTTCACCAGGGAAAGAATTCTTCGGTCATCCACCACAGTTGTTTTCCGTGGTCTTCCTGGTATTTTGGTGTTGCTAAGCTCACCGATGCATTCCTTCTTTTTAAGAATGTTCCAAACAGTTGTTTTGGCCACGCCTAATGTTTTTGCTATCTTTTTGATGGTTTTGTTTTGTTTTTTTCAGCCTAATGATGGCTTTCTTCACTGATAGTGACAGCTCTTTGGATCCTATCTTAAAAGTTGATAGCAACAGATTCCAAATGTAAATAGCACACTTGAAATGAACTCTGGACCTTTTATCTGTTTATTGTAATTGGGATAATGAGGGAATAACACACACCTGGCCATGGAACAGCTGAGAAGCCAATTGTCCCATTACTTTTGGTCCCTTAGCAAGTGGGAGGCACATATACAAACTGTTGTAATTCCTACACCGTTTACCTGATTTGGATGTAAATACCCTTAAATTAACCACTTCAGCCCCCCTAGCTTAAACACCCTTAATGACCAGGCCACTTTTTACACTTCTGCACTACACTACTTTCACCGTTTATTGCTCGGTCATGCAACTTACCACCCAAATGAATTTTACCTACTTTTCTTCTCACTAATAGAGCTTTCATTTGGTGGTATTTCATTGCTGCTGACATTTTTACTTTTTTTGTTATTAATCAAAATTTAACGATTTTTTTGCAAAAAAATGAAATTTTTCACTTTCAGTTGTAAAATTTTGCAAAAAAAACGACATCCATATATAAATTTTTCTCGAAATTTATTGTTCTACATGTCTTTGATAAAAAAAAATGTTTGGGTAAAAGTTATAGCGTTTAACCACTTACCGTGACGCTAACGCCGAAAGGCGTCATTTCTGCGGCGCTCCCAGGTCACACTAACGCCAATAGGCGTCATCTCGCGTGAGCCGAGATTTCCTGTGAACGCGCGCACACAGGCGCGCGCGCTCACAGAAACGGAAGGTAAGAGAGTTGATCTCCAGCCTGCCAGCGGCGATCGTTCGCTGGCAGGCTGGAGATGTGTTTTTTTTAACCCCTAACAGGTATATTAGACGCTGTTTTGATAACAGCGTCTAATATACCTGCTACCTGGTCCTCTGGTGGTCCCCTTTGTTTGGATCGACCACCAGAGGACACAGGTAGCTCAGTAAAGTAGCACCAAGCACCACTACACTACACTACACCCCCCCCCCGTCACTTATTAACCCCTTATTAGCCCCTGATCACCCCTGATCACCCCATATAGACTCCCTGATCACCCCCCTGTCATTGATTACCCCCCTGTCATTGATTACCCCCCTGTAAAGCTCCATTCAGACGTCCGCATGATTTTTACGGATCCACTGATAGATGGATCGGATCCGCAGAACGCATCCGGACGTCTGAATGAAGCCTTACAGGGGCGTGATCAATGACTGTGGTGATCACCCCATATAGACTCCCTGATCACCCCCCTGTCATTGATTACCCCCCTGTCATTGATCAACCCCCTGTAAAGCTCCATTCAGATGTCCGCATGATTTTTACGGATCCACTGATAGATGGATCGGATCCGCAAAACGCATCCGGACGTCTGAATGAAGCCTTACAGGGGCGTGATCAATGACTGTGGTGATCACCCCATATAGACTCCCTGATCACCCCCCTGTCATTGATTACCCCCCTGTCATTGATCAACCCCCTGTAAAGCTCCATTCAGATGTCCGCATGATTTTTACGGATCCACTGATAGATGGATCGGATCCGCAAAACGCATCCGGACGTCTGATTGAAGCCTTACAGGGGCATGATCAATGACTGTGGTGATCACCCCATATAGACTCCCTGATCACCCCCCTGTCATTGATTACCCCCCTGTCATTGATCAACCCCCTGTAAAGCTCCATTCAGATGTCCGCATGATTTTTACGGATCCACTGATAGATGGATCGGATCCGCAAAAAGCATCCGGACGTCTGATTGAAGCCTTACAGGGGCATGATCAATGACTGTGGTGATCACCCCATATAGACTCCCTGATCACCCCCCTGTAAAGCTCCATTCAGATGTCCGCATGATTTTTACGGATGCACTGATAGATGGATCGGATCCGCAAAACGCATCCGGATGTCTGAATGAAGCCTTACAGGGGCATGATCAATGACTGTGGTGATCACCCCATATAGACTCCCTGATCACCCCCCTGTAAAGCTCCATTCAGATGTCCGCATGATTTTTACGGATGCACTGATAGATGGATCGGATCCGCAAAACGCATCCGGACGTCTGAATGAAGCCTTACAGGGGCATGATCAATGACTGTGGTGATCACCCCATATAGACTCCCTGATCACCCCCCTGTCATTGATCATGCCCCTGTAAGGCTTCATTCAGATGTCCATATGATTTTTACGGATGCACTGATAGATGGATCGGATCCGCAAAACGCATACGGACGTCTGAATGAAGCCTTACAGGGGCGTGATCAATGACTGTGGTGATCACCCCATATAGACTCCCTGATCACCCCCCTGTCATTGATTACCCCCCTGTAAAGCTCCATTCAGACGTCCGCATGATTTTTACGGATCCACTGATAGATGGATCGGATCCGCAAAACGCATCCGGACGTCTGATTGAAGCCTTACAGGGGCATGATCAATGACTGTGGTGATCACCCCATATAGACTCCCTGATCACCCCCCTGTCATTGATTACCCCCCTGTCATTGATCAACCCCCTGTAAAGCTCCATTCAGATGTCCGCATGATTTTTACGGATCCACTGATAGATGGATCGGATCCGCAAAAAGCATCCGGACGTCTGATTGAAGCCTTACAGGGGCATGATCAATGACTGTGGTGATCACCCCATATAGACTCCCTGATCACCCCCCTGTAAAGCTCCATTCAGATGTCCGCATGATTTTTACGGATGCACTGATAGATGGATCGGATCCGCAAAACACATCCGGATGTCTGAATGAAGCCTTACAGGGGCATGATCAATGACTGTGGTGATCACCCCATATAGACTCCCTGATCACCCCCCTGTAAAGCTCCATTCAGATGTCCGCATGATTTTTACGGATGCACTGATAGATGGATCGGATCCGCAAAACGCATCCGGACGTCTGAATGAAGCCTTACAGGGGCATGATCAATGACTGTGGTGATCACCCCATATAGACTCCCTGATCACCCCCCTGTCATTGATCACCCCCCTGTAAGGCTTCATTCAGATGTCCATATGATTTTTACGGATGCACTGATAGATGGATCGGATCCGCAAAACGCATTCGGACGTCTGAATGAAGCCTTACAGGGGCGTGATCAATGACTGTGGTGATCACCCCATATAGACTCCCTGATCACCCCCCTGTCATTGATTACCCCCCTGTAAAGCTCCATTCAGACGTCCGCATGATTTTTACGGATCCACTGATAGATGGATCGGATCCGCAAAACGCATCCGGACGTCTGATTGAAGCCTTACAGGGGCATGATCAATGACTGTGGTGATCACCCCATATAGACTCCCTGATCACCCCCCTGTCATTGATTACCCCCCTGTCATTGATCAACCCCCTGTAAAGCTCCATTCAGATGTCCGCATGATTTTTACGGATCCACTGATAGATGGATCGGATCCGCAAAAAGCATCCGGACGTCTGATTGAAGCCTTACAGGGGCATGATCAATGACTGTGGTGATCACCCCATATAGACTCCCTGATCACCCCCCTGTAAAGCTCCATTCAGATGTCCGCATGATTTTTACGGATGCACTGATAGATGGATCGGATCCGCAAAACGCATCCGGATGTCTGAATGAAGCCTTACAGGGGCATGATCAATGACTGTGGTGATCACCCCATATAGACTCCCTGATCACCCCCCTGTAAAGCTCCATTCAGATGTCCGCATGATTTTTACGGATGCACTGATAGATGGATCGGATCCGCAAAACGCATCCGGACGTCTGAATGAAGCCTTACAGGGGCATGATCAATGACTGTGGTGATCACCCCATATAGACTCCCTGATCACCCCCCTGTCATTGATCACCCCCCTGTAAGGCTGCATTCAGATGTCCATATGATTTTTACGGATGCACTGATAGATGGATCGGATCCGCAAAACGCATTCGGACGTCTGAATGAAGCCTTACAGGGGCGTGATCAATGACTGTGGTGATCACCCCATATAGACTCCCTGATCACCCCCCTGTCATTGATTACCCCCCTGTAAAGCTCCATTCAGACGTCCGCATGATTTTTACGGATCCACTGATAGATGGATCGGATCCGCAAAACGCATACGGACGTCTGAATGAAGCCTTACACGGGCGTGATCAATGACTTTGGTTATCACCCCATATAGACTCCCTGATCACCCCCCTGTCATTGATCACCCCCCCTGTCATTGATCACCCCCCCTGTCATTGATCACCCCCCTGTCATTGATCACCCCCCTGTCATTGATCACCCCCCTGTCATTGATCACCCCCCTGTCATTGATCACTCCCCCTGTCATTGATCACCCCCCTGTCATTGATCACCCCCCTGTAAGGCTCCATTCAGACATTTTTTTGGCCCAAGTTAGCGGAATTATTTTTTTTTTTTTCTTACAAAGTCTCATATTCCACTAACTTGTGTCAAAAAATAAAATCTCACATGAACTCACCATACCCCTCACGGAAACCAAATGCGTAAAATTTTTTAGACATTTATATTCCAGACTTCTTCTCACGCTTTAGGGCCCCTAGAATGCCAGGGCAGTATAAATACCCCACATGTGACCCCATTTCGGAAAGAAGACACCCCCAGGTATTCCGTGAGGGGCATATTGAGTCCATGAAAGATTGAAATTTTTGTCCCAAGTTAGCGGAACGGGAGACTTTGTGAGAAAAAAATTAAAAATATCAATTTCCGCTAACTTGTGCCAAAAAAAAAAAATTTCGATGAACTCGCCATGCCCCTCATTGAATACCTTGGGGTGTCTTCTTTCCAAAATGGGGTCACATGTGGGGTATTTATACTGCCCTGGCATTCTAGGGGCCCCAAAGCGTGAGAAGAAGTCTGGTATCCATATGTCTAAAAATGCCCTCCTAAAAGGAATTTGGGCACCTTTGCGCATCTAGGCTTCAAAAAAGTGTCACACATCTGGTATCGCCATACTCAGGAGAAGTTGGGGAATGTGTTTTGGGGTGTCATTTTACATATACCCATGCTGGGTGAGAGAAATATCTTGGTCAAATGCCAACTTTGTATAAAAGAAATGGGAAAAGTTGTCTTTTGCCAAGATATTTCTCTCACCCAGCAAGGGTATATGTAAAATGACACCCCAAAACACATTCCCCAACTTCTCCTGAATACGGCGATACCACATGTGTGACACTTTTTTGCAGCCTAGGTGGGCAAAGGGGCCCATATTCCAAAGAGCACCTTTAGGATTTCACAGGTCATTTACCTACTTACCACACATTAGGGCCCCTGGAAAATGCCAGGGCAGTATAACTACCCCACAAGTGACCCCATTTTGGAAAGAAGACACCCCAAGGTATTCCGTGAGGGGCATGGCGAGTTCCTAGAATTTTTTATTTTTTGTCCCAAGTTAGTGGAAAATGCTGTTGTTTTTTTTTTGTTTTTGTTTTTTTTTCATACAAAGTCTCATATTCCACTAACTTGTGACAAAAAATAAAAACTTCCATGAACTCACTATGCCCATCAACGAATACCTTGGGGTCTCTTCTTTCCAAAATGGGGTCACTTGTGGGGTAGTTATACTGCCCTGGCATTCTAGGGGCCCAAATGTGTGGTAAGGAGTTTGAAATCAAATTCTGTAAAAAATGACCTGTGAAATCCGAAAGGTGCTCTTTGGAATATGGGCCCCTTTGCCCACCTAGGCTGCAAAAAAGTGTCACACATCTGGTATCCCCGTACTCAGGAGAAGGTGGGGAATGTGTTTTGGGGTGTCATTTTACATATACCCATGCTGGGTGAGAGAAATATCTTGGCAAAAGACAACTTTTCCCATTTTTTTATACAAAGTTGGCATTTGACCAAGATATTTATCTCACCCAGCATGGGTATATGTAAAAAGACACCCCAAAACACATTCCTCAACTTTTCCTGAGTACGGCGATACCAGATGTGTGACACTTTTTTGCAGCCTAGGTGGGCAAAGGGGCCCATATTCCAAAGAGCACCTTTCGGATTTCACAGGTCATTTTTTACAGAATTTGATTTCAAACTCCTTACCACACATTCGGGCCCCTAGAATGCCAGGGCAGTATAACTACCCCACAAGTGACCCCATTTTGGAAAGAAGAGACCCCAAGGTATTCGCTGATGGGCATAGTGAGTTCATGGAAGTTTCTATTTTTTGTCACAAGTTAGTGGAATATGAGACTTTGTATGAAAAAAATAAAAAATAAAATAATCATCATTTTCCACTAACTTGTGACAAAAAATAAAAAATTCTAGGAACTTGCCATGCCCCTCACGAAATACCTTGGGGTGTCTTCTTTCCAAAATGGGGTCACTTGTGGGGTAGTTATACTGCCCTGGCATTCTAGGGGCCCGAATGTGTGGTAAGGAGTTTGAAATCAAATTCTGTAAAAAATGACCTGTGAAATCCGAAAGGTGCTCTTTGGAATATGGGCCCCTTTGCCCACCTAGGCTGCAAAAAAGTGTCACACATCTGGTATCGCCGTACTCAGGAGAAGGTGGGGAATGTGTTTTGGGGTGTCATTTTACATATACCCATGCTGGGTGAGAGAAATATCTTGGCAAAAGACAACTTTTCCCATTTTTTTATACAAAGTTGGCATTTGACCAAGATATTTATCTCACCCAGCATGGGTATATGTAAAAAGACACCCCAAAACACATTCCTCAACTTCTCCTGAATACAGAGATACCAGATGTGTGACACTTTTTGCAGCCTAGGTGGGCAAAGGGGCCCATATTCCAAAGAGCACCTTTCGGATTTCACAGGTCATTTTTTACAGAATTTGATTTCAAACTCCTTACCACACATTTGGGCCCCTAGAATGCCAGGGCAGTATAACTACCCCACAAGTGACCCCATTTTGGAAAGAAGAGACCCCAAGGTATTTCGTGATGGGCATAGTGAGTTCATAGAAGTTTTTATTTTTTGTCACAAGTTAGTGGAATATGAGACTTTGTAAGGAAAAAAAAAAAAAAAAAAATCATCATTTTCCGCTAACTTGTGACAAAAAATAAAAAGTTCTATGAACTCACTATGCCCATCAGCGAATACCTTAGGGTGTGTACTTTCCGAAATGGGGTCATTTGTGTTGTGTTTGTACTGTCTGGGCATTGTAGAACCTCAGGAAACATGACAGGTGCTCAGAAAGTCAGAGCTGCTTCAAAAAGCGGAAATTCACATTTTTGTACCATAGTTTGTAAACGCTATAACTTTTACCCAAACCATTTTTTTTTTACCCAAACATTTTTTTTTTATCAAAGACATGTAGAACTATAAATTTAGAGCAAAATTTCTATATGGATCTCGTTTTTTTTGCAAAATTTTACAACTGAAAGTGAAAAATGTCATTTTTTTGCAAAAAAATCGTTAAATTTCGATTAATAACAAAAAAAGTAAAAATGTCAGCAGCAATGAAATACCACCAAATGAAAGCTCTATTAGTGAGAAGAAAAGGAGGTAAAATTCATTTGGGTGGTAAGTTGCATGACCGAGCAATAAACGGTGAAAGTAGTGTAGTGCAGAATTGTAAAAAAGGGCCTGGTCTTTAGGGGGGTATAAACCTGTGGTCCTTAAGTGGTTAAAAACTATGGTACAAAAATGTGAATTTCCGCTTTTTGAAGCAGCTCTGACTTTCTGAGCACCTGTCATGTTTCCTGAGGTTCTACAATGCCCAGACAGTACAAACACCCAACAAATGACCCCATTTCGGAAAGTAGACACCCTAAGGTATTCGCTGATGGGCATAGTGAGTTCATAGAACTTTTTATTTTTTGTCACAAGTTAGCGGAAAATGATGATTTATTTGTTTTATTTTTTTCCTTACAAAGTCTCATATTCCACTAACTTGTGACAAAAAATAAAAACTTCGATGAACTCACTATGCCCATCACGAAATACCTTGGGGTGTCTTCTTTCCAAAATGGGGTCACTTGTGGGGTAGTTATACTGCCCTGGCAATTTAGGGGCCCTAATGTGTGGGAAGTAGTTTGAAATCAAAATGTGTAAAAAATGGCCGGTGAAATCCTAAAGGTGCTCTTTGGAATGTGCAAAAAAGTGTCACACATGTGGTATTGCCGTACTCAGGAGAAGTTGGGCAATGTGTTTTGGGGTGTCATTTTACATATACCCATGCTGGGTGAGATAAATATCTTGGCAAAAGACAACTTTTCCCATTTTTTTTATACAAAGTTGGCATTTGACCAAGATATTTCTCTCATCCAGCATGGGTATATGTAAAATGACACCCCAAAACACATTGCCCAACTTCTCCTGAGT
The DNA here is from genome assembly GCF_905171765.1 of Bufo bufo. Classification (NCBI taxonomy): domain Eukaryota; kingdom Metazoa; phylum Chordata; class Amphibia; order Anura; family Bufonidae; genus Bufo; species Bufo bufo. The sequence continues at coordinate 333,317,944 of NC_053389.1, forward strand.
ACGGCGATACCACATGTGTGACACTTTTTTGCAGCCTAGATGCGCAAAGGTGCCCAAATTCCTTTTAGGAGGGCATTTTTAGACATTTGGATCCCAGACTTCTCACGCTTTAGGGCCCCTAAAAAGCCAGGGCAGTATAAATACCCCACATGTGACCCCATTTTGGAAAGAAGACACCCCAAGGTATTCATAAGGGGCTTGGCGAGTTCATAGAAATTTATATTTTTTGGCACAAGTTAGCGGAAATTGATTTTTTTCTTTTTTTTCTCACAAAGTCTCCCTTTCCGCTAACTTGGGACAAAAATTTCAATCTTTCATGGACTCAATATGCCCCTAACGGAATACCTTGGGGTGTCTTCTTTCCGAAATGGGGTCACATGTGGGGTATTTATACTGTCCTGGCATTCTAGGGGTCCTAAAGCGTGAGAAGAAGTCTGGAATATAAATGTCTAAAACATTTTACGCATTTGGATTCCGTGAGGGGTATGGTGAGTTCATGTGAGATTTTATTTTTTGACACAAGTTAGTGGAATATGAGACTTTGTAAGAAAGAAAAAAAAAATTCAGCTAACTTGGGCCAAAAAAATGTCTGAATGGAGCCTTACAGGGGGGTGATCAATGACAGGGGGGTGATCAATGACAGGGGGGTGATCAGGGAGTCTATATGGGGTGATCACCCCCCTGTCATTGATCACCCCCCTATAAGGCTCCATTCAGATGTCCGTATGTGTTTTGCGGATCCGATCCATGTATCCGTGGACCCGTAAAAAACATACGGACATCTGAATGGAGCCTTACAGGGGGGTGATCAATGACAGGGGGGTGATCAGGGAGTCTATATGGGGTGATCACCCCCCTGTAAGGCTCCATTCAGACGTCTGTATGTGTTTTGCGGATCCGATCCATGTATCCGTGGATCCGTAAAAAACATACGGACGTCTGAATGGAGCCTTACAGGGGGGTGATCAATGACAGGGGGGGGTGATCAGTGAGTCTATATGGGGTGATCACCCCCCTGTAAGGCTCCATTCAGACGTCTGTATGTGTTTTGCGGATCCGATCCATGTATCCGTAAAAATTATACGGACGTCTGAATGGAGCCTTACAAGGGGGTGATCAATGACAGGGGGGTGATCAGGGAGTCTATATGGGGTGATCAGGGGTTAATAAGTGACGGGGGAGGGGGTGTAGTGTAGTGGTGTTTGGTGCTACATATTACTGAGCTGCCTGTGTCCTCTGGTGGTCGATCCAAACAAAAGGGACCACCAGAGGACCAAAACAGCATCTAATATACCTGTTAGGGGTTAAAAAAAATTCATCTCCAGCCTGCCAGCGAACGATCGCCGCTGGCAGGCTGGAGATCCACTCGCTTACCTTCCGATCCTGTGAACGCGCGCGCCTGTGTGCGCGCGTTCACAGGAAATCTCGCGTCTCGCGAGATGACGCATATATGCGTGACTCTGTGCAGGGCTGCCGCCTCCGGAACGCGATCCTGCGTTAGGCGGTCCGGAGGCGGTTAAAGCTTACAGTCTGCAGTTAAAGCACATCTTGTTAGTTTCATTTCAAATCCATTGTGGTGGTGTATAGAGCTAAAAATATTAGAATTGTGTCGAAGTCCCAATATTTATGGACCTGACTGAATATATATATATATATATATATATATACATACATACAGTGGATATAAAAAGTCTACACACCCCTGTGAAAATGTCAGGTTTCTGTGATGTAAAAAAATGAGATAAATCATTTCAGAACTTTTTCCACCTTTAAATGTGACCTATAAACTGTACCACTCAATTGAAAAACACACTGAAATCTTTTAGGTGGAGGGAAGAAAACAAAAATAACTAAAGTAATGTGGCTGCATAACCCTTATAACTGGGGATGTAGCTGTGTTCAGAATTAAGCAATCACATTCAAAATCATGTTAAATAGGAGTCAGCATACACCTGCCATCATTTAAAGTGCCTCTGATTAACCCCAAATAAAGTTTAGCTGCTCTAGTTGGTCTTTCATTAAATTTTCTTAGTTGCATCCCACAGCGAGCTTCCAAAGCATCAGAGTGATCTCATTGTTAAAAGGTATCAGTCAGGAGAAGGGTACAAAAGAATTTCCAAGGCATAAGATATACCATGGAACACAGTGAAGACAATCATCATCAAGTGGAGAAAATATGGCACAACAGTGACATTACCAATGTGGCAAACCTAGCCACTTACAGAATGTCTTTCTTGTCTGTACTTCTTCACCTCCCCCCTTTTCCTGTCCCATTGTTTCCCCAGCAGGGCGTTGTCTCAGGGACACTGGGAGACCAGTTTAAACTAACTGCAGTGTCCCCCCTCAACCTCCCATCAGCCCTTGCTATTGTCTGACCCTACTTCTCCTTGTACCATAGTAATCTATGTATTGTATGTAAATGAGGCTGTTGGCAGTTTGAAACCAGGTGCGCATGCCTAGTAAAGTCAGTTGACTCCCAAACTGTGTGTCGTCCAGTCACTGGGGAAATTGTCTCTTGGATATTGACCTGCTTCTTCAGCTACACGGAGATTTAAGTGAAGATATTGAGGGTATACCGTTAAGCTCCGCAACAATTGGTGGCAAGCGGCGGGATACAAGCCTTGCAGCACAGCAAAGCAGCAGTTTGTTGAAACAGCTATTCGGATATACTGGAGTCCGAGAATATGTGCAGTCATTCGAACGAACGGTGAATGGAGACGAATTATGCAACATTGAAACGAACTACGTTAAAGGAATTATTGGAAGCAAGAGGAAGAAAAGCCAGCAACAAAACTAAAGCTACTCTTGTGGCCGAACTCATGGAGGGGGACAGAGCGACCACTGCGGCAACTCCACAGGAGACAGAGCCAACGGAATTTACAAGAGAGCTCAATAGCAGGTTAGCTTTTTACCCAAACACCCCCTCCGTGGAGACACTAGAAAGACTGATAGCAGATGTACACGAGTACATTGTAGCGAAGCAAAACGCTATTCAGCGAGCTTGGGAAGGAGCCCCAGCGCCCACCAGCACTACCCAGGGAAAAGCTAAGATTCCCTACCAAGCTTTTAAAAATTACACAGAAGGAGAAAGGGATATTGACGAATACCTACAGGATTTCGAAAGGTTGTGCCAGCTACACGACATCAGCCCAGCCGACCAAGTACCCCTGCTGGCAGGTAGATTGTCAGGCCGTGCCGCAGAGGCATACCGGACCGTCCCAGACGAAGACATCAGGAATTATCCCAAAGTCAAACAAGCCATCCTAGCACGGTATGCCATTACCTCTGAGGCATACCGACTCAAATTCCGGGACATCAAGAAACAAACAAAAGACTCACACACTGAATGGGCACACCGACTACAGCGAGCCGCCAAGGGGTGGATGGAAGCGACACGGGTCACCACTATGGAAGAGATTTTCCAGGTAATAGTAATGGAGCAGTTTTTTAATAGACTAACCACAGAACTGCAAAATTGGGTACGAGATCGCAAACCCCGTACCCTATCAGAGGCAGCCAAGCTAGCTGACGAGTTCCAAGACACCAGGCGAGATCAACGCACACCACACCGGACCACGTATGGATCTACCACCCCTCTGCCAGCAGTGACTACCTTGGCTCACCCACGACCAGCCACGAGCCACAACACGTACCCTCCTAGGTACAATACCCGACCACCGATCCGCTGCCACACCTGCAACCAACAGGGGCCCATCCAGAGAGACTGCCCACGTAACCGACCTCGCCAGAACTGGAACCACCAGGGTCCTCCTCCTCCCAATCGGGCTGCAGTACACTGCTGCCAAAGAGAATCTGTGCTCCCAACATCCACAGTCACCTCAATAGAAGAGCCTCTGGGGATCCTACACGAGGTAAACCCCATACAAGCTGCCTCAGACAACCGCCAGGGGCACCGCCAGGTGGTACACATGGAGGGGAAGAGTATACAAGGATTACATGACTCTGGGGCCACGTTAACCCTGGTCCGAAATCATTTGGTGCCTAAGCACACCCTCACCGGAGACTGTGTAGCTGTACGGGTGGCAGGGGGAGCAATTTACAAAGTTCCCACTGCCAAGGTGCATTTGAATTGGGGGGCAGGGCATGGAAACGTGGAGGTGGGAATTATGCAGGATTTGCCCGCTGATGTTATTTTGGGCAACGACTTGGGGGAGCTCACCTCTGCTTTTGTCCCTCAACCAACTATCCAAGAGGCCTAACCGGTTGTTACCCGGCAGCAAGCACACACCACGGCTCCAGCCGATCACTCTGATGCTCAGGTAAACAATATGCCACACACCCCTCCTATTCTACCCTGGGATGCCGCCCTGGAATTTGGCAGTGAGGTAGCCCTAGATCCCTCCCTGCAGGTATATAAAGATAGGATAAATAAGGACCAAGGAGGGTTGGAGGGAGAGAGATATGCTTGGGACAAAGGTCTCATATACCGCTATGCAGAGAAGGTAGTAGCAGGGTCCATACCCGTGCCCACTAAGCAGTTAGTGGTACCCCGAAAGTATAGGCAAGAGTTGCTGCGCATCGCGCACGATATACCATTATCAGGACATTTAGGAATCAGCCGAACGAAACATCGGCTGACGCAGAACTTCTTCTGGCCAGGTATCTCAAAGGATATTAGACAATACTGTCAAACGTGCGATACCTGCCAGAGGGTAGGGAAGAGAGGGGATCGCTATAAAGCCAAACTCAGATCCCTGTCCATAATTGAAGAACCCTTCAGTCGAGTAGCTGTAGACATAATAGGACCCCTAGCGAAACCCAGTCCCTCCGGCAAGAAATACATCTTGACCGTAGTGGACTACGCCACTAGATACTCAGAGGCAGTGGCGTTGACCAACGTACATGCAGAGACTATAGCCGATGCCCTTATGCGAATATTCTCCCGTATGAGATTTCCCCAGGAGATTATTTCGGATAGGGGCACCCAGTTCACTGCAGAGGTCACCCACCAACTCTGGAAAGTGTGTGGGGTGAAACCGATCTTAAACTCCGCCTACCACCCCCAGTCCAACGGGCTCTGTGAACGGTTTAACGGAACACTTAAACAGATGATCCGCACATTCATAGACACTCAAAAAGACTGGGAACGGTTTTTGCCCCACTTGCTCTTTGCCTATAGGGAAGTACCCCAAGGATCCACGGGATTCTCCCCTTTTGAATTATTGTTCGGGAGGAGAGTGAGGAGTCCCTTAGACCTTATCAGAGAACACTGGGAGGGAGGGGTAACTACGAATGGTACCCCTCTTGTCCCATACGTGCTGGAGTTTAGCGGCCCAACAACGACAGCACAGATGGTATGATAAGGGGGCCAGGGACCGCAGCTTTCAGTTTGGGCAGAAGGTGTTAATCCTACGGCCAGTCCCTAATGACAAGCTGCAGGCCTCCTGGCAGGGCCCATACAAGGTGGTGGAGAAAATCTGCGATACTACCTATGTGATCGGCCCGTGCGCTGGAGCAGGGGGCAGACGCATGCTCCATGTGAACATGCTGAAGCCCTACTACGAGCGCATAGAAGAGGTGACCGCTATTTGCGCCTCTGACGCAGAGGACTTTGACAATTTACCTCTCCCAGACCTCCTAGAGAAAGAGGGCCAGAAAGAGGAACTGGAAGAGGTTCAGTTAGGTGAACGGCTGAGTCCCCAGGAAAGGGCGCAGGCTCATAGTCTAATAAGGGAAAAAGGAACCACTTTTTCTAATCTCCCCGGGTACACCCCGTTAGCCACCCACAGAGTAGAAACACCAGGGCAGACCCCTCTCCGCCAACCTCCTCACCGCATACCTGAATCCGTAAAGGATAATATGCGCAAGGAAATAGAAGAAATGCTACAACTAGGAGTCATAGAGCACTCTGAAAGCCCTTGGGCCTCCCCAATAGTTCTGGTGCCGAAGCGGGATGGGACTACCCGCTTCTGCGTAGACTACCGGAGGCTTAATGATAAGACCGTATCCGATGCCTACCCTATGCCACGGATAGACGAGCTCCTGGACAAAATGGCCAGGGGCCAATACCTCACCACAATAGATCTTTGTAAGGGGTATTGGCAGATTCCCCTAGCCGAAGACGCCATCCCTAAGTCGGCGTTTGTCACCCCGTTTGGCCTGTACCAGTTTAAGGTCATGCCATTCGGGATGAAAAACGCTCCGGCTACTTTTCAGAGGATGGTGGATCGGCTATTGGATGGGTTCCAGGAGTACGCTTGCGCCTATCTAGATGATATAGCGATCTTCAGCCACTCCTGGACTGAACACCTGACCCACATAGGAGCCATACTAGACCGTATTAGGGAGGCAGGATTAACTCTGAAACCCAGTAAGTGCCATATAGGGATGGCAGAAGTCCAATACCTAGGACACCGGGTAGGGAGCGGCCAACAAAAACCTGAACCGGCTAAGGTAGAGGCTGTAGCCAAATGGCCAACACCTCGTACCAAAACTCAAGTACTGGCATTCCTAGGTACCGCAGGATACTACCGTAAATTTGTACCCAACTACAGTACCCTGGCCAAACCCCTCACCGATTTGACCCGCAAGAATCTCCCTCAGATAGTAGTCTGGACCCCAGAGTGTGAGCAGGCATTCCAGTAACTAAAAACGGCTCTTGTGAATTCACCTGTACTTGCCGCCCCTGATCCAACTAAACACTTTCTCGTCCATACAGACGCTTCTATGTTTGGATTGGGGGCAGTACTGAGCCAAGTCGGAGAAGATGGCAGCGAACATCCAGTGGCTTACTTAAGCAGAAAACTTTTACCAAGGGAAGTAAGCTACGCCGCCATAGAAAAAGAATGCCTGGCCGTGGTGTGGGCCCTTAAAAAGCTGCAGCCCTATTTGTATGGACAACCCTTTTCCTTACTCACAGATCACAACCCGTTGGTGTGGCTGAACAGGGTGTCAGGAGACAATGCCCGGCTGCTGCGCTGGAGTTTGGCGCTGCAGCCTTTTGACTTTACCATCCACTACCGCCCTGGGAAGCAAAATGGCAACGCCGACGGGTTATCCAGACAAACTGAACTTGAAAAGTGATCTGTGAGCGCTCCTCCGGACATCCCCAAGCCGATCCGTTGGGATCAGACTGTGTATGCCGGCTTGGTTCTGGGGGAGCATTGTGGCAAACCTAGCCACTTACAGAATGTCTTTCTTGTCTGTACCTCTTCACCTCCCCCCTTTTCCTGTCCCATTGTTTCCCCAGCAGGGTGTTGTCTCAGGGACACTGGGAGACCAGTTTAAACTAACTGCAGTGTCTCCCCTCAACCTCCCATCAGCCCTTGCTATTGTCTGACCCCACTTCTCCTTGTACCATAGTAATCTATGTATTGTATGTAAATGAGGCTGTTGGCAGTTTGAAACCAGGTGCGCATGCCTAGTAAAGTCAGTTGACTCCCAAACTGTGTGTCGTCCAGTCACTGGGGAAATTGTCTCTTGGATATTAACCTGCTTCTTTAGCTACACGGAGATTTAAGTGAACATATTGAGGGTATACCGTTAAGCTCCGCATCAACCAAGAACTGGACGTCCCTCCAAAATTGATGAAAAGACGAGAAGAAAACTGGTCTGGGAGGCTACCAAGAGGCCTACAGCAACATTAAAGGAGCTGCAGGAATATCTGGCAAGTACTGGCTGTGTGGTACATGTGACAACAATCTCCCGTATTCTTCATATGTCTGGGCTATGGAGAAGAGTGGCAAGACTAAAGCCTTTTCTTACGAAGAAAAACATCCAAGCCAGGCTACATTTTGCAAAAACACATCTGAAGTCTCCCAAAGACATGTGGGAAAAGGTGTTATGGTCTGATGAAACCAAGGTTGACATTTTTTTGCCATAATTCCAAAAGATATGTTTGGCGCAAAAACAACACTGCACATCACCAAAAGAACACCATACCCACAGTGAAGCATGGTGGTGGCAGCATCATGCTTTGGGGCTGTTTTTCTTCAGCTGGAACTGGGGCCTTAGTTAAGAATTATGAACAGTTCAAAATACCAGTCAATATTGGCACAAAATCTTCAGACTTCTGCTAGAAAGCTGAACATGAAGAGGAACTTCATCTTCCAGCATGACAACGACCCAAAGCATATAACCAAATCAGCAAAGGAATGGCTTCACCAGAAGAAGATTAAAGTTTTGGAATGGCCCAGCCAGAGCCCAGACCTGAATCCGATTGAAAATCTGTGGGGTGATCTGAAGAGGGCTGTGCACAGGAGATGCCCTCGCAATCTGACAGATTTGGAGTGTTTTTGCAAAAGAAGAGTGGGCAAATCTTTCTAAGTCAAAATGTGCCATGCTGTTAGACTCATACTCAAACAGACTGAGTGCTGTAATAAAATCAAAAGGTGCTTGAACAAAGTATTAGTTTAAGGCCTCATGCACACGACCGTTGTGTGCATCCGTGGCCGTTGTGCCGTTTTCAGGTTTTTTTCGCGGACCCATTGACTTTCAATGGGTCCATGGAAAAATCGGAAAATGCACCGTTTTGCAGCCGCATCCGTGATCCGTGTTTCCTGTCCGTCAAAAAAATATGACCTGTCCAATTTTTTTTGGACGGACAACGGTTCACGGACCCATTCAAGTCAATGGGTCCGTGAAAGAACACGGATGCACACAAGATTGGCATCCGCGTCCGTGATCCGTGGCCGTAGGTTACTTTCATACAGACGGATCCGAAGATCCGTCTGCATAAAATCTTTTTCAGAGATGAGTTTTCACTTCGTGAAAACTCATATCCGACAGTATATTCTAACACAGAGGCATTCCCATAGTGATAGGGACGCTTCTAGTTAGAATATCCTACGAACTGTGTACATGACTGCCCCCTGCTGCCTGGCAGCACCTGATCTTTTACAGGGGGCTGTGATCCGCACAATTAACTGTGGGTTAACTGTGGGTTAATTGTGCATATCATAGCCCCCTATAAGAGATCAGGGGCTGCCAGGCAGCAGGGGGCAGACCCCCCTCCCTCCCCAGTTTGAATATCATTGGTGGCCAGTGTGCGCCCCCCCCGCCCTCTATTGTAATATCATTGGTGGCCAGTGTGCGGCCTCCCCCGGCCCCCCCTCCCTCCCTCTATTGTAATATCATTGGTGGCCTGTGTGTGGCCTCTGTCGCCCCCCCTCCCTCCCTTTATTGTAATATCATTGGTGGCCAGTGTGCGGCCTCCGTCGGCCCCCCTCCCTCCCTTTAATGTAATATCATTGGTGGCCAGTGTGCGGCCCCCCCCTATTGTATTAATATCATTGTTGGCCAGTGTGCGGCCTCCCCTCTCTCCCCCCCGATCATTGGTGGCAGCGGAGAGTTCCGATCGGAGTCCCAGTTTAATCGCTGGGGCTGCGATCGGAAACCATGGCAACCAGGACGCTATTGCAGGCCTGGTTGCCATGGTTACTTAGCAATATTACAATATTAGAAGCATCATACTTACCTGCTGCGCTGTCTGTGACAGGCCGGGAGCTCCTCCTACTGGTAAGTGACAGATCATTAAGCACAGGGCCGGATTAACGTAGGGGCTGATGGAGCTGCAGCTCCAGGCCCCTACCATAAAATAGGCCCATCCGCCAGCCAAAAGGCCATCGGGAGCGGCCCGCGCTAAAAGTCCTCTGTTGTCAGCTGTCACATAGCACACAGACAATGCAGAGACGCTCACCTCACGCTGGCAGCAGGGAGGAGCCTGAGGGAGGGACTCGGGAGGAGCGTAATATGATCCTAGAGTGGAAGCTGCTTCTGCCAGCCCCTCCCCTCCCCGCCCACCAACCAATCAGAGCTGAGGCAAGGCAAGCACTAGCAGCTCTGAGTCCTCTGAGTAGTGCAGGGAGTCTAAGAATAGAAATGAATCGAATGAGTCACAAGTTAAAAGAATCTGAAGATCCGATTAGTTAGAGACTCATTCGATTCTTTGAGTTAAAAGAACCGTGAGTCACTAGAACAGGTTACACTGAGGCTGTGAGTCAGAGTCTAGAACAGGTTACACTGAGGCTGTCAGAGTCTAGAACAGGTTACACTGAGGCTGTGGCTCTCAGCTGCTTTTGTTGCAGCAGTGATAAGATTAAGGGACAGGAGCAGAGAGATAAGAGAAGTGACAGATGACACAGAGTTTAGATTACAGGTTGAATTAACCCTTTAGGATCAAATTGGCTTCTCAGGAGATATATATGTTAAAGGCATCTCGTTCAGTAGCTATATAACTAAGGGTGGGTTCACATCTCCTTTATGGATTCCGTTAAGTGGGGACTATTTTATTATCAGCCAGTGACTGTGTTACTGTAATACTGTTATCAATTCAGCACATAGTTTTCCCTGTGCGTGCATTCACATTTCACTTCGCTTGGTTTGTTGTACTACTGTCAGTGTCAGACTGTTGTCACTGTGGGTAACAATGCACAACAGACAACAATGCACACCACAGTGACAGCTCCTGACTCCTGTCCTGAGTCCTCCTGTCCGGCGTCAGCCTCAGCTTCCCTTCACTATCACTATAATCAATCCCTCTTCCTGATCCTGACTCACTCATTAGAGAGCTGAAGAGCCGACTGAGTCAGCAGCAGCAAGTGAATCGAATGGACAGCATCTGCGCATGCACACCGGCACCTAGAGTCTTCGGTTCACTTGCGAGTCAGCTCAGCAGTCAGTGACTCAGCAAGTGAACCGAAGATCCGATTCATGAACCGATTCATCTGAAAGATCCGAACTTCCCATCACTATTGTACACAGCGCAGCGTGCCGGAGGGATAACCGCGGGCGCACTGAGGTCATATCCGGCGGGCCGCGGCATTACAGGAACAGCACCAGCTGCTCTGACGTCCTGCCGCCGGATGTACGTCACAGGATATCCGGCGGCAGGACGTCAGAGCAGCTGGCGCGGTTCCTGTAATGCCGGCCCGCTGGATATGACCTCAGTGCGCCCGCGGTTATCCCTCCTGCACACTGCGCTGTGTACAACCTGCTCAGCAGTTTCGACCAGCACACGGCCCACAGCGCTTAGCAACACCAGCCCGCGAGACAGCAGGAGCTTCTGGAGCAGGGCAGGTATCAGATAAACTCATCCAGTTGGAAGGGAGGGCAATCATAGTGCTGTTATGATTTATGGACACAGCTCTCAGCATGCTTAGCCAGCCTTCTATCTGACTGTTTCTGAGCCTGTGGACTGTGACTCTCAAGAAGCACAGCCAGATAGAAGGCTGGCTAAGCATGCTGAGAGCTGTGTCCATAAATCATAACAGCACTATGAAAATTACTGACTGGCTAAGCATGCTGAGAGCTCAGTCTAAATAACATAACACATTAAAGAAATTACTGTTTCTAGCTGCTAGTCCACAGCAGCTAGAAACAGTACTTTCTTTAAAGGGATTCTGTCACCAGGTTTCACCCCTGTCAGCTAAAAATATGCTGATGTTCAGGGCGTCTTCATGATTCCTAATGTGGGCTTATAAATGTCATCTGTGGGCTTATTTAGCTAAAAAACAGCTATTACTAACCTGTCAGTCAAACAAATAAGGTGCCCAAGGGGATGTTAATGGATGCAAGGTGCCGGCCACACCCGCCGCCGTTCGTGCCCAGTGCCGCCTTTCCAGACTTCTGCGCCGCCTCCTAATCTATTGTGCCGCCTCTTGTTCTCCCTCCCCCCCTCCTTCTGCTGTAAGATCTCGCACTTGCGCACAGGGCTCTGCCTGATGCGCCCGTGCGGACTTCTCCATTTGGCTTCTTACAGCGAAGTGCGCATGCGCCGGCACTTCGCTCAACCCCTGTATGCGCGAGATCTTACAACAGGAGGAGGGGGGAGGGAGGGAGAGCGAGAGGCAGCACAGAGGATTAGGAGGCGGCGCAGAAGTCTGGAAAGGCGGCGCTGGGCACGAACGGCGGTGGGTGCGGCCGGCACCTTGCATCCATTAACATCCCCTTGGGCACCTTATTTGTTTGACTGACAGGTTAGTAATAGCTGTTTTTTAGCTAAATAAGCCCACAGATGACATTTATAAGCCCACATTAGGAATCGTGAAGACGCCCTGAACATTAGCATATTTTTAGCTGACAGGGGTGAAACCTGGTGACAGAATCCCTTTAATGTGTTATGTTATTTAGACACAGCTCTCAGCATGCTTAGCCAGCCTTCTATCTGACTGGCTAAGCATGCTGAGTGCTGTGTCCATAAATCATAACACAGCTCTATGAAAATTACTGTTTCTAGCTGCTGTTGTCCACAGTCCACAGTCCACAGCCGCTAGAAAACAGTAATCTTCATAGTCATGTTAAATGATCACTATAGTGTCAGGAAAACAAAGCGGTTTTGCTGACACTATAGTGCCCTGAGGGTGCCCCCACCCTCAGGGTCCCCCTCCCGTGGTCCCCCTCCATGTTGCCAAGATAGACTCCAAATGAAGGGGTAGTTGCAGGAACAAAATACTTTAATAGTATCGATAAAATATATATGTAATTAAGACACTGAGTGCAGTTCCATAAAAAGGCCCAGCAAAATCCTCAGCACCAGGCTCTTAATCCATGATGCTCTTAATCCGGCCCTGATTAAGCAATGCGCCGCACAGACCTGTCACTTACCAGTAGGAGGAGCTCCCTGCCGGTCACAGACAGCGCAGCAGGTAAGTATGAACTCTCCGCTGCCACCAATGATCGGGGGGGGGGGGGGGTGGAGAGGGGAGGCCGCACACTGGCCACCAATGATATTAATACAATAGAGGAGGGGCCGGGGGGGCTGCACACTGGCCACCAATGATATTACAATAGAGGGAGGGGGGGAGCACGCTGACCACCAATGATATTACAATAAAGGGAGGGAGGGGGGGCCGGGGGAGGCCGCACACTGGCCACCAATGATATTACAATAGAGGGGGGGGGTCGCACGGTGGCCACCAATGATATTACAATAAAGGGAGGGAGGGGGGGCCGACAGAGGCCGCACACTGGCCACCAATGATATTACAATAGAGGGGGGTCTGCCCCCTGCTGCCTGGCAGCCCCTGATCTCTTACAGGGGGCTATGATACCCACAATTAACCCCTTCAGGTGCGGCACCTGAAGGTTAATTGTGCTGATCACAGCCCCCTGTAAAAGATCGGGTGCTGCCAGGCAGCAGGGGGCAGTCATGTACACAGTTCGTAGTATATTCTAACTAGAAGCGTCCCCATCACTATGGGAACGCCTCTGTGTTAGAATATACTTTCGGATCTGAGTTTCACGATGTAACTCAAATCCGATGGTATATTCTAACATAGAGGCGTTCCCATGGTGATGGGGACGCTTCAAGTTAAAAAATACCATCGGATTGGAGAAAACTCCGATCCTATGGTATATTAACTCCTGACTTTACATTGAAAGTCAATGGGGGACAGATCCGTTTGAAATTGCACCATATTGTGTCAACGTCCAACGGATGCATCCCCATTGACTTGCATTGTAATTCAGGACGGATCCGTTTGGCTCCGCACGGCCAGGCGGACACCAAAACGACTTTTTTTTCATGTCCGTGGATCCTCCAAAAATCAAGGAAGACCCACGGACGAAAAAACGGTCACGGATCACGGACCAACGGAACCCCGTTTTGCGGACCGTGAAAAAATACGGTCGTGTGCATGAGGCCTAAGGGTGTACACACTTATGCAACCATATTATTTTATTTTTATATTTTTTCTTCCCTCTACCTAAAAGATTTCAGTTTATTTTTCAATTGAGTTGTACAGTTTATAGGTCACATTAAAGGTGGAAAAAGTTCTGAAATGATTTATCTTTGTATCATTTTTTTACATCACAGAAACCTGACATTTTAACAGGAGTGTGTAGACTTTATATCCACTGTATGTGTGTGTGTAATATATATATATATATATATATATATATATATAATATATACACATACACACACACACTTAAAGGAATTATACAATGAAAAGTTTTTATCACCAATACAGGGAATGGGCGATATACACTCACCTAAATAATTATTAGGAACACCATACACTGCGTGCAGAATTATTAGGCAAATGAGTATTTTGACCACATCATCCTCTTTATGCATGTTGTCTTACTCCAAGCTGTATAGGCTCGAAAGCCTACTACCAATTAAGCATATTAGGTGATGTGCATCTCTGTAATGAGAAGGGGTGTGGTCTAATGACATCAACACCCTATATTAGGTGTGCATAATTATTAGGCAACTTCCTTTCCTTTGGCAAAATGGGTCAAAAGAAGGACTTGACAGGCTCAGAAAAGTCAAAAATAGTGAGATATCTTGCAGAGGGATGCAGCACTCTTAAAATTGCAAAGCTTCTGAAGCGTGATCATCGAACAATCAAGCGTTTCATTCAAAATAGTCAACAGGGTCGCAAGAAGCGTGTGGAAAAACCAAGGCGCAAAATAACTGCCCATGAACTGAGAAAAGTCAAGCGTGCAGCTGCCAAGATGCCACTTGCCACCAGTTTGGCCATATTTCAGAGCTGCAACATCACTGGAGTGCCCAAAAGCACAAGGTGTGCAATACTCAGAGACATGGCCAAGGTAAGAAAGGCTGAAAGACGACCACCACTGAACAAGACACACAAGCTGAAACGTCAAGACTGGGCCAAGAAATATCTCAAGACTGATTTTTCTAAGGTTTTATGGACTGATGAAATGAGAGTGAGTCTTGATGGGCCAGATGGATGGGCCCGTGGCTGGATTGGTAAAGGGCAGAGAGCTCCAGTCCGACTCAGACGCCAGCAAGGTGGAGGTGGAGTACTGGTTTGGGCTGGTATCATCAAAGATGAGCTTGTGGGGCCTTTTCGGGTTGAGGATGGAGTCAAGCTCAACTCCCAGTCCTACTGCCAGTTTCTGGAAGACACCTTCTTCAAGCAGTGGTACAGGAAGAAGTCTGCATCCTTCAAGAAAAACATGATTTTCATGCAGGACAATGCTCCATCACACGCGTCCAAGTACTCCACAGCGTGGCTGGCAAGAAAGGGTATAAAAGAAGAAAATCTAATGACATGGCCTCCTTGTTCACCTGATCTGAACCCCATTGAGAACCTGTGGTCCATCATCAAATGTGAGATTTACAAGGAGGGAAAACAGTACACCTCTCTGAACAGTGTCTGGGAGGCTGTGGTTGCTGCTGCACACAATGTTGATGGTGAACAGATCAAAACACTGACAGAATCCATGGATGGCAGGCTTTTGAGTGTCCTTGCAAAGAAAGGTGGCTATATTGGTCACTGATTTGTTTTTGTTTTGTTTTTGAATGTCAGAAATGTATATTTGTGAATGTTGAGATGTTATATTGGTTTCACTGGTAAAAATAAATAATTGAAATGGGTATATATTTGTTTTTTGTTAAGTTGCCTAATAATTATGCACAGTAATAGTCACCTGCACACACAGATATCCCCCTAAAATAGCTAAAACTAAAAACAAACTAAAAACTACTTCCAAAAATATTCAGCTTTGATATTAATGAGTTTTTTGGGTTCATTGAGAACATGGTTGTTGTTCAATAATAAAATTAATCCTCAAAAATACAACTTGCCTAATAATTCTGCACTCCCTGTACTAATACAGTGTTGGACCCCCTTTTGCCTTCAGAACTGCTTTAATTCTACGTGGCATTGATTCAACATGGTGCTGATAGCATTCTTTAGAAATGTTGGCCCATATTGATAGGATAGCATCTTGCAGTTGATGGAGATTTGAGGGATGCACATCCAGGGCACGAAGCTCCCGTTCCACCACATCCCAAAGATTCTCTATTGGGTTGAGATCTGGTGACTGTGGGGGCCATTTTAGTACAGTGAACTCATTGTCATGTTCAAGAAACCAATTTGAAATGATTCAAGCTTTGTGACATGGTGCATTATCCTGCTGGAAGTAGCCATCAGAGGATGGATACATGTTCTCATTCTGTTTACGCCAAATTCGGACTCTACCATTTGAATGTCTCAACAGAAATCGAGACTCATCAGACCAGGCAACATTTTTCCAGTCTTCAACAGTCCAATTTTGGTGAGCTCGTGCAAATTGTAGCCTCTTTTTCCTATTTGTAGTGGAGATGAGTGGTACCCGGTGGGGTCTTCTGCTGTTGTAGCCCATCCGCCTCAAGGTTGTGCGTGTTGTGGATTCACAAATGCTTTGCTGCATACCTCGGTTTTAACGGGTGGTTATTTCAGTCAACGTTGCTCTTCTATCAGCTTGAATCAGTCGGCCCATTCTCTTCTGACCTCTAGCATCCACAAGGCATTTTAGCCCACAGGACTGCCGCATAATGGATATTTTTCCCTTTTCACACCATTCTTCGTAAACCCTAGAAATGGTTGTGTGTGAAAATCCCAGTAACTGAGAAGATTGTGAAATACTCAGACTGGCCCGTCTGGCACCAACAACCATGCCACGCTCAAAATTGCTTAAATCACCTTTCTTTCCCATTCTGACATTCAGTTTGGAGTTCAGGAGATTGTCTTGACCAGGACCACCCCCCTAAATGCATTGAAGCAACTGCCATGTGATTGGTTGACTAGATAATTGCATTAATGAGAAATAGAACTGGTGTTCCTAATAATTCTTTAGTTGAGTGTATATCAGTTTGCTGGATGGGACCCTCAGTGATCCACAGAACGGAGGTCCTCGAGTCCCCTGTCTGAATGGACCGGTATTGTGCATGTCGGTCCACCAAGCAATTCACCTCTATGGAGCTGTAGTAGACTAGTGAATGGAACGGTGGACTGACATGCACACTACTGCTTCATTCAGAAAGGGAACTGAATGGCCCTCATTCTTGGGATCCTGTGGGTCCCAAGGGTTGACTTCAAAAACTCTATATTTATCACCTATCCTTAGGACATGTGATAATTACCTTTAACCCCTTAAGGACTTAGGGTGTACCGGTACGCCCTATTTCCCGAATCCTTAAGGACTCAGGGTGTACCGGTACGTCCCAAGTTTAAATTGCGATTGCGGCTCCGCGGGGGGGGGGTCATGTGACCCCCCCGTATCGGCGATCGCCGCAAACCGCAGGTCAATTCAGACCTGCGGTTTGCGGCTTTTACCTGCGGTTGTGGCGGGTGTCGGCGGTGCCATCGGGTCCCCATGAGGCTGTGGGGGGGACCCGATGGCATGGAAGGCAGCGCGATGCTGTCCTTTGGCATCGCGCTGCCTTCCGGTGGCGAGCCTGTGAGATCCAGCCCCCTGGATCTCACAGGCAGGAAGCTGTATGAGTAATACACACAGTATTACTCATACAGCCAATGCATTCCAATACAGGAGTATTGGAATGCATGGAAAGGAATATACCCCCCAAAGTTCAAGTCCCAAAGTGGGACAAAAAAAAAAGTTTAAAAAATAAAGTTTCTCCCCCAAAAAAAAGTTTCAAGTAAAAATAAACAAAAACGTCATTTTCCAGAATAAAGTTAAAAAAAAATTGGTAAAAAATAGGGGGGGGGAAAAAGTATACATATTAGGTATCGCCGCGTCCGTATCGACCGGCTCTATAAAAATATCATATGACCTAACCCCTCAGATGAATGTTGTAAATAACAAAAAATAAAAACGGTGCCAAAATAGCTATTTCTTGTTATCTTGCCTCACAAAAAGTGTAATATAGAGCAACCAAAAATCATATGTACCATAAACTAGTACCAACAATACTTCCACCCTATCACGTAGTTTCTAAAATGGGGCCACTTTTTTGGAGTTTCTACTCTAGGGGTGCATCAGGGGGGCTTCAAATGGGACATGGTGTCAAAAAAAACAGTCCAGCAAAACCTGCCTTGCAAAAATCGTATGGCATTCCTTTCCTTCTGCGCCCTGCCGTGTGCCCGTACAGCGGTTTACGACCACATATGGGGTGTTTCTGTAAACTACAGAATCAGGGCCATAAATATTGAGTTTGGTTTGGCTGTTATTCCTTGCTTTGTAACCGGAAAAAAAAATTATTAAAATTGAAAATCTGCCAAAAATGTGAAATTTTTAAATTGTATCTATTTTCCATTAATTCTTGTGGAACACCTAAAGGGTTAACGACGTTTGTAAAATCAGTTTTGAATACCTTGAGGGGTGTAGTTTCTTAGATTGGGCACTTTTATGGATTTCTACTCTAGGGGTGCATCAGGGGGCTTCAAATGGGACATGGGTGTAAAAAAAAAAAAACAGTCCAGCAAAACCTGCCTTCCAAAAACCGTATGGCATTCCTTTCCTTCTGCGCCCTGCCATGTGCCCGTACAGCGGTTTACGACCACATATGGGGTGTTTCTGTAAACTAAAGAATCAGGGCCATAAATATTGAGTTTGGTTTGGCTGTTAACCCTTGCTTTGTAACTGGAAAAAAAATATTAAAATGGAAAATCTGCCAAAAATGTGAAATTTTTAAATTGGATCTCTATTTTCCATAAATTCTTGTGGAACACCTAAAGGGTTAACACAGTTTGTAAAATCAGTTTTAAATACCTTGAGGGGTGTAGTTTATAGAATGGGGTCATTTTTGGGTGGTTTCTATTGTGTAAGCCTCGCAAAGTGACTTCAGACCCGAACTGGTCCCTAAAAATTGTTTTTTTTTTACATTTCTGAAAAATTTCAAGATTTGCTTCTAAATTTCTAAGCCTTGTAACATCACGAAAAAATAAAATATCATTCCCAAAATTATCCAAACATGAAGTAGACATATGGGGAATGTAAAGTAAGAACTATTTTTGGAGGTATTACTATGTATTATAGAAGTCGAAAAATTGAAACTTGGAAATTTGCAATTATTTTACAAATTTTTGGTAAATTTTGTATTTTTTTATAAATAAAAAATAATTTTTTTGATTTCATTTTACCAGTGTCATGAAGTACAATATGTGACGAAAAAACAATCTCAGACTGGCCTGGATAAGTCAAAGCGTTTTAAAGTTATCAGCACTTAAAGTGACACTGGTCAGATTTGCAAAAAATGGCCAAGTCCTTAAGGTGAAATAGGGCTGAGTCCTTAAGGGGTTAATGAAATAACCCATTTAAAGTCAAAGGAGAAAAAAAAGCATTAATTATTGTGTGGGAGCAATTTTTCTAAATCCCTTTTACTATCTTAACAAGTAACTGACAATAGGAATATTGATAGGAGATGGGGCTCTATAAGCTACAGTATATATAATATCATTAGTATGCAATTAAACAGAATCTGGATTAAAGAGCTTGTCCAGGATTTAAAAAAAAACAAACAAAAGAAAACCATGTACCTGCTGTCCTAAAGTAACAGCGCCACACCTGTCCCCAGGTTGTGTGTGGTACTGTAGCTCTTACATTAACAAATGAAATTGCAGGGTGCCAAGTGGCTGCTATGTCCTGACCACTATTACATCTTTCTTCTGGCAGGATATAATAGACTACCTCTCAGAATGACTGACTAGGACCAAAAAAAAAAAAACTAAATGAAAAAACACAAGCAAGTTTGTTAAAAATAAGACAAACATATTAACAATAAAAAAAAATCCCATTATATATGTAATTGATGTTGCCATGTATGTAACGACATGATCTTTTAAATTATCCCATTATTTTAACCCACATGTGAACGCCATAAAACACTGTAAAATAAAGTTCACTTTTATCCTGTAGCGAGCACCATAAAAACAAAACTGTAAAAAAGTCTGAATTGTGTTTTCTTTACATTGCTGTCCCAAAAAAAAAAAAATCAATGAATAACAATACAGTAGAGGTACCAAAATGGTGGCATTAAAATACAACTTGTTTTGCCTTCATATGGCTGTGGTGACAAAAGAATAAAAAAGTTACAGCTTTTGAAATGCACAGATAAAAAAGTAAGTAAGAATCTATTCTTTATTGCAGGCATGTCACATGTGGTCAGATTATCTCTTAAAGGGCATCTGTCAGCAGTTTTGTACCTATGAAACTGGCCGACCTGTTACATGTGTGCTTGGCAGCTGAGGACATCTGTGTTGGTCCCATGTACATATGTGCCTGCATTACTGAGAAAAATTATAACATATGTAAATAAGCCTCTAGGAGCAATGGGGGGCGTTGCTATTACACCTAGAGGCTCTGCTCTCTCTGCAACTGCCAAACCCTCTGCAGGTACAAATCTGCTGACCGATGCACACAGGCGCGCGCGTTCACAGGATCGGAAGGTAAGCGAGTGGATCTCCAGCCTGCCAGTGGCGATCGTTCGCTGGCAGGCTGGAGATGCGATTTTTTTAACCCCTAACAGGTATATTAGACGCTGTTTTGATAACAGCGTCTAATATACCTGCTACCTGGTCCTCTGGTGGTCCCTTTTGTTTGGATCGACCACCAGAGGACACAGGCAGCTCAGTAATATGTAGCACCAAGCACCACACTACACTACACCCCCCCCTGTCACTTATTAACCCCTTATTAACCCCTGATCACCCCATATAGACTCCCTGATCACCCCCCTGTCATTGATCACCCCCCTGTCATTGATCACCCCCTTGTAAGGCTCCATTCAGACGTCCGTATGATTTTTACGGATCCACTGATACATGGATCGGATCCGCAAAACACATACAGACGTCTGAATGGAGTCTTACAGGGGGGTGATCACCCCATATAGACTCCCTGATCACCCCCCTGTCATTGATCACCCCTCTGTCATTGATCACCCCCCTGTAAGGCTGCATTCAGATGTCCGTATGTTTTTTACGGATCCACGGATACATGGATCGGATCCGCAAAACACATACACACGTCTGAATGGAGCCTTACAGGGGGGTGATCACCCCATATAGACTCCCTGATCACCCCCCTGTCATTGATCACCCCCCTGTAAGACTCCATTCAGATGTCCGTATGTTTTTTATGGATCCACGGATACATGGATCGGATCCGCAAAACACATACGGACATCTGAATGGAGCCTTATAGGGGGGTGATCAATGACAGGGGGGTGATCACCCCATATAGACTCCCTGATCACCCCCCTGTCATTGATCACCCCCCTGTAAGGCTCCATTCAGATGTCCGTATGTTTTTTACGGATCCACGTATACATAAATCGGATCCGCAAAACGCATGCAGACATCTGAATGGAGCCTTATAGGGGGGTGATCAATGACAGGGGGGTGATCACCCCATATAGACTCCCTGATCACCCCCCTGTCATTGATCACCCCCCTGTCATTGATCACCCCCCTGTAAGGCTGCATTCAGATGTCCGTATGTTTTTTACGGATCCACGGATACATGGATCGGATCCGCAAAACACATACGGACATCTGAATGGAGACTTATAGGGGGGTGATCACCCCACATAGACTCCCTGATCACCCCCCTGTCATTGATCACCCTCCTGTAAGGCTCCATTCAGAAAAAATTTTGGCCCAAGTTAGCAGAATTTATTTTTTTTTTTCTTACAAAGTCTCATATTCCACTAACTTGTGTCAAAAAATAAAATCTCACATGAACTCACCATACCCCTCACGGAATCCAAATGCGTAAAATTTTTTAGACATTTATATTCCAGACTTCTTCTCACGCTTTAGGGCCCCTAGAATGCCAGGGCAGTATAAATACCCCACATGTGATCCCATTTCGGAAAGAAGACACCCCAAGGTATTCCATGTGAGAAAAAAATAAATAAAAATCAATTTCCGCTAACTTGTGCCCAAAAATTTTTTTTCTAGGAACTCGCCATGCCGCTCATTGAATACCTTGGGGTGTCTTCTTTCCAAAATGGGGTCACATGTGGGGTATTTATACTGCCCTGGCATTTTAGGGGCCCTAAAGTATGAGAAGAAGTCTGGGATCCAAATGTCTAAAAATGCCCTCATAAAAGGAATGTGGGCCCCTTTGCGCATCTAGGCTGCAAAAAAGTGTCACACATCTGGTATCGCCATACTCAGGAGAAGTTGGGCAATGTGTTTTGGGGTGTCATTTTACATATACCCATGCTGGGTGAGATAAATATCTTGGTCAAATGCCAACTTTGTATAAAAAATGGGAAAAGTTGTCTTTTGCCGAGATATTTCTCTCACCCAGCATGAGTATATGTAAAAAGACACCCCAAAACACATTGCCCAACTTCTCCTGAATACGGCGATACCACATGAGTGACACTTTTTTGCAGCCTAGGTGGGCAAAGGGGCCCACATTCCAAAGAGCACCTTTCGGATTTCACAGGTCATTTACCTATTTACCACACATTAGGGCCCCTAGAATGCCAGGGCAGTATAACTACCCCACAAGTGACCCCATTTTGGAAAGAAGACACCCCAAGGTATTCCGTGAGGGGCATGGCGAGTTCCTACTTTTTTTTTTTTGTCACAAGTTAGCGGAAAATGATGATGATTTTTTTTTTTCTTACAAAGTCTCATATTCCACTAACTTGTGACAAAAAATAAAAACTTCCATGAACTCACTATGCCCATCACGAAATACCTGGGGATGTCTTCTTTCCAAAATGGGGTCACTTGTGGGGTAGTTATACTGCCCTGGCATTTTAGGGGCCCGAATGCGTGAGAAGTGGTTTGAAATCAAAATCTGTAAAAAATGGCAGAGGAAATCCGAAAGGTGCTCTTTGGAATGTGGGCCCCTTTGCCCACCTAGGCTGCAAAAAAGTGTCACACATCTGGTATCACCGTACTCAGGAGAAGTTGGGCAATGTGTTTTGGGGTGTCTTTTTACATATACCCATGCTGGGTGAGAGAAATATCTTGGCAAAAGACAACTTTTCCCATTTTTTTATACAAAGTTGGCATTTGACCGAGATATTTATCTCACCCAGCATGGGTATATGTAAAATGACACCCCAAAACACATTGCCCAACTTCTCCTGAGTACGGCAATACCAGATGTGTGACACTTTTTTGCAGCCTAGGTGGGCAAAGGGGCCCACATTCCAAAGAGCACCTTTCGGATTTCACCGGCCATTTTTTACAGATTTTGATTTCAAACTACTTCTCACGCATTTGGGCCCCTAAAATGCCAGGGCAGTATAACTACCCCACAAGTGACCCCATTTTGGAAAGAAGACACCCCAAGGTATTTCGTGATGGGCATAGTGAGTTCATGGAAGTTTCTTATTTTTTGTCACAAGTTAGTGGAATATGAGACTTTGTAAGAAAAATAAAATCATCATTTTCCGCTAACCTGTGACAAAAAATAAAAAGTTCGATGAACTCACTATGCCCATCAGCGAATACCTTAGGGTGCCTACTTTCCGAAATGGGGTCATTTGTGGGGTGTTTGTACTGTCTGGCCATTGTAGAACCTCAGGAATCATGACAGGTGCTCAGAAAGTCAGAGCTGCTTCAAAAAGCGGAAATTCACATTTTTGTACCATAGTTTGTAAACGCTATAACTTTTACCCAAACCATTTTTTTTTTTTACCCAAACATTTTTTTTTTATCAAAGACACGTAGAACAATAAATTTAGAGAAAAATGTATATATGGATGTCGTTTTTTTTGCAAAATTTTACAACTGAAAGTGAAAAATGTCATTTTTTTGCAAAAAAATCGTTAAATTTCGATTAATAACAAAAAAAGTAAAAATGTCAGCAGCAATGAAATACCACCAAATGAAAGCTCTATTAGTGAGAAGAAAAGGAGGTAAAATTCATTTGGGTGGTAAGTTGCATGACCGAGCAATAAACGGTGAAAGTAGTGTAGTGCAGAAGTGTAAAAAGTGGCCTGGTCATTAAGGGTGTTTAAGCTAGGGGGGCTGAAGTGGTTAAAGAGATGATATGGATGGTAGACATGTAGTAAATCAATTTAAAGTAAGTGGAAAGTAACGTGCTTGTTAAAACAATACCTTTATTAGTATAAGGAGGAAACGGAGCAAAAAATTGCTCAAGTGATATCCTATATTGAAAGAAGGATACTCTAAGAAAAACTCCTACTATGAATAGGATAGTTAGTTACAGGGAGAGATAGATGGTCACTTAGTGTGAAAGGTATAACAATAAGGAGACAGGTGAGGGGGGGGGAAAGGATTATTGCTATAGGAAAGAAGTATCTTTCCCTAGATGTCCCTAGAGATCTAAGTCCTGTGCCCAGTGATACCCCCCTGATGGTGGAAGTACCCTGTACCTATATCTATCTAAAACCCTAGTAAAGCCCTACTTGAATGATGGATACAAGATAAATCCATTAACCAAAGGAAAAAAAACAACATGATAACTATATATTTGTACCAAAAATTCCAACGCGTTTCACCTGCACCTGGCAGTTTATCAGAGGTTGATATATAATAAATATTTGTAGGGAATACAGATAAACCAATAGGTAAATGAAGATAATACTTAGCTCCCATAAATGGCCTGTTGGATATGATAAAGATGAAAACACTCTGTCAGTGGATAATTAACCTGCAATCAAAAAAGATGATGCACAAACACCAGTAAAGGAACCCTATAATTATACGGGTGTATGTATGACACTTAATGACACTTACTGATCAGAGGAGCCCGTTGCACCAAAAGTACAGACATCTGGGGAGCTGATGTGGCTAGTGTGCGTGCGCCAGTGCTCTGTATTTGAGCACCGGTGTCACCTGCAGCTTCCGGATGCCGAAAAAAAGAGTGCTTCCGGTAATTGGAACGCATCGCGGTGACGCGATACGTCACTTTCGGTATATGGAACGCATATCCTCCAAAGCGCTCCAGGAAGCGCTGGAGAATATTGGAGGTGAATAACACTGTGTGGGGGTAAACAGTTTATGTCAGCAGGTAGTCAAAAGCCCATATAGAACCCCTATATATAATTAGATCCAAATATTCTAAAAGTAATTCACCAGCCACGGTATTCACAGAAAGGAGTAAACACAACACATAGGTAATAACGATCAGTTACTACACATATATTCCATTGGCCCCCACTCAGAATAAAGGGGGACCCATGAATATAAGAAAATGAAATAAGATAAAGCGACAATGATACAAATGTCACCTATAAATAAGGGGTGCTTCTTTCATCAACATGCTCAGGATGGGACAAACTACAATAGCAGAGGAGAAGGCAATATCTGAAATAAGAATTAGAGCCAAGTCATATAAAATATGTGTAAGTCGTTCATTAAGGCCTCCGGGCGACTGGGACCGGAAACGATAAATCCATTCGGATTCCTTCTGGAGTATCCTCCGGTCCCAGTCGCCCTTCCTCAAGGGTATAGGGATGACTTCCAATGCAGCAAAACTAATGGAGCTGAGATCTCCCTTATGGTGTTGGCTCACGTGATGAGCTACAGAGGTGTCGTTCTTTTTAACTATATCATTAATATGTTCGCACACTCTCCGTCTCAGCTCTCTGTAGGTCTTACCAATATAGTCCTTGGGGCAGGTACATTGACAAATATATCCAACTCTCCTCGTTTACAAAGTCACCTACAGAATAAGTGCGATTAGTCATGGAGCAAATTATTGTTTTTGTTGTACATATGTACTTACAGGCCTTACAAGCCCCACATCTGAACATCCCCTTTGGTTTTCTGTCCAGCAAAGTGCCCTCTTTTTTCACACCCGTGTAATGGCTATATACGAGTCTATCTTTTAGACTCCTACCTTTACGGTATGTGATTTGTGGAAAGGGGGAAATGGCTTTGGACAGATCATTATCCATAGTCAAAATGGGCCAGTAAGTTCTCAAAATGGCTAGAATCTACCTATTAGCTACATCAAAGGTTGAAATCAAACTAATCAGACTTGCGTCCTTTTTATTCGTAGTTCTGGGTACCAATAAATCACATCTATTGCTGTTCTCTGCTGCCTGAAAGGCCTCCCGCAGAATGGATCTGGGATAACCTCTCTGAAGTAGCCTGTTTTGCAGCTTTTTTTTTATTCATTATAGAAATTCTCCTTACTAGAACAATTCCTGAGCATGCACAGGTATTCTCCTCTTGGAATACCTCTTTTAAATGCAAAAGGATGATAACTGCTCCAGTGAAGGATGTTATTAGTAGCAGTTGGTTTTCGAAATACAGTGGTAGCGAGATTACCGGCTATTGAGCTTACCTCCACATCAAGGAAGGCAATATATTCAGACTGTATCTCACTAGTAAAACTCAACCCTACATCGTTGTCATTAAGGGCAGAGACAAAATCACCAAATTTTTCTTTGCTGTCATTCCAAATCAAAAATTTAAGATTACACTCACCGGTAATCACTTATCCATAAGCCCATGACAGCACCCTTGAGAGACCGCCTCCATCCAGGACAGGAACTTTCGTGGAGAGCTCTTAAGGAGGAGCATGGCCCCTAGACCACCAGTTAATCGCGAGAACTTGTCCTAAAGCACACATTTACACAAAAAGATACTTTATATATATATATATATATATATATAAATTATTTTTTGGTGTATATACATATATAAAAGACATTTATATATTTTATCTATATAGGGTGGGAATAAACCCCGGGTGCTGTCATGGGCTTATGGAAAAGTGATTACCGGTGAGTGTAATCTTAAATTTCCCTTACGCCCATGACAGCACCCTTGAGAGACAACTAGAATAGAAATCCTTTTAGGGGGGGGACTACTGCCTGGAGGACTTTCCTACCAAAAGCTAGCTGCTCTCTAGAGCCTAGGTCTAGTCTGTAAGGACGAAAAAAGGTACACGGAAACTGCCATGTGGCTGCTCTACAAATCTGTTCTAAGGAAACATCAGCCCTATCTGCCCAAGAAGTAAAAACTGATCTGGTGGAATGAGCAGCAAAACCTTCTGGAGGAGTTTTCCCAGCTGAAGAATAGACCAAAGTAATGGCGCTTACAATCCATCTGGAAAGTGATTTAGGAGAGGCTGAGAGACCCTTGTTTTTTCCACTGAATTGAATAAAAAGCCTAGAGGTTTTTCTCCATTGACTAGTAACGTCCAAGTAATGGGATAGACATCTTTTCACATCTAAGTAATGGAGTTTCTTCTCTTTTTCATTATTTGGATTTTGGCACAGAGAGGGAAGGACAATGTCCTGTGTTATATGGAACATAGAATCTACCTTCGGCAGAAAGGAAGGGTCTGGTTTAATAAGTACCCTGTCATCCAAGATGTTAGTATAAGGTGGGGATGTTGAAAAAGCTGAAATTTCCCAGACCCTTCTGGCTGAGGTGATCGCCACAGGAAGGTAGTTTTGAAGGAAAGGAGTCTTATAGATAAGTCCTGTAACTGTTCAAAGGGAGGCTCCATGAGGCTCATGAGGACTAAGTTGAGGTCCCAGGGGGGAACCGAGGGTCCGAGTATCAGTCTAACTCTGCTGATCGCTTTAAAAAAATCTCCTAACCCAGGGATGGTTAGCGATCGGGGAGTAAAAAAAAAGGCACTTAGGGCAGATACCTGTATCTTGAGAGTGCTAAGCCTCAAATTCTTCTCATGACCGGCTTGTAAAAAATCTAAGATCTTACACATAGGAGGAAGATTTAAGGGATTCACCTGATCCATAGAAATTTTTTGGAAGGTCTTCCAAATTCTGAGGTAAATTGAGGAGGTAACCTCCTTTCTGCAATATAGCAAGGTGGAAACTACTTTCTTGGAGAGGCCTCTACGTTCTAGGATTTCCCCCTCAAGAGCCATGCTGTTAGATTCAATTGTTTTACATTCGGATGGACAACAGGGCCTTGAAACAAAAGATCTTGCCTCTCTGGGAGAATTTCCTCAACCAGGTGAACCAGGTTCTTTGAGGCCAAAATGGAGCAATCAGGATCACTCTCGTCCGTTCTTGTCTTAGTTTTTGAAGAAACCTTGGAAGGAGTCTTAGAGGAGGAAAAGCGTAGAGTAGCTGATTCGGCCAATGGAGGGAGAAGGCATCTATCCCCGTTGGTGAGTCTCTTGACCTGAGGGAAAAGGAAAGTTCTCATTTTCTGTTCTGGTCCAGTATGTTTCTGCTTAAGAAATCTGCTACCTTGTTTTCCGTTCCTTTTAGATGTACCGCCCTGATAGACGGAACGCAAGGTATTATAAGAGAAAAAATGTCTGCAGCCAACAACATAAGACTTTCTGATTTGGTTCCTCCTTGTCTGTTCAAATAGGATACGACTGTGGCGTTGTCCGAGAAAATCTTTAGAGCTTTCCCCTGAAGTAAAGGAAGAAAATCTTTTAAGGCAAGAAGAACTGCTCTCAGTTCTCTCATGTATTGAGAATCTTGACTCTCCTCCTTCTTCCATACCCCTTGTCGTAAGTTTCCCTGACAATAGGCCCCCCCAGCCGAAAGGACTTGCATCTGTGGTAAGGGTTACAAAATTTTGTTGATTCCAAGGGAGACCTTGGGACAGATTTAAAGGAGTCAGCTACCAGCGTAAAGATTGAATTACCTGAGGGGTGAGTGGGAGTGGTGCATCCAGCTGAAAAAAGGCGCCCTGCCATTCTTTCAGGATTTGCCATTGGAGGGGTCTGAAGTGAAGCTGACTCCAATTGACCGCCGGTATGGTGGAAGTCATTCTGCCCAACACCGCCATTGCTTGCCTGATAGTACGGTTCTTTGCCATTATCAGGGATTGAACTCCTTCTGTTAATTTATGTATCTTGTTCTGGGGAAGGATACAACATGATTTCTCTGACTCCAGGATCATTCCTAAAAAAACACATTTTTGGGAGGCTATTAGATGGGATTTTCCCCAGTTTATCTGCCAACCAAGTTTTTCTAGGATCCGCACCACCTCTTTGAGATGTATGTCCAGACAGTTCTTTGACTCTGCTACCACCAAAAGATCTAGATACGGAATTACTAGACTGTCTCTTGCTCTTATGTGGGCCATGACTTCTGCCATTACTGGGAGCCTGAGAAATTCCGAACGGAAGAGCTGTATATTGTAAGGGATGAATCTCTATTTCTCTATTGAAACTGCGACTCTGAGATATTTTTGATAGTCTGCGTGAATTGGGATGTGGTAATATGCATCTCATATCTATTGTGGCCATGAAGCAGCCCTAGAATAGATGTTTTAAAACTGACTGAATTGACTCCATTCTGAACTTTTTGTAAGAGAGAAACTGATTTTGATCTTTTAAGTTTATAATTGTTCTGAACGTGCCATCTGGTTTGGGAACCAGAAAGAGGGAAGAATA